>NC_066584.1:430741318-431107857 GCF_024323335.1 Lathyrus oleraceus
TATATATATATATATATGATGAATTTTAGGTCTTGAGATAACTTGTTAGGTTATCTTTTCCATCCAGATTTTAGGGGATTGTTACTTTGTGGTTTTATTGTTGTTTGGATTAGATGTTCATTATGATCTTATCGGAAAATCTCTAATCTGTTTAAATCATCAATTTATTTTCCAATTATTTTTAAGTGCTTATTTGAAAGGACTTTTAACCTCCTGAGTTAATTTTGCAGGTTTACAAAAGTGAAGTGACTTTGAATTGAAAGGAAGTCTGCGCCTGTTTTGGAGGTTGGATTTGGGGCGCTGTGAATTTCAAAGGCGTTTTGGCAAATGGGTTTTGAGAGCTTCGTCCTCAAACTGCTGGATTTGCAGCTTGTTTCCACTTTTTTTCAAATTTATTTTGATGTACTTAGAACTTTTGGATAAAGTGTACTTTTAGACTTGTTTGTGACATTTTGGATTATGTATTGACTTTTGGATTAATTATGTAAGCTTTTTGGAATTATTTGTAACATTTTGGATTAAAAATTCAATTATGCAATTAATCTTTTTTAAACATTTTAAGCTTTATCTCAATATTTTATTTGTGTTAATAAAAAATGCTTAAACTTTATCTTAATCTGAAAATGATTTGGGCCATAATGCAATAAAATGGACTCTTAATTTGGTTACCCTTAGCATATTACTATTAACCAAAATAAAATGTGACAAAAGGTCTAAAACATGCCACAAATATTGCAACTTCAGCCTTAATCACAAAACCAACACATACACATACATATGGTGACTTGATCTAAACCAACACACGCATACTTAAAAAAATGCAAATTTAGTTTAAGGATTTATGAATGGTTTAGAAATTTGGCACATATATTTGAGATGTGAAAATGAGCTTAATAACAAGTGATCATAAAAATAATCATGTCTCTTAATACTTACTGATAATCAAATTGGACTTTGGATCAGTGATGTAAAAAGATTTGAACCACACTTTGCAATATTAATTATGGACATGTTTATGTGAATGACCCTCTTTAAAACCAAGAAATCTCATGGATAAACCAAAATGGGCCTTGTTAACAAAAAAGTCCCAAAATGCACATGCCATCCCATGCTTCAGTAATAGCAATAAGAGACAAATGCAACAAATGCCTTCTTAAGGATCTCAACAGATGAAAATGTCACTGAAGATTTGATGGCACTAAGGGCTGAGAAACCCTAAGATAGAACTTATGCCTTAAGATAGAGTTCATGCCTTATGACATCTGGTAGTGAATGCTGGTGAAAGATTTTTCCTTACCCAGACAAAATTGAGGTATAACAACTTGACCTTGCTTAAGATCAAGGGAAGAGAAGAAGATAAAATCAACATCAAACTTAGGGTTTGGATTATTATTTCTCTCTTATATACAACATTTGCAAATGTTAATCGAATATCTCGATTCCATTTGAAATTGGGGAAGACATATCAATAGTGAGAACAATTGGGGAACTGTCTAAATAAACCATTTTGCTCTCTCTCTCTCTCTCTCTCTCTCTCTCTCTCTCTCTAATTCGATATTTCATTTAGTGTGCAGTTTCATATACTGATAATTCTATTTTTGTTGTGATATTTCGAACTGTTTGTAAGATTATTGCAATCTATAAACTTGCAATTGATTTTCATATCAAATACAAAGGAAAAATCAATTTGGTGTTCATTGCACACCAAGTGTTTGATAAATTGTCTTAATAAATTTTTTATTTCCTATTTCATTGAAAATTGAATATCAAAGTGTGACACTGTTCAAATGTTATTTTGAAAAACATATTGATTTGTTTTCTCATTATTATAATACATTTTGTTACAATTTAATATACATATCTGATTCTTCCAATAACGGTTTAGGATAGAAGAATGTCGATGCATAATTGTTTTCACTTGCCATAGTAAATAGTTTTTAAAAATGATTTTCAATCAAAGAAATTTTATTTGCGATCTATTCAACCCCCTCTCCCCCTCTAGATTGTTTCCCTCGTCTAACAAGTAGTATCATGAGCACCAGTTTATCTTGTGCTTCAGAAATTGCTTATTAGATTATGGCTCCCGAACCTAAAGGTGTGTATAATATATCGTCTGTTTTTAATGACGAAAAATATGGTTATTGGAAGGATTGTATGCATGTCCATATCAAATTTATTGATAGAAATATATGGAACTTCATCCAAAATGGTCCATTTGAAATTACTATGACCAATGCGGATGATGTTGTTGTACCTAAACCAGAAGCACAATGGAATGCAAATGATGAGGAAAATTGGTTATATGATTAGAAAGTAAGGAATATTATTATATACACTTTAGGAGTTGATGAATATTACTGTGTTTCTCATTGTACAACCGCTGAAGCTATATGGGACTCATTGCAAGTTGTCCATAAAGGCACAAATGAAGTCAAACAAGTTAGAATCAATATCTTGAACTGAGAGTTTTAATTCTTTCATATGAAGCATGGTGAAATCATTTCTGATACGAAAAAGAGGTTCACTTATCTTGTAAACCATTTGAATGCACTTGATAAACCTGTTTCAAATGAAATTTCTACTAACAAAGTGTTAATATGTCTTAAAAAGGAATGGCAAGATAAGGTTACCTCAATCAAGGAACCTAACAACTTTTTGACATTAGATATTACTACTTTGCTTGGAAAGCTTGAAGAAAACGGGCAAAAGCTCATTTGATCGAAGAAGTATGAGAAGGAGATTAATAAGGAAAGGAACAAGGAAAATGAGGTAGACAAGAAGTCAATTACTCTAGTGACTTATAGTTCTAAGTCCTCTACTGGTGAGTGTTTGGATGATGAAGAAATGAAGTTGTTTGTTAGAATGTATCATACATATATTAAGAGAAATGGATTAAAACATTTTGACAAAAATCTCATCAATTATAGAAGGTAATCAAATACCTTAAAGCAAGATGATAATAAGAAAGAAAAGTCTAAAGGTTCATGCTATAATTATGGAAGAGCCGACCATTCAAGTCGGATTCTACATTGCTTAAGAAGGATAAATGAATTGACCAATAAAATAAGTCTAACAAGTCTAGAAGAACATACATCGCATGGGGTAGTGATAGTGAATTCTCCAAGGAGGGTAACTTAAGTGAAAGTGATGAAATTATAAATCTCTGCTTCATGATTAGGCACAAGAAGAAGAATGTAAGTCATTTCAAATCTGAACCTATTGATAAAATGCCTTATTCTGAATTACAAATTGATTTTGAAAATCTACATGGTGAAGCCGTAGAAGCTTTTAAAAGGTTGACTTCAAATAAAAGAATATATTCACACTTATAAGATAAAATTTTAGAAATGGAAAAATAAATGGAAGCTCTTAAGCAAACCATGTTATAGGCTACAAAAGTTAAAAATGAGAATGATAAATCTTCTTGGTTTAGTTATGAAATTTGCCACATTTAGAAAAAAGAGGTTATTACTCTAAAAGCCAAATTGAGCAAGGCTTTAGAACCAAAAGTTACCTTCGTTATTGATTCAACAAATTTTAAAAGATCTTTGAATGTGAAATTCTAGTTAACAGACTTCCGATGTCACAAGGGTTGTTATGACATCCAATTCTGCGCAGACAAGAATTATGCAGAACTTAAAATGTAAGTGCAGTAAATAACACAAGTAATTGTTTACCCAGTTCGGTCCAACATGACCTACGTCTGGGGGCTACCAAGCCAGGGAGGAAATCCACTATTAGTAGTATTAATTCAGACCTTAAACCAATTGTTTAACCCTATCACTTAATACCTACCCAATGCAATTTCAATCTTACACTAAGATCAGAGTTCCTACTCACTCCCCCTCAATCACCTCAGTGATTACTACCTTTAATCAATATTAAAGACAATTATGAAGTCACACTTCAAACAACTCTTGATTGTGCTTAACAGCTTTAATCAAGATACACAGCACTCACGCTTAAAAGCTTAGAGTGACACAACACTTATAACTCAATAAACACCCTATACCAATGCAATCATCTATGTGATAATAGCTTGGCTTACAAGATACGTCTAATACAAGACACACAAAAATACAGCAGTGAAGTATGATGGACACACTAAATCTTCACGCCTAAAATCCCCAGTTCTGAATGAAGGATTGCCATCCTTTTATATTGCAGCACTTGGGCCTTGTACTTGTATTTTCCTGAAATTAAGGTCACACGAGTTCCCCTAAATTCCACATCTAGGTTACTAACAAATAGGCTATTTGTTAGGTCCATTAATTGTAGCTTGGTTGTTGGTTTCCTGGATTTTCTCTCAGCTGTTGAATCCCTGAAGAGTAGCCTGAGAAAAATGCTGAAACAGAAAAACTAAACAACCTACAATATAGTATACGCTGTCAGGAATGAATGTCACAACATTCAGTTTGACGTCCAAATCATAGACCATATGCTAAGTCTGTTTTTCCTAAAAACAGACTGTACAAAATTGTTGTACTGTACAGAACCAATTTGTCCATACTTCAGTATCAGCGTACATTAATAAATGTTAAAATATCCAATTTGACATTCACACATAGAGCCTTACATTAGGTCTGTTATCCTCTTGTTAAACAGACTGAGATACATACTAAAGTGTAGCAGAAACCCACTCTGCCTATTGTTCAGTATATGTTGTCAATGATGAATGTCATAACATCCAGTTTGACATTCAGACAGTAGACCTTATGCCAGGTCTGGTATTTCCTTGATAACCAGACTGAAAATAAATACTGAGTTCTAATAGAACACCAACTGTTCTATTCCTCAGTATCTGCTGACAGGGATGAATGTCATAACATCCAGTTTGACATTCAATAAATCCTGTATTAGCTAATCCTGCAGTATACTACTCAAGTATGTCATGACATCAGTCAAGACATCAGAGTACAGCTAGATATTCTAACATATAATGCAGTCAAACACACACCTCCACAGCATGTCATGACATCAGTCAAGACATTAGAATCCAGCCAGTGTTTTACCATACAATGCAGCCAATTAAACACCTACAAACTCCCCCTTTGGCAAATTTTTGACTAAAACACTTTGGTCTCACAACAGAGTTCATAGCAGCGGAAAACACACATCTAGCAGGAAATTAACCCAGCTAATACATTCAGAGTAGCAGCATACTTACACACATGGAAGTTAAATAAAAACTTCACAAAACAGCACACATACAGAAGTTAAATAAAAACTTCTAATTGCAGCACACATAAACACACTCACACTCATAGAGGTGGAACATTAGCTGCAGCACAACCTCTGGTGGATTAGAGGATTTTGAATATCTGTCTTGAATATCTGTTTAACAAAACAATCTGTTGTCCCGGGGCCTCCTCACAGGTGTTACTCCCCTTTTTTGTCAAAAATGTTGCCAAAGCAACACTTTAAATTACAGACCAACATAACATAAACAGAATTACACATAAATGACAGAATTACAGTCTTGATTTTCCTTCACAATTTCAATCAAGCATACCCCCTCTTGATCTTGCTTTACAGCTTTGATCAAGACATCATCCACTTGATCTTGCTTCACAGCTTTGATCAAGTAGTTACACATTCTTGCTTTACACCCATATCAGATGCCATGACTTTGAGTCTGACATCTTGAACCCCTCCTGCATGAACACTTTCTTGAAGTCCAGCAGCCACATAGGCCAACCTATGTTAGGATATCCCCTTAACATCTTGTTACTATACTTGTAGTAAGTAACATAGCTGTGAACTGTTGTCCAGTCATATCACACTTTCAATTGTTTAATCGGTTGAGATATTAAACAATACATCCCAAACATTATTGGTTGCTATAAGTCCTCAGAGAGGCATATTCTCAGTTTGCCTCTTAGGTTTTCAAACTGAGTAGCATCCAGAGCCTTTGTAAATATATCAGCCAGTTGTAGTTCAGTGGCTACATGTTCCAAGGTAATCACTTTGTCTTCCACCAGATCTCTGATGAAGTGATGTCTAATGTCAATATGTTTGGTCCTGCTGTGTTGGATGGGATTCTTGGAAATGTTGATGGCACTGAGATTATCACAGAACAATGTCATGACATTTTGAGAGACATTGTACTCAGTAAGCATCTGTTTCATCCACACCAATTGGGAACAACTGCTTCCAGCCGCTATGTATTCAGCCTCTGCAGTGGACAGAGATACACAGTTCTGCTTCTTGCTGAACCATGATATGAGATTGTTTCCCAAGAAGAAACATCCTCCTGATGTGCTTTTTCTGTCATCAGCACTCCCAGCCCAATCAGCATCACAATACCCAGATAGGATAGGCTCAGATCTATGAGAGTACAACATACCATAGTCACAAGTCCCATTGACATACTTGATAATCCTCTTGACTTGATTCAAGTGGCTCACTTTGGGTTCTGCCTGGTATCTAGCACATACTCCAACTGCATAGGAAATATCAGGTCTACTTGCAGTTAGATATAGTAGACTACCTATCATGCTTCTGTACAAGCATTGATCAACACTAGGACCTCCATCATCTTTGGTTAACTTTAAATGCGTAGGTGCAGGAGTTCTTTTGTGCCTAGCATTATCCATACCAAACTTCTTAACTATGTTTTTGGCATATTTGCTCTGGGAGAGAAACATAGAATCCACCATTTGGTTAACTTGCATTCCAAGAAAATAAGTTAGTTCCCCAACTAGACTCATTTCAAACTCAGATTGCATCTGGTGAACAAAATGTTTCACCATTTGCTCTGACATTCCACCAAAGACAATGTCATCCACATAAATTTGGACAATCATGATTTTTCCATCTGTGTCCTTCACAAACAAGGTCTTATCTATCTCACCCTTTCTGTACCCATGAGAGGTCAGAAATTCAGTAAACCTTTCATACCAAGCTCTAGGTGCTTGCTTTAACCCATACAAGGCTTTCCTTAACTTGTACACATGTTTAGGTTGGTTAGGATCATAGAACCCCTTAGGTTGTTCCACATAGACTTCTTCATTTAAGTAGCCATTCAAAAATGCACTCTTCACATCCATTTGGAACAATTTGAACTTCAGAATGCAGGCCACACCTAACAGCAATCTGATTGACTCAAGTCTAGCAACAGGTGCAAACATCTCATCAAAATCAACCCCTTCAACTTGAGTATATCCTTGAGCCACTAGTCTTGCTTTATTCCTAGTGATTACTCCTTTTTCATCAGACTTGTTCTTGTAAATCCACTTGGTACCAATGATGTTAGTCCCTTCAGGTCGTGGAACTAGCTCCCATACTTCATTCCTTTTAAACTGCTCCAGTTCATCTTTCATGGCATTGATCCAATATTCATCAGTTAGGGCTTCTTTCACATTTTTTGGTTCAACCTTGGATACAAAACAGGAGTTTGAGCTAATTTCCCTTGATCGGGTAGTCATGCCACTATTGGGATCTCCTATGATAAGATACTTAGGGCGGTCTTTCTGAATTCTGATAGATGGCGTTTTGGTGGGTGCATCTACCTCACATTCAGGAGGAGTCTCCTGTACTTCTTCAGGCTTGACAGGTATGTCTGTTGGAGAATCAAGGAATGTTCCAACATCCTCTATGACATCGATTCCTTCCTCTTTATCATCCACAATAACATTTATGGATTCCATCAGGATATTGGTCCTGTAGTTGAACACTCTGTAAGCTCTGCTGTTAGTTGAGTATCCTAGGAATATACCCTCATCACTTTTAGGATCCATTTTCCTTCTCTGTTCACGATCTGTGAGAATGTAGCATTTACTTCCAAAAATATGAAAGTACTTCACAGTGGGCTTTCTGCCTTTCCATATTTCATACAGAGTGGAAGAGGTTCCTTTTCTCAGGGTTACTCTATTGTGAACATAGCAAGTTGTATTCATAGATTCAGCCCAAAAGTGCATAGGGAGCTTCTTTGCATGAATCATAGCTCTGGCAGATTCTTGAATAATTCTATTTTTCCTTTCAACTATCCCATTCTTCTGAGGAGTTATAGGAGAGGAGAACTCATGACTTATTCCTTCATACGAGCAAAACTCATCAAACTTGGAATTTTTGAACTCCGTACCATGATCACTCCTAATTCGGACAATACCACTGTCCTTTTCCCTTTGAAGTCTAATGCACAGTTCTTTGAAGACATCAAATGCATCTGACTTTTCTCTGATGAAGCTTATCCAAGTGTATCTGGAATGGTCATCAACCACCACATATGCATATCTCTTTCCACCCAAACTTTCAACCTACATAGGTCCCATTAAGTCCATGTGCAACAGTTCCAGAATTCTGGAAGTTGTGGGATGTCCCAGCTTCGGGTGTGACATCTTGGTTTGCTTGCCAACCTGGCATTCTCCACAGACTCTTCCTTCATCAATAAGCAGCTTTGGGATTCCTCTAACTGCTTCCTTGGATATGATCTTTTTCATTCCCCTTAAGTGGAGATGACCAAGGCGTCTATGCCACAGTTTCACCTCCTGTTCTTCCTTGGCTGAGGAGCACATTGTGGAAACGTTTGAGAGCTTAGGTTCCCACAGATAACAGTTATCTTTGGATCTGGATCCTCTCATAACTTCTTGATTATCTCCATTTATCACAACACATAGCTCCTTAGTGAACTGAACATGATCACACAGTTGGCTTATGCTGATGAGGTTGGCAGTCAGTCCTTTTACTAACAGCACATTATTCAGTTCTGGGACTCTAGAGCAGTCCAGCTTACCCACACCTTTTATTTTTCCTTTAGCACCATCACCAAAGGTCACATAACTGGTAGTGTGAGGTTGTATATCCACCAATATATTCTCCATACCAGTCATATGTCTTGAGCAGCCACTGTCAAAGTACCAGTCTTCTCTGATGGATGCCCTTAGAGCTGTGTGAGCTAACCAAGCATACCATTGTTGTTTCTTGATGGGGGCATTATGCCTATATGCCTTATGCTTAGGTCTGACATGGGGGGCGTGGTTAGGATAACCATGCAGCCTGTAGCAGAAGACTTTTATATGGCCAAACCTACCACAGTGATGACATCTCCATTGCTGAAATTTCTTCTTCTGATGGTTACTCATCCTGGTTCCCTGATGTTGAGACATCGGGTGTGACCTCCGCTTGAATTTCTGAACTTTAGCTTTTGAGCGTTTGAGTTCAGTTGAGGATTTTTTCACAAAGCCTAAACCAGACTTGGTTCCAGACTTCTGTCCCACCTTTAGGATCTCTTCCAAGGAGTCTGTTCCTTTATTGATCATTCTGATGGATTTCGTCATTTGCTCCAGCTTGGAGGTCAGCAAGATTATCTCACCATTTAGACCATCTATGACTGTCAGATGCTTCTGTTTCTCATCCTCCAGTTCCTTGATGAGCTTCTTCTGCTTTTCTCCTTGTCCACGCACTTCTGCACTGGTGACACATAGCTCCTTATGTGATGCAGCAAGTTCATCAAAGGTCAGTTCATCTGCACTTGAGTCATCTTCAGTGGCACAAACACCAGTTAGTGCACTGACATGTTTAGCAGATTCTCCTTCAGATTCACTTTCAGAATCTCGCTTTGACCATGTTACATATAGCCCCTTCTTTTGCATCTTGAGGTAAGTAGGACATTCAGCTCTAATGTGTCCATAACCTTCACAACCATGACACTGGATCCCCTTGCCTTGGTTGAACTTTTCTTCAGAAGTTGATCTTTTCCTGATGTCAGACGAGATGTTCTTGACATTTGGTCTACCTCTTTGATCAATCTTCTTCACGAACTTGTTGAACTGTCTCCCAAGCATGGCTATGGCTTCTGATATGCTTTCATCACCTCCAGTATATCCTGCTTTTGACTCCTCTTCAGTATTTGATACAAAAGCTACGCTTTTGTTCTTCTTTTCAACATTCTCACACAAGCTCATTTCAAAGGTTTGGAGAGAACCAATGAGCTCATCCACCTTCATGTTGCAGATATCTTGAGCCTCTTCTGTTGCAGTGACCTTCATGGCAAATCTCTTAGGTAATGACCTGAGAATCTTTCTTACAAGTTTCTCTTCAGCCATTTTCTCACCTAAGCCACCAGAGGTGTTTGCAATCTCAAGAATATTCATGTGAAAGTCATGAATAGTCTCATCCTCTTTCATCCTCAGATTTTCAAACTTGGTGGTCAACATCTGAAGTTTGGACATCTTCACCTTGGAGGTACCTTCATGAGTTATCTTGAGGGTATCCCAAACTTCCTTAGCCAGCTCACAGTGGTGCACCAGCCTGAAGATGTTCTTACTGATTCCATTGAACAATGCATTCAAGGCCTTAGAATTTCCAAGGGCTAATGCCTCTTGCTCCTTATCCCACTCTTCTTCAGGAATTTGCACACTGACTCCATCTTCACCTGTCTTCGTTGGATGTTCCCATCCTTTGTTGACAGCTCTCCAGACTTTGCTATCTAGAGACCTTAAGAAGGCTATCATACGAGGCTTCCAGTCATCATAGTTAGAGCCATCTAACATGGGTGGTCTATTTGAGTGTCCTATATCCTTGTCCATGGTACTAGAAAGTAACTTCCCTAGATCTCACCCAGAAATTGACAGGTAGGGTGCCTGCTCTGATGCCAATTGAAATTCTAGTTAACAGACTTCCGATGTCACAGGGGTTGTTATGACATCCAATTCTGCGCAGACAAGAATTATGCAGAACTTAAAATGTAAGTGCAGTAAATAACACAAGTAATTGTTTACCCAGTTCGGTCCAACATGACCTACGTCTGGGGGCTACCAAGCCAGGGAGGAAATCCACTATTAGTAGTATTAATTCAGACCTTAAACCAACTGTTTAACCCTATCACTTAATACCTACCCAATGCAATTTCAATCTTACACTAAGATCAGAGTTCCTACTCACTCCCCCTCAATCACCTCAGTGATTACTACCTTTAATCAATATTAAAGACAATTATGAAGTCACACTTCAAACAACTCTTGATTGTGCTTAACAACTTTAATCAAGATACACAGCACTCACGCTTAAAAGCTTAGAGTGACACAACACTTACAACTCAATGAACACCATATACCAATGCAATCATCTATGTGATAATAGCTTGGCTTACAAAATACGTCTAATACAAGACACACAAAAATACAACGGTGAAGTATGATGGACACACTAAATCTTCACGCCTAAAATCCCCAGTTCTGAATGAAGGATTGCCATCCTTTTATATTGCAACACTTGGGCCTTGTACTTGTATTTTCCTGAAATTAAGGTCACGCGAGTTCCCCTAAATTCCACATTTAGGTTACTAACAAATAGGCTATTTGTTAGGTCCATTAATTGTAGCTTGGTTGTTGGTTTCCTGGATTTTCTCTCAGCTGTTGAATCCCTGAAGAATAGCCTGAGAAAAATGCTGAAACAGAAAAACTAAACAACCTACAATATAGCATACACTGTCAGGAATGAATGTCACAACATTTAGTTTGACGTCCAAATCATAGACCATATGCTAAGTCTGTTTTTCCTGAAAACAGACTGTACAAAATTGTTGTACTGTACAGAACCAATCTGTCCATACTTCAGTATCAGCGTACATTAATAAATGTCAAAATATCCAATTTGACATTCACACATAGAGCCTTACATCAGGTATATTATCCTCTTGCTAAGCAGACTGAGATACATATTGAAGTGTAGCAGAAACCCACTCTGCCTATTGTTCAGTATATGCTGTCAATGATGAATGTCATAACATCCAGTTTGACATTCAGACAGTAGGCCTTATGCCAGGTCTGGTATTTCCTTGATAACCAGACTGAAAATAAATACTGAGTTCTAACAGAACACCAACTATTCTATTCCTCAGTATCTGCTGACAGGGATGAATGTCATAACATCCAGTTTGACATTCAATAAATCCAGTATTAGCTAATCTTGCAGTATACTACTCAAGTATGTCATGACATCAGTCAAGACATCAGAGTACAACTAGATATTCTAACATACAATGCAGTCAAACACACACCTCCACAGCATGTCATGACATCAGTCAAGACATTAGAATCCAACTAGTGTTTTACCATACAATGCAGCCAATTAAACACCTACAGAATGCACCATACAAAAAGTACAAATTTGTTGAAAGGGAATCAAATAGCAAAAGTCATTCTCATCATCACTTGACTTGTCACTGTTATTGCAAAAAAAAGGCATACCATTTCCAAATGCAAATTTAGGAGATATTTGGTTCCTAAAGATGTATTTTAATGGGTGCTCAAGTGCAACAGTATTTCCACTCACTCTCAAGGACCCAACAAAAATTGAGTACCTAGAACTCTTATTTGATCTTATAGGTTGAATGTCTTGGCTCCATAGTGAGAATGTGGTTTCTCGACAGTGGATGCTCATGGTATATAACGAGTGGCATTTACCTAGGGAGACAACAATAAGGGTGATATAATTGGTAAATATAGTGTAGAAATTACTTATTGTTGAAGATTCGGTTCATGTCACTTTTGATGAATCTTATCCGAGAAATATCGAGAAATGAATTTATTTTCATGATGCAGATGTATCTTCAGAAGACATACTCAAAGACACTGAAGAAGGAATTAATCATCCTGAGACGGTGAAACCTAAGGAGGAGGAGGGAGATGATGAACTTGTAAAAGAGAAGGAAGAGAGTCCAAATGAAGTGGATAACCTTCCTTTACTTAAAAGCCTTCCAAGGACCATCTAATTAACAAAATTCCTAGAGACATCACCAAAGGTGTAACTACACGCTCTAAGATAAGTAGTTTTTGTTATAACATTGCATTTGTGTCTCAAGTTGAACTTAAAAATGCAAAATAAGCCTTAATTGATGTGCATTGGCTTATGGCCATGAAAGATGAGTTAAATCAATTTAAAAGAAATAAGGTGTGGGACCTTGTTTCACCTCCGCGAGATCATCAAGTTATATGCACTAAGTGGATTTTAGAAATAAACTGGACAAAAACACAGTGATAATAAGGAACAAGGTTTGGCTAATGGCTTAAGGATATAACCAAGAGAAGGGCATAGATTATAAGGAAACTCATGCTCTAGTTACATGCTTCAAGGCTATACACCTTTTACTAACATTTGAATGCTCTAAAGATTTCAAACTATTTCAAATTTATGTTGATGATATTATATTTGGTTGTACTAACATGCAATTGGTCATAGAGTTCTCAAAGTTATTACAGGGTGAATTTTGAAAACACCGAAACACATAGGTTATTTTGAATTGATTTGCACATCTTTTAGTGTCATTTTGTCGCATTTTTATAGTATTATGTTAGTAATTTGTTTGCATTTCAGGTATGTTACAAGTAGGAGTTAATACACGAAGAAACCGGACGAAAACGACGAAAAGCAGAGAAAATGGAAAAAATACACTGATGGCCACTAACACGGCGCCCGCCATGGCACCAACAAACATACCATGGACTCCTCCATGCAGAACAAAACTTCCATAATTCTCTTTTTACACTTGTGGCGACTGCCACAAGCATCATGACATCCTCCATGCAGTGCGCCTCCTAAAAACTGCAACAGAAAGAATTCAGTTTCTCCCACTTCCCTAATTTATCTCCACTACTTCTCTTACGATTTTGGAAGAAGTCTTTACTAGTTTTTCAATATATAAAGGACCTAGCATTCAGTTTTAGGAGATCAAAGTTCTCTAGTTTTCATTAGGCACATATTTTACCATAAAAAGTATTAATCGTTCACACTGAGGGATTAGTACACTACTTTGTATTCAGAATTCTTTTCTCTACTTGGATCATTGAGGATTGATCTTGTCGTTGTATTTATTTATAAGTTTTACCTTATTCAAATTTTTTCGCATTTGATTATCCTGCATTGTTTCACTTCCCGTAAGTTTTATATGCTTTTATTATTAATTAGTAACTATATGCTGGAATCTTATCTTGTATGTGTTGAATCTAATCATAATTCATATCTATATCATCTCTATCACATTTCTGTTTTGTATGCCCAATAATAATAACATGAGTTGTATGCACATCATGTCTAGCTAAGTCCATAGAATCTGGTATGTGAGAATCGTTGTTCTGACGGGACTCAGTAATTTGAATTGGCGTAACCTTTACATAAAATCATTCTCCTGGTTATGGTTTTTTGTTTTGAATAAAAAAGGTTTTGCGAGAGAGCGAAAATACTAAGGTATCAGCTTAATAGCACGACAATGTGAGATTCGTGCCAGATGATAAAAACTGGATGTTGATTTCTAAAACAGAGACAACGCTTAGTAGTTAATTAGGACTTGTGGGTTTTCAAAAGTTGTTCCGTAACTTAAATGGGTGAGCGACAACAAAACACTTATGGTTCCAAAATATAACATGGGTCAATAGCACGAGGGTGTAAGACTAGTGTTTTTAAACTGATATTTTTCTACCGAAAAGTATTTTAAACATAACAAACCCCAAGGATTTATTGAGTCTCAGAGGCACACTGGAAACCACATTTCAGTCTCTCTTATTTGATATATTTTATTTTAAATTTCTTAGTTTTAGTCTCCCCCTATTTTTGATTTATAGCCTTAGATTTACATAGCATCAATAGATAACAATAAGTTTGATTATTGGTCTTTGTGGATTCGGTATCTTTTAAAACTACAATTGATTTCGTGCACTTACGAAATAGACCCATCAAGTTTTGAGCGTCGTTGTCGGGGACCAATTTAGTCAATATCGTTACTCCGTTGTTACACCGTATCAACTAAGGCAAAACTTTAGTTATATTTTCCTACTAGTTAGTTGGTTGTATGCTAGATAATTGTTCCTCAAAGGACGAGCTAGTATAACCCATTAACAAAATTGAGAGTTTTATCCTCAGACTCTGAATTAGACAACTTCGCTTAAAGTATAATATCCAAACCTTAGATATGGCTGCAAACCAAAATCGTCATCTCAAGGACTATGTTGCTCCATCTCAAGAAGAGCCACACTTGAGTATTGCATCCTCACCATCTAGGAAAACAATTTCGAGTTGAAACCTGCTCTGTTGCAAATCATACAACAAAACCAATTCTCTGGTAATCCCATAAAGGACATAAACGTTCATCTGTCAGTGTTTGTGCAATACGCAAACACATTGAAAACTAATGGTGTAAATCCAAAAGCCATACGACTACGACTTTTTCCCTTATCTTTAAGAGATAGATCTAGAGATTGGCTTTAGTATCTATCATCCAACTCCATTACAATATGGAACGAATTGAAGAAAGCTTTCTTAGCCCGATATTTCCCACCTAGCAAAACAGCTATGCTAAGAAGCCAAATCAACAGATTCAAACATAAAGATGAAGAGTAACTTTTCGAAGCATGGTAAAGGTACAAGGATATGACGAGACTTTGTCCATATCATGGACTTGAATAATGGATATTTATACACACCTTCTACAATGGCTAATTGTAAAAACCTTCTACAATGGTCTCTTGTACAACACTAAATTAACCTTATAAGAACAACAATGCTTGTTTTCTCCTAGCCCGACACCTACCACCCCTCTGGGTTATCAAAAAGTCGCACCCACTGCTCCCTAAGAGCCTAAGAAGTCGAATCTCGAAATAATGATGGAAACTTTCATTGCATCTCAGACTCAACAAAATAAGGAATTTATGAATCAAAACATTCATAACAATGAGTTTGTGAAACAATTGGCAAATAAGGTAGACGTTTTAGCCACACATAACAAAATGCTAAAGACACAAATCTCCCAAGTGGCACAACAACAAGCAACTACTGCTTCCCCCACCGACATATTTCATGTCCAACCATAGCCAAACCCAAAGGGGCACGCCAACGCAATCACACTGCAAAGTGGAACATAATTAGACGACCCAGTTGATCCAAGAGATAAAAATCCGATGATGGTTAGGAAAGATGATGAGATAGAAAAGGCACCATAAAGAGTAATTAACAATAACCTTGTAGGAGAGCCAAAGAATAGAAATAAATTAGAACCTAAAGAGAAAGAGTCCCAAGAGAAATCCCATGTTCCACCACCTTCATATCAGTCACTTGTCTCATTTCCACAAAGGCTAACAAAGTCAAAAACCAAAGGTCAATTCAAGAATTTTTTTAAGTTTTTAAAACAACTCAATATAACTATAACCTTCTTAGAAGCCAAAACTCAAATGGCCACTTATGCTAAATTCCTTAAGAAAAACTTATCCAATAAGAGGAAGTTAGATGATGGTAGTACAATAGAACTTACTGAAGACCGCAACACCATAATACAAAACAAGATGCCACAAAAACTTAAAGACCTAAGGAGTTTATCAATCCCCTATGTAATAGGAAAGTTTGTCATAGATAAGGCGCATTGTGATTTAAGAGCCAATGTTAGTCTAATGCCTCTATCAATTAGTGAAAGATCGAACCTTAGAAACCTTAAACCTATTAGAATGTCATTTTAATTAGCCGATCGCTCAGTCAAATATCCTGTAGACATCCTGGAAAACTTCCCCATGAGAATTGGTCAATTGTACATTCCTACGGATTTTATAGTAATGGACATTAAAGAAGATTCGAGTATCCCGATTCTGTTAGAAAGACCACTTTTAGCTACCGCATGGGCAATAATAGATGTAAAGAGAGGAAAACTAACTTTGAAAGTAGGAGAGGAGAAAATTGAGTTCATTCTTTCCAAGTTTATGAAAGCACCTGCTATAGACGACACTTGTTGTTTTATAGACATAATTGACGAGTGCGTAAAGGAATTCAAGAAAGAAACACCTCCAGATACAGAAACCCTAAAACTTCCGGCACCACCTATTGGTGTAAGCCCTAGAGGCCAATACTTATGATACTTGTATCGAATTATTTATTAATAATAAAAATCTTTTTTTCTTTATTATGTTTATTTAATAAAGTCCCTAGAATAGCTAGTCCGTTTAATGTATCAAGTGTGACTTAATCATGAGATCCCATTAAACATAAGGACACTGTTCTTAAAGTATTCGTAGTCGAGCTTTGTTGTGAAGTGGGATAACATTAAAGCATTAAGACTATTATGTATATAAACTGATGATCACATCTCATGGATCATGAATAAGCAGTTATCAAGTCTTAAACATAGGTATGAATATTATGAGTAATATTTATACTGGATTGACCCGCTATGAGAATACTATATAGAATGTTACGCAAAGTGTCATAAGTTATCCTCATGGTGATAGTGGTGTATACACCACCTTTCGACCTGAAACCACTATGAACCCTAAATGTAGAGTCGAGTGCTTTATTGCTGATCAAACATTGTCCGTAACTGGATGACCATACAGACAACTGATGGGTACTCCGTGAAGCATGTTGAGGGACATGAGTGACCTAGATGGAATTTATCCTTCCTGCGTAATAGGATAAATGTCTAAGGGCACAATATTGAACTGGACAAGGATGACACGGTCTATGTCTTGTGTTCAATATAGACATAAGGGCAAAAAGACAATTGTACACATAAGTATTATCACAAAAGGATTTTCCAGATCACATGACATTTTCGTGTCTTGGGTAGTAATGACGTGTTGCTAGATACCGCTCACTGTCGATTATGTTAAATACGTGATTTAATATAATTAGCAATGTAGCGAAAACCTACAGGGTCACACACAAAAGTACAGATTGATGAGAGATATAGTAAATAAGGAACACCGTAAGGTACTTTGCACTTAAGTGAATTATAGAACATTGTAAGGTACGATGCACTTAAGTAAAATACGAAATATGGCAAGGTGTCACACGCTTAAGTGATTTTGGTATATCATAAGCTATGAGCCACATACACTTAAATGGACTTTTTAGCTTGCAGCCCACACAAGTGGTTCTATAAATAGAACTCTTGTGCATAAGCATTTGATTAGATAAAAATTATCTCTCTCTCTCTCTCTCACACACACACACACGCACACACACACACACACACTCAAAGCCTTCATTCGTAGCAGCTAGCATTGAGACTGAAGGAATTTGTTCGTATGGACCGAGTAGAGGCATTGTCACCATTTAACATTCATGATCACTTCTTATATCTGCATCAAAGGTTTCAATCGCCACAAGAGTTAACAATTTCTATCACTGATCATGCCCATTCGTAAGGATCACTAAAGGAGAAAATTTTAATTTCCATTGCATTTTGGATTGCAATTCTCCTTCACCGCCTATATTAGAATATGATGAATGGCGTTAACCATATGTGGACGACAACCTGAGAGAATGTCTTGCACTTACCCCTGATCACATGCCTGACCCAAAACAACGATCTGTAGAACTTAAAGTGTTGCCTAAAGACCTAAGGTACAAATTTCTAGATAAGGAAATTGCACATAGTGATAGTCAACGCAAACTTTAGCCCAGATGAGACCGAGCGAAAATTGGTTATCTTAAGAAAATATCCTGCAACCTTGGGATATAACATCTCTGACTTAAAAGGAATCACTCCTTCTACCTGTATCCACCAAATTATGTTATAAGAGAACTCCAAAACATTTTAACTTTGATTTATAAAGAATCTTGGATTTTGACCTCCCTTTATTTTTGCTATTTACTCTTAAAACACTTAGGCCTTCACAAATATCTTAAAACTTCAAATATCTCATCATTGAAAGCTCATTGGATCTCATAGTCGTATGGATTTCATCCAAAGTAATAATAAAATTCTTACCATAAAAGAATGACATCTATGAAATGTTAAAAGGATATGTGGGCAATGAGCTTAGAAAGAGTAAAGTATAGTTCTCAAAATCAATCTTCACCTTAATATTTTCCAAGTCATCAATGATCTTGTGAAATTCATGTAGCATGCTCCACTATGGATTTCTTCTATACCATTCATAATGAGTAGAGTTTTTATTCCATACAATTTTTTTTAGTCAAAACCTTGGTCATATACAATGATTCAAGTTTTTCACACATTGAAGCCACAATCTTCTCCCTAATGACTTCTCTTAGAAATTCATCTTCAAGGTACATGATAATGAGAATTCCGACCTTATGCATTATCTCGATTTTCTCTGTTAGTGGTAGGCGTGCATGCATCAATGCCTCACCCTTCAATGCTTCTACACAACTTAGTTGAGTTAAAATTGATTGTATCTTCATTTTCTACAACTCAAATTTGTTTTCTATAGAAAATTCTCGATATCTTATTTAGAACTCACGGGGATCACTTATAAACTAAATTTTTTTCCACGCAGGGGACACCACTTATTTTGAAATTGAAAGAGTCAACCACACCATAGATAAATAACAATGACCATAAAAGTAAATGACATTGAAAAAATTAATATGCACACAGTAGAGTGATATCAAATCTACAGGAGCAAGAATAATGAGATAAAATCAATCAAACCAATCTAATATGGGGAAATAACATCTCTTAATTTTACTATGCTTCAAGAGTTGTTGCAAGAGATTATGAAATGAGTTACAAGAAAGTAGTTTTTCGAGTTTCTAAAAACATCTCTTATTTTCTACCCAAATTTTCCCAATCTTTCCCATGCTCAATACATAAATCACACAAACTCGAGGTGCTTAAAAACATTTATGAATCCCCTTAGATACCTCAAAAGATCTTCTAATTCTTTGCCTTCAATTCTAAAAATTTATCCATTTAACTCCTTAAATTCCTCTCACTAGATTTTCACCTCCCTCATATTTATAAAAAAAGTTGAAAAATATCTTTTATACGTGCTAGATAAAAGACACCCGCACTCCAAAATTTGGTTTCAAGCCAAATTCCATAGTCCTCACTATAGTTTTTATTAATTTATTATATTATTTAGAATTAAGTAAGTTTTTATTTGAAATTTTTACCCAAATAATTAATTTTTTAAAAATAATCCACTTTTATATCTATTTCTTAAAATAACTCATTTTAAAATATCAAAACAAAGAAAACATTAAGCTAATTGACGTCTATGTACAACACATAAAATGAGACGATAATTAAATTGACGACATTGTACAAATATATATGAGAAAAAATGTATTCTCTCTCATCTATGTTTGGATACTATCACCAATTGAATTATAGTCTCATTTTATGTGTTGTAAATATGTGCAATTCGATTGATGTCTCATTTATATTAAAATATTTTTATTTGAAAATGAGTTATTTTGAAGAAAAAAAAATTGATTAGTTTGATTATTTATTTGAAAAAATAAATTATTTAAATAACAATTTTGTTTTTTTTTCACTAACAAATGATCAAACTTAATTATTTTACCTTCAGAAAAAAAATCACACTTTCTAACTTTTATTAATTTATTTTACAAATTGTTCGAGTCTCTATTGTTTTAAGTCAACAAGTATTTTTCAACAAACATACTCATAATTTTATAAAAATCACGTCTAAAAAAATTTCAAAATCTGATTTATAAAACCTATTATTTATTACTTTTATCATGTTTTTTTTATGTTTTAAAAGTTTATATAAATTTATTTCACATTAATTTTTTTCTAAATTTTTTGTAACTTTTAATTTTTTTCTAAATTTTTTGTAACTTTTAATTTTTTTATAATACTCTAAATATACTTGAAAAAATGATTTAAAAATATTCCTTATCCTAGACTGAATTTTTTAAAAATTTATTATTTCTAATAGAAACAAAATAAATTTCAATAATTTTACAACTCATTAATTTATTTATTTTCAACAAAGATGTAGTGTGTCTGTTAGTAGTAGTAGTTGGAGTACATTGAGCCCGTTGGGAGGAAAGTGGGAGAAGCTTGGGAGTTCACAAAACAATGCCACTCAAATTAAATCCACCTATCCAATTCCATCCCGCTTCTTCACACTCACACCGCTACCGCACTCCCTCTCAAAATTACCAAAACACCCTTTACCACCGTATGCATAACCAACTAACATTCATCCGCACACTCCCCTCGCCTTTTTTCAACAACCTTCACCGTTCAAACCCAAACTTCATCGGAAGAGGCAATCGGAGCTTCAGGATTCCGAAACCAATGCTCTGCTCTTCCTTAAATTCTCACTCCGGTGGTGCTGATGACGATTCCGACGGGAATAACAACGCCAACGGCACTGCTTCTTTTCGCAATTTCAAGTTCAATCAGTCCACCTTTTTAGCTTCTCTTATGCCTAAAACGGAGATTGGTGTCGATCGTTTCCTACATTCTTATCCACACTACGATGGACGCGGTGCTCTCATCGCTATTTTCGGTACTTTTTCTTAAAACTCTTCCGATTTCCTCCGTTGTTGTTGAAAACGGAGATTGCATCTCCTTTGATAAAACAAACTAATTATGCGATAATTGCATAAGTTGAAAATCACAAGTGCTTATGCCGGCAAATAAGCTCCAAGAAGTCGATTCAAACATCTCTAATGTTGAATTATACCCTTTCCTTGCTCGGTGGTTGAAATTGTTGACATGGCGGGAGTCTGAATTCATTTGGTTTGGATGAGTTAGGTTTCATGATATCATTGTTTTGCCAGGTGAAGATAGATTAAAATATAGAACAATGCTAGCTAAGTATCTCACTATATGACAAACTCTTTTCAACATGGATCCGGGTCCTCTAAAGGGAGTACTATTAGTAATATCTGTAGCACCGATACCTCTGAAAAAAACTGTGTCCTTGTCGTGTCAGTGTCTCAAACCGACACCGACACTTGTAATTACATTTAATTTATTCATTTTTTTCAAATTATTTCCGGTGTTGATACGTTGGTGTCTTGTGTGTTTCTGGTATCCGTGCTTCATAGTTAGTAATTGATAAGTAAATCATGAGTGTGTTGAAATATCAACTTTATAATTTCACTCTTTAGAGGAATGAATTCCTTTTAAGACATTCTTTATTATAGGCTCAAAATCATAAGCCTCACCACTTTGAAAATGGATCCCACATGATTTAGTAGGATATGCATAAATTTTGACAAGTAATATAGAATGTGTTGCTGGTCCTCTGCTAAGATATAAAAAAACAAACTTTCGGCTAAACTCGTAAACACAGACTTGTAGTAATATTTTTGGACCACTGTGTCCGTCCCTAGCTTGGTGCCTATCTATTTTGTTTCTTTTTAAACAGTTCTGTAGACTAATATCATTGTGCACCTATTATTATAGGTTTAGTGTTATGCTGTAGTTGGTACCATACTGGTTCATAAGGAAAATATGTTTAATCATGGGATCTGCCTATTTTCACTTTTCAGATTCTGGGGTAGACCCAGCTGCTGCTGGATTACAGGTTACCTCAGACGGGAAGCCAAAAATTCTAGATATCCTTGATTGGTAATAAAGCAACTTGACTTTAGATTTTTATTTGATATATGCATTGTTTGTTTACCGATAAATATGTGATGCATTTTTTTAATCATCAGTACTGGGAGTGGAGATATTGACACGTCAAAAGTGGTGAAGGCTGATCCTGATGGTTGTATTTCTGGGGCATCAGGTCAGTGGGAGGGAATGAATTATGGTCATACTGTTTGACTCTTTGCTACTTGTATGTAACAATGTAGATATTTGAACAATAAAACTTCATATCTCTACATGGACTAGTTGTGATGAATGCATGCTTCTTACTAGTAATTTTAAATTTCTACTTTAATGAGTTAGTAAAGTTACACTTGTTAGTTTTTTGCACTTCTGTATTCAAACAAGAAAAGAATGGATAAAATAATCTTAAAGCAGTTACACTGAGTAGGACAATCTGAAGTCAAAATTATTACCGTAATTTTATTTTTATGTGCTTTGAATACTTGATTTCCAGTACTCGAATGATGTAAGAAATCACGAGTTTAGGTTTTCCCACTTCAACCATTCTGAAGTTTTTCGATAAGCATTTCTTTCCTTTTGCTTTTGTCCTCCCCCTCTCAATATTTGTTCTTCTATAACCTCACATCATTTTTGCTTCCTGTTACTTTTCTCTCTTCCTTCTTCCTAGTCAAAGAATGTGAGAGTAAGTTCTTGTCTGTGCTTTAAGCATTAGTGCAAAATTTGTACAGGTGCATCTTTGGCTATCAATACTTCATGGAAAAATCCTTCTGGGGAATGGCATGTGGGTTATAAATTGGTTTATGAGCTTTTTACAGAAAAATTGACTTCTCGTTTGAAGGTAGCAGTATGATCTTCTTATATGTTATAGTTGCTCTTTAGATTTAATATGGTTAATCAATCAAATCTCCCCTTTTCTCCTCCTAAAATTTTGTCTGCAGAAAGAGAGAAAGAAAAAGTGGGATGAGAAAAACCAGGAGGAAATTGCTAAGACTGTTCAACAACTTAATGATTTTGATCAGGTAAAGTAAAAACTTTATTTGATTCTTATATTAATGTGTGCCACCACCTTAGTTCACATATGCTCTACCCACAACTGTTTTAACAATTTTTCTAGTAGGCACTGGTCACATATGACAGGCAAGCTATTGCATGTTTCTCGTATTATCTTCATTTTCTCTCCTGTTCATTTGCAAGCATAAGCTAATTGCTGTTTTTTGGAAAAGAACAAGAATTTCTTCCTTTCTTTGGTGACAGTTGTACCTTTTCTATCATATATCAACATTCTACTATTGTTAGTTTCTTCCTGCATGTGCTAAAAAGAAAAATCGTCTCATACCATTAAGAGTACAAAAAAAAAATGAAAGAGTTTTATGTAATTGAACCTATGAACATAAATTACTATTAGCATTCTGAGATGAATGATTATCGTTTCCTTTTTGCTAAACATAAATTGTTGGTTTCTTTTTGCATGTGCTGAAAACACAAACCATCTCGCACCATTAGGAGCACAAAAAGAGGAAAAAATGAAAGATTTTTTTAATTGAGCCTATGAACATAAATTAGTATTCTGAGATGTGTGATTATCATTTCCTTTTTGCTACTCATATATAGATAATTTATTTGATTTATTTATGATTTTAGTTACACTATGAAATTGCAGATTATATATTTTTCCTAATTTTGCCAATAACTTTATGCTTCTGCAGATTTAATGTTCTTGTTTACATATAATATACCTTCTTTTTCATGTGACTTGAAATGTGATGCATTTTCTAGCAACACCGCAAGGTGGAGGATGCTAAACTCAAGAAGGCTCGTGAAGATCTCCAGAATAGACTTGATCTTCTTAGAAAGCAATCTGAGGTGGGCTGAACATGTTATAGCTTCCTTTTTCCACTTCTTGAAACACAACTATCAATTTATGCATCCATTAATTAAACAATATTTGACTTATTTTTGTCCTCCAACATATTTTTCATATTGAAATATAATATTGTGGATAAAATGGTTGTATTGTTGTGGTGAATGATGTATTAGTGTCCTTAACCTATTCTTTTGTTTGAGCTTCTAAATCCAGTGTAAAGGGGAATTGGGGAGCTGCAATGAAGTTTAAATTATATTGTGTGTTCTGTGCTGCACAGGGATCTCTTAGTTGTGACTACAACCAAGTGAGCATAGTAATAAAGAGACTAACTAGAAGCTAATTATAAGCTGACTTAGATCCTAATTGTTTGTGTAGTTCCTTTAGAGTGTGTTTGGATGAGGTAATTGAATTTTTTTAGATAATTCAAAGTTCTAAGCAATTCAAATGATTCAATTGAAATTCAATCATTTTGAATTTTTTTTGTTTTGATGAAGTATTAAAATAATTCATTGTTAAATTTTTGTAGTAATTTTCATAAATTTTAAAAGTTTTGGGCCAAATTTAAAATATGAAAAATAGGGACCAATTTGCAATTTTTGAATATTTGAAGGGATCAATTTGTAAAGTTTGAAAAAATTTAGGGATTTATTTGCAATTTTTAAAAAATTTTGGGGGGTGAATTTGAAGTTTTAATAAAATATGAGAACCATCTTGCAAAATTTGAAAATTTAATATAAAGTGAGAGAGCAATTTCAAATTCTTTACTTATCGGTGTTATTTGAAATTCCTTAAATTTAACTTTTATAAAATACTTTATAAATTTACATCATTTTTACAATTCTCTATATTTTTTATCCAAACAATGTATTTTGGTCAAGTCATTTTAAATTTCCTCAAAAGATTACTTTCCCTCATTAAAATGCTTCATCCAAACACACTCTTAATGTACTTAATTGCATTTGTCCTTGGCCTGTTATTGTCACGAATGTTAAACCCAACAGAACTACTCTTCTCTGTTCTGATAAGTAGCTCTGCTACTGTTAAGCATGCTCATAAGTAGTAGCAATGATAAGATTTTGTAAAAAATGGCTGTTGCTGTGTGAAATAATGTTGGGACACAATTCATTCTCGGTGGAAACTCAAAATTTCCGTTTCTCTCTTACTAAAAAAGTACTTTTATATTGCATTGTGCTTGTTTACTTGCCTCGGGATCCTGCTTAGTGTTTAGTCAATTGAGTTTTCTTAATTGAAAGACAATGCTGTTTTATGTTTCAGAGCTATGAAGATAAAGGACCTGCCGTAGATGCTGTTGTCTGGTATGATGGAGAGGTTTGGAGGGTTGCTCTTGACACACAGAGTCTTGAGGATGATTCAGATTGTGGGAAGCTTGCTAACTTTGTACCCTTAACTAATTATAGGTAGTAAGTACATTTGATTGTTGGTGTTACTCTAAACTTTAATCTTAGTTGATTGCTTTCGTGCATAAGCCTTTTGAAATTGGAAGATACTTATTTTCGGACAAAGGAATTCCTACATCTCTTTCCCCTCTGCCATACACACCACAAATTAGTCAACTTACTTCATGTTTGTCAATACATATAAGCCTCTCTAAGTTGTCTTTTCACCTTTTTCTCGTGTATTGAATCCAAAACCGTGTTATCCAGTTGAATTATTATGAATTTGGTTTTCTTGTGTTATTCACACTTTAAAGAAATGCTTAAACTAGACCGTGAAGGATATAGAAGCAGAATGATGTACACATTTAAGTAGGACATAAAGGAATATATGAAGTATTGCTGATTTTGTCTTCGATTTTAAATTTTTGGTAGGAGTAAATTATCTCCCGAAATGAACGATAAAGACTTGCATGGAGTTCTTGTGTTACTTTTGAATAATTTATTTCTTCTGAAACACTTAAAGCTTTATGTTATGCACACACTTCCTCCTAGTATTTACATTTTGGAGACAACTGTCTCAAAGCTCAAGCAGTTAGGCTAAGACTAACACCCCCCCTCACTGAAGAGTCCTTTGGCTTGGAGCATAAACAAAACACAGGCTCATCTATCTTGTGCTGAAATTCCACTTGGTGATATAGGCGTTGATACCATATTATGAACTAACTGTACCAGTGCTTAAAATATTAATTGAATTTCTGAAACTGTTATAATTTTGGTTCTAATAAGTGTGTCAGGTATTAAATTCTAAATGTTTTGAATGCTAATTCTCCAGGACTGAGAGGAAGTATGGTGTCTTCAGCAAATTAGATGCTTGTACATTTGTAGTGAATGTCTATAGTGATGGGAATGTCTTGAGTATTGTAACAGATAGCTCTCCTCATGGCACCCACGTTGCTGGTATAGCTACCGCGTTTCACCCAGAGGTATGAACATAATTTTATCCATAGGGAAAATCCATTGAAAAACACTATTCATTGTATTGTATGGTATTATTGTCAGGAGCCTTTGTTGAACGGAGTTGCGCCTGGAGCACAATTAATATCTTGTAAAATTGGAGACTCTCGCTTAGGTTCAATGGAAACTGGAACTGGTTTGACTCGGGCACTGATAGCTGCTGTGGAGGTGCTTCTGATGATTCTTTGTCCTCATTGCATCAATATCTGGCATCTCAATTATTGGGCTAGATTCCACTTTGACATTTCTTATTTTGTTTTAATATTATGCGGTGTTTGACATGAATAACTCATTATATTCCTGTTTCTTTTGCAGCATAAATGCGATCTTATAAACATGAGTTATGGGGAGCCAACATTTTTGCCGGATTATGGTCGCTTTGTTGACCTTGTGAATGAGGTATCTTCTGAGTTTTCCATTTTAAGTTTTAACTAGGCCAGCTATATCTTTCTTTGTGTTATTTTCCATTCTCTGAGCTGTATAGATGCCTTGGGTTATTTATATCTAGGTGGTAAACAAACATCGTCTGATATTTGTAAGCAGTGCTGGTAATAGTGGGCCAGCGCTAAGCACTGTTGGTGCACCTGGTGGTACCTCTTCAAGTATCATAGGTATCGGCGCTTATGTTTCTCCTGCTATGGCGGCTGGTGCTCATTGTGTTGTTGAACCTCCATCTGAGGGGCTTGAATACACATGGTACGTTTACTTTTTTGTGGAAGCATTTTAAGTGGATGACTTCCTAAACATATCCTGCACTTGGTTCTGCTGGATTTGCATGGATACCATTGGGTGATTGATGAAAATTATTTTCAGGTCTAGCCGAGGACCAACGGCTGACGGAGATCTTGGTGTCTCTGTAAGTGCACCCGGCGGGGCTATCGCTCCTGTTCCTACGTGGACCCTTCAACGGCGTATGCTCATGAACGGGACATCAATGTCATCTCCATCAGCCTGTGGGGGAATTGCATTGCTCATAAGTGCAATGAAGGTTCTAGGATTTGATTCTTATTTAGATTTTATGGTTTAGTTAGTGCTACTTGGCATACATTTCCATAATGTTCTGATGTGTATGATCTGCATGCAGGCAGAGGGAATTTCTGTGAGTCCATATGGTGTGAGGAAAGCCCTGGAGAATACAACTGTTCCAATAGGCAATTCACCGGAGGATAAATTATCCACTGGGCAAGGGCTTATGCAAGTTGACAAGTTCGATATTTTCCCTGTTCGAGTCTTCTAAGAAATTTATAGTAAATGATAATATTATAAGATTTTGTTATTGACTTGAATCAAATTATCAATGACAGGTGTTATGAATATATACAGCAGTCTCAAAATATTCCAAATGTTTGGTATAAAATAAACATCAGTCAATCTGGAAAAACAAGTATGTTCACATTCACTCCTGGACATTTTGCCTTCTCCTTTTGAAAAACAAGAGATAGGAAATTGGTGTCTTTTGTCTTCCCCGTATGCATTTATTCATGCATGTACAACTATGAAGCATGATTTGTTGTCTTATAGATGACCAAATTGTTTAGGGATAAATGGTTGCTTCATTTTGTTTTTTGTAATGAAGGTGATCTTTTTGCCTAACAAGAATATGTAGCACGTGCAAAATGAACTTTGTCTGGCTTCAAATTGAGTCTACTCAGACTCTTTAGAGTTCTATTCCCCCTTATATACAGACCAAAAAAAGAGTTAAAAACAAGTTCAAGATGTGTTCTAATTGTGATGATTGATTCCCATTAAATTGTTGAGCCAACTACCCCTAGATTAGAGGGAAAAATAATTGGCTTGAAAAACAAAATTATGTGTTTCTGTTAAAAAGTTTTTCAGAAAGTTTCAGTTGGGCTCTTGGAGGAATACTTAGAAAGTTTCTGAGTGCTAAAAGGACTACAAACCTCACCATTCTCCTTTCACCATTTGTTGCGGTAGGAAAACTATTTATGAGCCAAAAATGAATATAATTCTTAATGAAAGCTAAGTTGTTAATAGTACAGCCCAACATATT
Source organism: Lathyrus oleraceus (assembly GCF_024323335.1). Lineage (NCBI taxonomy): Eukaryota > Viridiplantae > Streptophyta > Magnoliopsida > Fabales > Fabaceae > Lathyrus > Lathyrus oleraceus. The sequence continues at coordinate 430,769,875 of NC_066584.1, forward strand.
CATAAACGTTGCACAGGTAAACTTATTTCTAGCTGACTTCTAAACAGGACAATATTTCTTTGACCTTTGCCTAAGTGATGCATTAATCATGTTTAAGCAATGTGATAAAATTTGACGAGTTACAGAATCGAAGCTTAGTCAAAATGAGAAGAATAGTTATCATCAAAATTGAAAAAATGATATCGTTGTATATAATTGTTGATGGCAGATCCTTCATCACGGGGTATCTACCTCAGAGAGGCTAGTGCTTGCCGACAACCTACTGAGGTGAGATCCTTCTTAAAATTGGTGTGTGTTGATGATCAGAGCATATTTTGAGTTAGATCCTTGAAAAGTATAATTTTTAAGTTCAATTAAAGATTAGATTGTGGGAAAACAATAGACTGTTGACTGACAGTTGTATCCAACTCTTGTGCTTGGCTTGAGTGATAATAATTTTTTTTTTCAAACTGCACTCTTTTTCCCTTCATCGAAGTTTTATCCCACTGAGTTTTCCTTGATAAGGTTTTTAATAAGGCAGTTGGCCAATCATTTTGGACTGTATTGTTGTAACCTTGGGTTTTGGCCTAGTCTCTCAAACATTTTCCTATTTTTTATTTTCTTTTAATAATATTTAGTTAGAGTTGAACAGTTTGGTTGTGGGTGCAGGGGTGCCAACTTAGTTAGAATTTATGTGCCTTCATCTTTTACTTCACTTTAACCTATTTTGCTTATAAAAAATAAAAACATTTACCTTGCTTTCTAGGGTGACAAATGTTAAGAGTCCCACATCGGACAATATATGGCCTGAACATGTGTTTATAAGTGGGGACAGTCCTCACTCTACCAACCGGTTTTGTAGGGTTGAGTTAGACCCAACCACATTTCTTAACAACAATAAAAGAACGCTAGTAATATTCACCAGGTTTTTTAATAGAAAAATTGTTGAAATATATAATGAAGCATGATAACTCTTTTGCAATTGTTTTTATGCTGGTAGTAAGGAAAAATCAAGAAAACATGGATACTTCAAAATAGTAGTTGTGGCGTGTCGTCCTCATGTAGGACAAGTCCTTATATCAGACACTTCACAAACACTTTAAATATTTTGTATTTTTTTGAATTCATGTATCAATTAAGATGGGAATATCACAACAGTTGAATAGATAATGTTTTATTACATCTAAAATGACTCTTTCTAAGTACTTGAATATTAGCCATCTCTTTTGATTTAAGATTAATTTGTATTTTTGTATTAATTTGATAGGAACTGCTATCCTTATTACAAGATTTAGAGAAGAATTCCATTTATTAAAGTATAGATTGCACTCCATAATTTTGAGGGTCTGTATCTCCATATTCCTGGGGGCTCTACTTCTCAGCTGACAAGATTACTAATCTTGTCAGTTTTCTGCTTATCCATTTTATCGAATCTATGAATTTTAGTGGAATCCCTGTGTACTCTCAATTGGTGATTTTCTTTATAATTTGTAGTACGTATTGACAGTGGACAGTGCAAGTTGATCCCAAATTCCATGAAGATGCCAACAAGATTGAAGATTTGGCTGTATTTGAGGAGTGCATTGAGTTACACTCTTCAGATAGCACAGTTGTGAAAGCTCCAGAGTATCTACTGCTCACTCATAACGGTCGTACATTCAAGTTAGTTGGTTTTCTTTCATCATCTTCTCTCAGTCACTGTTTGGCAAGACCTTTCTACTAATTTATAGCTCATTTAACTTGTTTATAAGTTTGCTTAACCAGAGTTTAAGACCTTTGGTAAACAGAGTTTATCATATTTTGTTTTTAGTGTTTTTTCTTGTTACTTATAGCTTATTATTTTTTTTCTTGTTTTATATTTATGTTTTAATTGAATTTCTCTTTTATCCTCGGCTAAATAAAACAAAACAAAAAATAGTAAGTAGACACTTGAAATCTAAAAGAGATACATATTAATATATTTCCACATTTTTTAAAAATTTATGAAATTAACAATATATATATATATAAGAACTAAATTCACTTTGAGTGCAACTTTTTCGTTATATAGTTTTATTGCATTTAATATAGATATTTACAAAAGTGAATGATTTTTAAAAAAGTAATATTTCTATTGTTGAGATGATAAATAATTTGAAATAAGTTAAAGTATTAAATGTTATAATCATTTTAACAAATATATAATTTATGTCTATGATATATTATATATAAACATGTCCTTTTATGTATTTATATTTATCTTATATTTACCAACTCGTCCCAACAAATTTATGGCCAGTTTGCTTTGTTTTTTTTTAAAAATAATTTTTATAATGTAACGTAATTTTGTGTAAAATAAATTTATAAATAAACTTTTCATAAAAGTTTCAAATGAAAATTAAGTTTGAATAGTTATTCTTAAAATATTATTTTAGATATTTTATCATTTCATTGAAACTTTTTCGGATATCAAAATTTTAATAAATCACTTAATTTTGAATCTATTTCAAATAGTTTTTCATAAAAATCATTTTTGTAATACAACTTTTTGAAAAATTTGCGATTTCGACTATGTTTTGATCTTCAATAATATATGTTTATGCTATAGGATGTCAAATTAGTCTTTCAATTTAGTAAAAAACGAATATTAAAAAACTTGTAATATTTTGAAAAATGGTTTTATAAAATCCACTTTTAAAAATATAAAACAAACCGATTCTTAACCAAATAAATCAAATTCAATTAGCTAGCTTTCTAGATATTAGCTTTCCATTATAAGTTTTCAGCTAAAAATTAGTAGTTTATCCACTGGCAACTAGTTTATTTGGAAGTTTAATAAACCATTAGGCCTTATCATGTTTTGTTTTTTCACAGGATCATAACTATAAATTTATTGAAATTCTATGAATATAGGTTATCTCAGAATTTGAGTTGGGTCTAACTCATCCCTACAAAACCGGCTTGTCCAGTGAGGATTGCCCCCACTTATAAACACAACACATACCATACCTCTAAGCAATGTGGGACTAAATTCATCCCTTCAAAGCCAACACAATAGAGGTGTTAGGGGCTGCAATGAGGCAAGATGAAGTGCCGCAATTAAGGCAACTAGGGGCGGACCACAATTAAGGCGAAAAGTCCAACACCCCCCTCACGATTGGACCTCAATGAGCCCGAAGCGTGGACGGTGCGGGAAGCCCAACAATGGATCTAGGATAGGCTCTGATACCATCTCAGAATATAGGTTGGGCCTAGCTCATCCCTACAAAACCAACTTGTAAGGTGATGATTGCCTCCATTTATAAACAGAACACATACCATATCTCTAAGCAATGTGAGACTAATTTCACCCCTTCAAAACCAACACAATGAAAGTGTTAGGGGCTGCAATGAGGCAAGCCAAAGTGCCGCAATTAAGGCAACCAGGGACGGACCACAATTAAGGCGGAAAGTAGTATGGGAAAATACTCTTGATGAGCCAATTAAACTCCAACGATTTTATTTATATAAGCTAAATAAATTAAGATAATCAAACTTAAGAATTGGATTGGACGAATGGACTACATTTGGTGTGTATAGGGGGTAGAAATCGATAAATATTGTAAACATTGTTTATATATTTAATCTCATGTTTTGATGGTTTTGGATAATCAGTTTATTTTATTTAGATTTGATACGTGTATATTAAATTAAATTATATTCCACTACCACCACCTCTTAAATACTAACAAAGTCTTACAAGTATGTAACATTTTTAAGTTATGGATGTTGCGTATATAGTTATGTATTTGCAATAGAAGTATTGCTCATTAGCTATTCCCTTAATGGCAAATATTTGTGAAGTGTTATTTATTGTTATCATAATTTGAATATTGTATCAAGTGACATGGACTTTCCATTTCTATTATAGAAACTGGAGTGTTATTTTTTTGTGAAAAAATGTCTGTGGGTACTTTCAAGGGCATATTCATCCAGACTTTTTGTTATCCTTGAAATTGTCTTTCTATAATCTCTAATCTTCCACATCCATCATCCTCAAACTTCTCCGATGAAACTGTTATTCTATAAGCAGTTTCTGTTTCTTTCCTTCTTTTTATTTCAACTGAGTTGCTGTTTGATAATTCTAATCTGTAATTTGTTTCATTATAACTTACAAGTTATCTTCTTTTACTTTCAGCATATTAGTGGATCCTACCAATTTATGTGATGGTCTGCATTATTACGAGGTATATGGTATTGACTGCAAAGCACCATGGCGTGGTCCTCTTTTCAGAATTCCAATTACTATAACCAAGCCCGTGGCTGTAATTGATAGACCTCCACAAGTTTCATTTTCAAAGATGTTATTCCAGTCAGGTGTGCATAGTCAATCAAGTTAATCTGTATGCTTCTTTCTTCTGATGGCACACTAAGGTTGGAATTTGGATCTACATCTACATGTTATACATTCCAACCTTGATGTTTGAGCTATTTGCTTGGGGATTTATCTCTTACACCATGCCAAAATGTTTTTAGAAATTTACGTTGTAATTATATTTTATCAAATTGTGTTTAGAATTCTGGTTGTAAGTCCCAAACCAATGCTTTTTGTCTTAATTATTTGCTTCATTAGGCCGTATAGAAAGGAAATATATAGAAGTGCCTCATGGTGCCTCTTGGGTTGAAGCAACCATGAATATTTCAAGTTTTGATACACCTCGAAGATTTTTTGTGGATACAGTTCAGGTAAAGTGTACAGCCTAAGATTATGTAAGGTTAACTACAGACGTATTTTTGACGCTCTTTTATATCCAGATATGTCCATTGCAAAGGCCTTTGAAATGGCGGAGTGTTATTACTTTTTCTTCTCCTGCTTCCAAAAGCTTTACCTTTAGGGTAGTCGGTGGTCAGACATTGGAGCTAGTCATATCTCAGTTTTGGTCAAGTGGAATAGGGAGTCATGAGAGTACCAATGTGGATCTTAAGGTAACAATTTGTGTTTGTATATTTATTCTCTCATCCCAGGTATTTGGGTATGCGAGTGTCTCTACTTTCTCTCACTAACAATTTCTGGTGAAAGAAGAATTAAGATAGTAGGAATTTTATCACTTTTCACTAATGCTATGATCTTTCTAATTTATATAAAATTCCAGATTGTATTTCATGGTATAAAAGCTAGTCAAGAGGAAATTGTACTTGATGGGAGTGAAGCACCTGTCAGAGTCGATGCTGAAGCACTACTTGCATCTGAGAAACTTACACCTGTAGCAAATCTAAATAAGGTTTATCTTGTAATATTTGGTTCCGTTTTGTTCCTATGCGTTTATGCTGGTGATGTGGGACAGTAATAAGGTTAACCTAGTCTCCCTATTTATGTTTAACTTGCAGATTAGAGTCCCATATCGACCTATAGATGTTAAGATCAGCGCACTTTCAAATGATCGCGACAAACTCCCCTCTGGAAAGCAGACGCTAGCACTGACATTAACGTGAATAGTTATAAATTCCATTATCTGTTTCATTTATCTTTATGACCTTTAGATGGCCTGTTCTCAAGGTTATGATTTCAGATACAAGTTCAAATTGGATGATGGAGCTGAAATAAAACCTCAAATACCATTTCTAAATGGTCGGGTATATGATACTAAGTTTGAGTCTCAGTTTTATATGATTTCCGATTCAAATAAGGTATTCTGATATTTAATTTCCTTTATGCTTTTAAATAGGGGGATTGGAAAGGGTGGATAGTTTGTTGTTTCAGATACTATTTCTTGGGCTAGTGAATAATAAGTTGCTTGTTTATTTTCATATTTATACATTCTGATAATAGCGAGTATATTCAAGTGGAGATGCCTACCCAAACTCTAAGAAACTCCCCAAAGGAGAATACAATTTACAGCTATATGTAAGGTACAGCTCCTTGGCACATATACTGAAAACAACACATGCTTGTTTGTTCCTTATGTTGCTTTTCATTTTCTACATTTCAAAAACTAAATTTGAAATTTTACAGTTAGTTACTGAAAAGTAATTTTGGTTTTAAGGACTTGAAAGCTTGGTCTATAGTTAAAGCCTGCAATAAGAAAGTTGGAGTTGTAAAAACATGTGGAATATTTTTAGGCATTAAACATTGTCTTATGCTCATGATGTTTTATTGTTTCAGGCATGAAGACTTGCAGATTTTGGAAAAGATGAAGCATCTGGTGTTATTCATTGAGCGAAACTTGGATGACAAGGTAGTATATTGTATTCTGAAAGACAACTTTATGGTATCAGTTGTATCCTTCTTTTACTCAAATTGTAAATCTCTGGTTTGTAAGGCATGTCAATGCTCAGTTGTTTTGTATTCCACAACCTTTTGAAGTACTTGGATAGAAAATTGTTTTTACAAATGGGAATTACATATTTTACTTTGTATGAAATGTATTTGTACTTGAAAATTTCGAACAGGATATTGATTAAAAAATAGTAGTAGAATTTCTCTCATAACAATATTGAATGAATTTAAAGTTTGAGAAGGTAACCTTGATATGTTTTTATAAATCTTTGTTGGAAAAACTGATTTTAAAATATTAAACGTAAACTGCAAACTGCACGCCACTTTGATCAGAACAATCCTATCAAAGAAGGAGAATACAGAAACGAGTCCAAGTAATCACAAACACCTATGACCCCAAGCTATAACCCGAAAATTATTATGAAATTTACATATATTCTTCTTTTCTGCACTTCCATGTCCCTATTTTAAACAGATCTAAGATCTGTCTGTTTTCTCTTACCTCTAATTAACTTTCCCCGAGTACATACTCCTCTCCTAAAGTGGGTATTGGCCCACATAGCCAAAAGATCAGAATCCTATCAGACCACTCCCTATGACTAATAAATTCCAGGAACCTATCACACTTCCAAATAGAAGTATTGCTAGATGAACTGAAGTAGGGAGAATTAAAATTAAGTGTCTCATTTGATTACCTGTTTCTAAATTCAATTGTTTTTCTTAAAACTGAAATTCCTCAATTAACGTACACATCTTACAATACTTTTAGAGGATATAAATTTGAAATACATCGTTAAAACTAAGGTAATTTATTATACTCTTTCTATATATTTATTTAATTATCATTTGTATGTTTGTGTTCATATTCAGGACATCATTCGGTTAAGCTTTTTCTCTCAACCAGATGGCCCACTGATGGGAAATGGTTCCTTCAAGTCCTCAACATTAATTCCAGGGTATGTCACCGGGTTATAGCTCTATTTACCTCCTAAAGCTTTAAATGTCACCTTGCTATGATGTTGATGCTTGCTTATTGATAGTATAAAAGAAGGATTTTATCTTGGTCCACCACCAAAAGACAAGCTTCCCAAGGTATGTTTTATTTTCTTAGCCTCTTAGATATTTCCATTAGACCATAGTTAATATGTAACAACATTTATAGTATTTCCACAGAACTCTCTACAAGGATCTGTATTGGTCGGATCAATATCATATGGACAACTGTCATTTGCCGGACAGGGGGAGCATAAAAATCCAGAGAAACACCCTGCATCATATCAAATTTCTTATATTGTTCCTCCAAAGAAGGTTATTACTTACTCTCTACCTTATGCTCAATTTCTTTAATCTCACGCTGGTGCTGGTTTGAACAAGCACTGAGTGAGGTACACTGATGTATAAACTAGCATAAAATATGTGCTATATATTAATGTCTATACATTGTTTTGTTACCTTCTGTCGGAAGATTGACGAGGACAAGGGAAAAACTTCTTTATCTTCTAAGAAGACTGTCTCTGAACGTTTAGAAGAAAAGGTTAGTCGTATTTGGCACAAGAACTTCCTTCTTTTCTATCCACATTTTTTGGCATGACAGCATCTGCATTCTTTTGCAGTTATTTGCTGAAATGTTATAAAAATCTTAAGCATTTTGTATGATTATCTTTATGGATTTCAGTCAAAAACCCTAAAGAACGTGTTGAGTTTGTTGATTTTGCTATCGAAAACCCATCTTTGTATAATCTTCCATATCATCTCAAGTACAGTTAAAAATCATTTAATAATTTAATCCAAAAAGGACGAATTCTGGTTATATTTTATATGCTTTGTAGGAAGCCTTATCCTATTGTTGTAGTTTTCTTTTCTCTGCAATAATCTTTGTTGGAATTTCCGCCTTAATTGCAGTCTGCCCCTAGTCACCTTAATCGCGACATTGGCTTGCCTTAATTGCAGCCCCCAATACCTTCATTGTTTTGGGTTTGAAGGGATAGATTTAGTTCCACATTGCTTAGAGATATGGCATGTGTTGTGTTTATAAGTGGGGGCAATTCTCACTTTACAAATCAGTTTTGTGGCAACGAGTTAGGCTCAATCACATTTCTTAAGAATCTTTTTAATTAAGAATAGTTAGATAAACCTCTCCTATCACACGTGGAAGATGTGTACATTTTTGTTATATGTCCAAACAGTTTACACACACTGCAGGTTATCCAGTGTTACTGTAGAGGATCGTAATTTTGTTTTTCTTTTCCATCTTTTTCCATATCCAAAAGCATTCACTTACAGCTCTTAATCGTGACAATGGAGATTAGATACTGTAGGTTTCAGATTATATATCTTTTGTCCTAATGATATCTTAAGTTAGCTTTGACATGTCTATCAGGTACGAGATGCAAAAGTAAAAGTGCTTGAAGGCATAGAACAAGAAAGCGATGAAGATCGCTTAGAATGGAGCAATTTATCTGCCTTGCTCAAAGTATATAATTTGATCTAAACTCCTAGTTTTAGTGTTTGAATCACCATTTATTTGTTTCATACTCTTCAAAATTATATTTATTTTGCATTTTTTTTTGAATATTTTTAATTGCTATTTTATTTGAATGCTATTCAAACTTCAGTCAACTGTATATTCTGTGTATTTTAGATTTTCTAGATAAAATCTGTTATACTTCCTTGTAGTCGGAATATCCAAAGTACACTTCGTTGCTTGCAAAGATTTTGGAAGGCTTGGTTTCAAGGAAAAATATCAAAGACAAATTCGATCATAATAAAGAGGTACACACTGCTGTAATGAAATGTTTGATATTGTTCCCCTTCTCTCAGGTCTCTAGTTTTCTTTCCTAACACCTATTTTAACATCATTTTTTAATATGATTATATTTCCCCTTCTCCCAGTCTAATGCCTAATGAATATTAAATTTTGAGAGCATGATCTGAACTCTTGATCCATCTTGGGTTCCTGAAAAGTGTATTTCTATAAAAATTATCTAATGTGTATATACAAGACAATACTTATATTAATGTATCATGAAACATGTGAACACAGAGAGTGGGGATCTAGTAACTCCCAAGAGTGTAAATCTTGCATTTTTATACTGCTGTTTATCTTTTTCGCATAATTAAAAATTTAGAAGTGAATATTCATTAGTATCTTCTTTAATAGTTGACATTTATATTTTAAAAGCATTTTGTTCGTTAAATGAAATGTGAAATACTACCATCCTAGCTGTTACAAAAGAAGTTCAGGTAAACTTTTAATTTTTCTGAAATTCACTAGTTTGAACATTCAATCTTCTGATTTGATTTTGATAAAATCAGTGTTGATAAATAGTTGTTCAATTTAGAAATATCTGAATGATGTAAAAAAGACTGATTCTGAGACAATTATGAATATGCCTCGCAGATAGTTAACGCTGCAAATGAGGTGATTGGCAGTATTGATAGAGAAGAGTTGGCAAAATCTTTTGCCCTGAAAAATGATCCGGACGATGAGGAAGCAGAGGTGCTTATCTCCTTTTCCTGTTCTTTTAGTTATCCACACCACTTTCTTCTGCATTAGCTATATATTTATACAAATTTAAAGAAGAAAAATTCAAATCAGGAAACAGATCTTATGTAGTTGCACGCCTACGGAGTTAAATCCAATGGTTAGAATATGTGTAACTATATTTGTGTTTTTTATTTAATTGTTTAAAATACAATACTTTATGGTTCAGATTATCTGCAGTTAATTTTTTAACTCGAGGATTCTAATGCATAAAATTGACTCTGCATTTGAGTGATATTTGTTCAGAAGATTTTGCAACTATGACTTTTGGTTCATGACTTATTATAATCACAGTATAGAATATTTTGCAACTATAACTTTTGGTTCTCGACTTATTATAATTACAGTATAGAAGATTGTCATGCAACATTTTCTCTGAAAGCAATGGCTGATACTTTAAACATTTCTATACACCAAAAATAGATGTTCGATCAATAGTTGTTTAGCTAAGTTTATTATGAAACCTCATTCTGCCTGGATAAAAAAACTTCGGTACTGCATTTAATACTTACACGATGGTTTTTCAGTTTGCATTTTGTTTGCAATTGATGATATTTTAATCTCACAACAGAAAACCAAGAAAAACCTGGAATCAACTCGGGACCACTTAGCAGAGGCACTTTACCAAAAAGGACTTGCACTGGCAGAAATAGACTCTTTAAAGGTTAGAACTTTTATATTATTTAAATCAATGTATGTCTTAGAATTAGGGTTGGGCCTAACTCATTCCTAAAAAACCGGCTTGTAGGGTGAGGATTGTCCCCATTTATGAACACAACACATGCCATATCTCTAAGCAATGTGAGACTAAATTCACCCCTTCAAACTCAACATAGTGAAGGTGTTGAAGGGTGCAATGAAGGCAAGTCAAATGCCGCAATTAAGGCGACTAGGGGCAACCGCAATGAAGGCAGAAAATCCAACACCCCATCACGCTCAGGCCGAAGCGTGAATGATGCGGGAAACCCAACAAGTGATCTGGGATAGACTCTAATACCATCTTAGAATTTGAGTTGGGCCTAACTCATCCCTACGAAACCGGCTTGTAGGGTGAGGATTGCCCCCATTTATAAACACAACACATGCCATATCTCTAAGCAATGTTAGACTAAATTCATCCCTTCAAACCCAATACAGTAGGTGTTGGAGGCTGCAATGAAGGCAACCCAAATGCCACAATTAACGTGACTAGGAGCGGACCGTAATGAAGGCGGAAATTCCAACAGTATGATATTGTAAAATATTAGTTGTTGTTACATGTTTGTAACTCCAAATTTAGGAAATATCCCTGTATGCTGAGGCAATTTTTTTCCCTCTCTTGAAAACAAACCATAGACATTAATAGATGCTAATCTTCATGAGTTTGAAATTACATTAGATCATGTCTTAGTCTAACTTCAGTTTTCATGATTTTGCCTGCTTGTGCTATGTAGAATTCAGAAGAGTATCTGGGTGTTATGGTTTCACTGTGTTAAAATAATTAAAAGCTTTTCACAATGATATTAGTGACATTTATTGGTTTTCAAATGAAAGCTAACAGCTTGACCTGTACATTGTTAAAGGAAGTCGAAAATTCCCTAGCGTCGGCTGCAACAGAAGGTGCAAAACCTGACGAGCAATCAAAGGACGATGGCGTTTATCCAGATTCGTTTGATGAGAACTTTAAGGAACTGAAGAAGTGGGTTGATGTTAAGTGCACAAAGTATGGGATCCTGTTGGTGACACACGAGAGGCGTGGTCAAAGGCTTGGGACAGCATTGAAGGTATTTTCCCCTGCAAAGTCTTGTTATGTAACAGAATATTTTCTCTCCTTTCTCCCTTTGTCATATACTCGGTTCGAACTCAATATACTCCCTCCGAACTCAATTCCAAGCAAAACTAATCAATTGCACAGAGTAAGAATAGTGATTAACCTCATTTAATTTCTTGATGTTGTAAAAAACAATTGCATTTCTTAGACCACCATTTCTTTCATTGAACTTTGCATGAAAACTTGTTTTATTAAAAGATATTTTGAGAGTTATAGCATTAAATATTAGTAAGTTATTTATATTTTGGTCCACCTACTATGACTACGTTTTTGTATATATTTGAGTTCAGAGATTTCTCTAGCCAATTTACAAAGCCACTGGAATAGCAATTGGGAGTAACCTGAATGGTTTAGGATTCTCTAGTTTTCCAGAAAAAAAAATTAAATCATTTTAAAAGATAGTGTTGTGCAAAAATGACAGAGTCTAGGAAGCTATTCCTGAAAAACTGTACTCAGAACTTTTTAATCAAAACGAAAAAGTTGGAGGAAGAAAAGAGAGTGTTGATTAGTTCTAATTAGAGTTTAACACTATCATAATAATAATAATAATAATTCTGAACCAGTATATCTTCTAAAACTCTAGCTATTTAACTGTCTTATGTACTTCTCAAATGTGTCACTTTTCCACCACTTTTATGAAGCAGCTCTATTCTTTTTCTTGTTTCTGAAAGTGTTTTTCTATGTTGATGATAAAGAGTACTGAAAAAGTGTCATTTCTTAAATAAATGATGATACTAATCTTATTTGAACCTTGTTTTTCAACTGGATGCAGGTACTAACTGACATAATTCAAGATGACACAGAGCCTGCCAAGAAGAAACTGTATGAACTAAAGCTCTCTTTGCTTGAAGAAATTGGATGGACTCATTTAACTACATATGAGAGACAATGGATGCTTGTGCGTTTCCCCCCTACCTTGCCTCTTTTCTAGGGTCTTTAATCTGTGAAACAATTTGTTGTGGGATGGCATTCCAGTATCGAATCATGTCTTTGTTGGAGTTTCTGTTATATCTGCATCTAGGGATTGCCATCTCATTTGACATTGATATAATAAGAAGAATTAACTTGGATTTCAATATTTCCTTTTCTCATGATAGTTCTTGATATTCAATATTCTTAATTAAGAATCCAGTATCTGTTGGGATCATTTTTGGGAACTGCTGATTGGATTTTTAATTCCTACCATATCCTTTGCATACTGCATACTAGTAGCAAGGACAATAGTAATACAAAATCTAAATGCATATCCCTTATGTTCTTTTTCAAGTGTCCATTTCTTAGATTTTTTAAATACTATTTATCTATTGTTTTAAAAATTGAAGGTTATATTAACTACTTTTTTTTTTGTAAGGATAGAGATTTTTTTTATAGATGAGATATTAAACAAATAAGGTATCATAGAAAATGATACTATTTACAGATCTACCAAAGTCATTGAATGCGTATGGGAAAAAAAAATCATGAATCTTACTAAAGTAACTTCCAGCATACATGTACTATAAAAGCCAACAAAAGGGTTTGTTGCTAAAAAAATTGGCTTCTCAATAACCAAAACTAGGCTCATCTAAACTGTACCTCTAGGATTCAATATTTGACTAAGTCCTTCCCTTTTATAAAATTTAGTTGAATATATAGCACATCCTAATTAAGGGGTTCAACAATGAGTGGAAGTCCATGAGTAGGCCTAAGGGAGAGCATGATGGCCGGTGAATGTTGGTAACTTGGAGAAACCTTAAAAGTAAAATTAGAGAGAAGTATTGTTAATACTATCTTGTACTCCATAAATGTCAAGTTTCTACCCACACACATTCTCCCTCCAAATCCGAATGGCAAATACCCCATTTTATGTTTGCATCCACCATTCACATCATCCATGAACCTCTCTGGTTTGAACTCATTCACATCTTCTCCCCATAGTTCAGGATCATGGTGCATTGCTACAACATCGATCCACATGTTTGTTCCGTTAGGCACTGTTACATCATCAACTCGAATGTCTTCTCTTGCTTGTCTCTGCACATTTGGTGCTGGTGGGTATAGTCTTAGAACTTCATTCATCACCCACTTCATCTGCATATTGGAGTAGCACATATATATATAAGCTCATTCAACAAACTTAAAATTTCAATAATCCAAATCAAATCCAAACATCTTTTGTAAAACTTTTGACATGTATACATGCTAAGCCTATCCTATTGATATTTAATGATATATGCGTCGTGTGCTCTATTTAATTAATTTAGAAAATGAATGAAAAGCAAGAAAGATATTGAGGAAAGTCAATCTAGTACTAAGTTCCAAAACACGTACCATGTCACTGTTACAATAGCTGCCCTCAATTTAAATGAAATATTGCATTTTTTTAAAAAGTCACATGCTTGCTTGTAGGAAATGATATCACAAAAGGCATTTTAAAAAAAATCCGCAAATTCTAATTCATTCGATAGAAATCGGTATTACTAGATTGAACGTCATCATCATAATATTAGGTTGGACGTCTTAAATTCTGATATTCACAGTTGTGTGTGTGAGTTTTTAGTAATCATTATCAAAAAATTATATACTATTTATCAACGACTTAATTACCTTCTTCAAACTAGCAAGCGTAGTGATATCAATCTCATTATTTCCCACCACTTCTTTAATCTCTTCTCTTAATTGATTCTGCCAATCTTCATGCATGGCTAGAAGCAACAAAGTCCATGTGATAGCAAGTGCTGTTGTTTCATGTCCACCAAAAAAGAAAGTTTTGCATTCATCAACCACTTCTCTTGATGTTAATGTCTTCCCCAATCGGTCAACATGATTATTTTCTTGTAGCAACAACCCTAATAAATCCTTTTTAGAATTCATTTTAGTTGAACTTTTCCTAGCTTCTACAATTGACAACAAGAGCTTGTCTATTTCTTTGCCAAGTTTCTTAGCCTCCAAGTTTTTTTGGACATTAAATAACTTGCCAAAGGGAACACCTACATATCGAGTGGTATTAAAGAGAGTCATTTGTAAGGCTCTTAATTTGTTAAAAACCTCTTTAGCATTTTCATCTTCCACACCAAAACTTGTTTTTGCTATAATCTCTCCAGCTATTGTTATGATTTCTTTCTCCACATCAATTTCATGGTTGCCAAAGTTTATTTGGTTAGTCCATTTATTCATCATTTGATTTGTAGACTCAACCATCATGCTTGCCATCACCTATATCACATTAAACAATAAATAATGCAAATTTAATTAGAATATGCTTGTGGCCAAAGCAAAAAAAATCAATAATTTAAATTTGTACAAAAAGCAATAATTTATACATTTTTTAAAAATAAAATTTATTTTGTGATGAAAATCATAATATTTTTAAGGGAGGGTTTTCAAAACAGTTTCTCATAAAACAATTTTTAATTATTTTCGAATTCTCATTTTTTTTTAAATACATAACAAATTGATCAAAACTTCTTAAAAATATTTTTTTTTTTTTTATCAATTTGTTTGGTGGAGCATTACTTATATATATATTATTAATTTCCTATTTCTATATATTATTAATTTCCTATTGATAATGTGTGATTAGTGATTACTTACATAATGGGTTGGTAATGGAAATTGTAAAAAGGTTGAATATTCAACCAAGTTCAAATTTTTCTTCTTGTACATTCAAAATGCTGAATTTGGACTTTTTTTCCCTACAAATTCATAGTACTATGGAAAGAATATTGAGAGAGATAGACACCTTGAGGTTAAGAGGATTGAATGCTGGTGCAACAATGTGACGATGACGAACCCAATCATTTCCCTCTACCATAACCAAACCACTTCCAAACATGGGATCTCTATCATTTCTAAAAACATTAGGTTTTCCCCATCTCTTTGCCATCACTTCTGTTGACATTTTCTTCAAGAATTCTGCATCTGCAATGTATAAAAATGGCTCCGTCCCTAGCCAATACACGAATACTTTACCTATAACAAGAAAAAATCATCATAATTAAGATCAAGTTTGTAGTTCAAAATATATAAGATTAATATATTATGAAAACTCATATTGTGGTCACAATTACGGACATATATTTGCATGCATTTTGCTATAATATTAAGATTTCCAGGTTAATTGTTACCGCGATTTAGAAGCGTGGGAAGACTTACCGTATAATTTTTGCCAAGAAGAAAAGTAGGGAAAAACTTTCGAGTGAATATCATGTGTGAGATTTGAGGATTCAAGTGAAGATTTTATGATATTTTTTCTTTTCATCTCTTCAATGTTTCCAAGTGGAAAGCTTGGAGTTGGCCCTTGAAACCCATTTCTTTTAAGCTTCTTGTGGATTTGGATAGGAAAAACCCACCAAGAAAGTGTTAGTATCAATAGCAACAAGAGGCAAAGTGTTGCTAACATAGCAACAAAAATGCCACATAACCATATGAACTCCATTTCTATATATGTATTTTGTATATTTGTATTAAGCTTCTATATCTCTCTCTCCTTGTGTCTCTCTATTTTAAGCTTCTTTTTAAGGTTTGGCTTATTTTGTTGTTGATAAAAAGTGTAAAGTGTTGGTGGTATTTATAGAAGAAATGGGATTGAGTATTATATGGAATCCGTGGCATTTGACTATGAAAACATATACTGTATTTGTTTTCCAACCTTTTGACCTTCATATTATATAGATTTGAATATCTTTTTAAATGGTCCAACTCTTGTTTCGTTTCAAATGTTTTGGTCGGAATTCTTTTTAAATACTTTTAGTGGGACCAATGAGATTTATCGGCGGCATATGTACCTATAAAGCTATGGGAAAAAATCAAGGAGGTCAATCATCATTTAATAACTTCATACGATCTTAATTAAGTAACCAAAAAAAATATCATAAGATCTTAACTCTATAGTTGAAAGATAAATTAGTATGATTTGAATTTGAATTTTCTTAAACAATTCATTTTTATTAATCTTTTAAGTACAATGATTTACCTAATTATCATTTTTCTTTAAAAATTATTGTGGTTGGATAAGTCAATAGTAATATATAAGTAAAAATAAATTATGTTAAGTCAACTCAATAAATAATTGTGTATGAACATCAAATGTAAGAGCGTATATTCAAATATGTGATATTCTATGTGTTAATTTTCAAAAGGTCATGAATTCCATCCATCAAAAATAAAATATATAAGTAAAATAATAAACAAAAATATGAAGCAACTCGGGAGTCAGGACTATAGTACTAACTCCCCTAATCTAATTTAAATGCTCATACATATTATAAAAAATATATTTTTTCAAATATTCGGATTAAGTATTAATATATGTTCTGGACCGCCCAACGGTTCAGAAAGTAAGGACCAAATTAAGTCTAATTCATTCTATATGATCCAAGGTATAAAAGTTCCTTTACAAATGACAAGTATCTTTTTTTATCTCCACTTTTGATTACATTCATCTTGCATCTTGAACTGACTTGAGCGTTGAAGTGCTAATCTTATAGGTTCTCTCCCGCGCCGCTGTATCGGAGATCAACATCATCGATTTAGGATTCTTCACCACCAACCTCGACTATTTCTTGTTCTAGGACGAAACAATGACGTCGTTTGTGTGAAATGACTCCTAATTCCCACAAAAATTCCACGAATGGATCGTTCTAAGATCCAAACTCAGATCCGTATTAGAATCATTAAAGAATGGGGGTAATTACCTCAATGATTGACAAGAGGCCCCCGATCAACCTTCCAACTTTGCATCGCCTTAATTATCCATCATCAACACGATCTTTACTATGACAGCTTCAAAGGAACAACTAATCCATAGCGATTTCCAACACAAGTCTGCTATCAGAGTCTCTTTTTCATAGGAGGAAGAATCTTCGAACAAAAACGAATATCGTATCACACCAGGATTACTAGATCGCGACAATGAAACCAAACTCCGAACGAATAATTATCAACGAATTAAGTAGGTATCGTTGTGAATCATACGATACTCCATCCTAGCACGAGGTGTTAGTTATTCTGATTTCACTTTACCACATCTTATTACCAACACTAAGATCCACAACATAATTACATTCAACGGATATCCATCGTTAAAACATTTCTTCCATCCGACAAGTTGGCGCTGAATCAAGGAACGAAGCTTTAAGCGCCTAAAGGCGTTTGAGGAACAAGAAAATCCTAAGGATCATGAATGCAGATACGTCAAAGATCGCAACATTTTATGTTGCTGACAGAAACTCTTACGAGGTACCTCGTAGGCAATTAATTTGACTCCTTGTGACAACTTTCAGTCCAATGCAATCAAACTATCAAATATCCGCCTATTGGAACCAAACGTACATGATGATAGAGATCATTTGGTCTTCAGTAACTCCATAACTCATTATAGAAAAATGACTAAATCGCACCCTCAACAAGGAAGTATACGCGGGAAAATAATGCTCGGGCTCCCACTAAAGTTGAAGCGAAGTATCATCGAAGACACCTCCGACCGACACTCTCATCTAACTTAACGCCCGATCTCGCTAATCCACGGGAGACAATGTTATGAAAAAGAAACCAGGTTCATTTCGTGTTGACTGAGGGAGGATGTGAAGAAGAATTACTAAAGACACATCACATTCATTCGATAATGCTCCCAATGTGAGCATAATCTAGTCAAACACCAAATAATAAACTCTTACGCCTCTGACAAGCACACTAGTAAGGAGGTACAAGGGAAGAAAACATATAACTCGTCAAACTATTAAGGAGGTACAAGGTTGGTCTACCCCAAGAGACAGTGGGGCACCTACGGTCGTCAACATATGACGTATGTGAAAGCATTGACCGCCTGATATCACCCATTGGTAAAGGTAGGAGGCTAGTCCTTGGAGGACAAATGTAACACCCCGATAATAATAAAATAATTATTTAAAATTGAGTTAATAATTTATTTATTAATTTAATTAAATAATTGGGAATTTTATTATTATTATTATTTGTTGGATTATTACTATTATTATTATTATTTGGAAAATATATAAGTTGGAAATAAGAGAAAAGAGCCTCATTTTGGAACAGAAGGGTTTTCACGTGAAAAGTTGAGAAGCTGCAGAGAAGAGGAAAAAGGGCAAGAGAAAAACTGAAGAGCACGGTTGAAGAACGGAAAAGCTAAAGCTTAGAATCGCCGGATTAACTCAGGTAAGGGGGGTTTATCATCGATTAATGGGTATTATGGGATAATATGTAGTGGGTAGTGATAAGCCGTTAAGTTAGCCCTAATTGGAACTGTATATGCTGAAATTGATGTTGGTTAAACTGTGTAAAATCTGTAAATTGAATCGGTAGTTGTGTGAGTCTTGAATGTTAGACTAGGGCAAGAACCCCAACCAAAAACTTGAATCGGTACTACCAATTTACCAAAACAAATTGTTATGTTTAGAGATGGTTTCAGATGAGGAAACGGCCGGAAAACCGGATCTGCGTAAGCTGACAGAACCCTGGAATAATGCAGAAAATCTGAGTCTGCGCGCGAGCGGTCGACCATAGGGTCGGCGTGCGCTGACCCGTGAGGCATGCGCCGACTGCATGCGTCGACGCAAGGGATTTTGCGCTGACCCGTGAGGCATGCGCCGACTGCATGCGTCGACGCAAAGGAGTTTCGCGCTGACTCCCTCCAGTTGGGCAGAGTGGAAAAATTAGATATTTAATGTGGTGTACATAATTGAGAGCTGAACTATGTTGGTACATGATGTGATAGGGAATTATACCCCTCTGTTGTGAGCAGTATAAGTATTAGTAGAGAGTGCTAATACTGTGTTTAATTGATTTGCATAATGATGATGTGTTGATGATGTATGATGGCATGCATAGTGAGGTGAATGTATATATTATGCCTGTGTTGTGAATGGACTGCTGTATGGCTTATATGTGTGAGCTTATGTCCGTTGTGAATTGTTGTTGATGCTGCATTGCTAGATGATTAGCGTGCATAGCATAGCCTTCGGGGCTGTAGCTAATTCCCATGGTGAGGAATTAGTGAGTGAATCATTGTGGAGTTGTTGTTGATGTTTGCATACTAGATGATTAGTGTGCATAGTCTAGCCTTCGGGGCTGTAGCTAATTCCCATGGTGAGGAATTAGTGAGTGAGTCATTAGATCTCAATGAGTGGAACTAATGAGCTTAGTAGCCGTATCCGGAGGGATCGGTGAGCTTGAACTATATGTTCAAGAATAGTCGGTACCGCACGTGTAGAGTCTCATTGCATAATGAATGCATGGCATAGCCTGTGGGGCTGTAGCTAATTCCCATTGTGAGGAATTAGTGAGTAAATCGTTGTGTTGTGTTGTTGGTGTTGAATATGGTTTGAGGATTATACATATGATATATATTATTGTTGAATATGATGTTTGGACGGATATTGCCGTTGCTGAATGCGTAGTCTGGTTAGGGTGAATTGATGTGTGATTTACTTAGCATTACATGTTGTTCTATAATGCTTATTATATTGATTGAGGAACTCACCCTTACAACCCATTTTTCAGGTAACGAGAAATGAATTGAATAGAAGCTAACTCTTGGAGTCTATAGTAGTGTCCTATGGGTCATGCTCTGGTAGATGTAACATCGGGAGGGAACCTTTTCGTTGTATTGTTGGAAATTGTCGAATTAGTTTACATGTATGGTGTTACATGTCTCATGCTGATGTTGAATTCTATTCCGCTGCGTATTATGCAACTGTTTTATTTGATAAATAAATGAGCATGACAGGATGTTTTGATAAATGTTGTGAAATGATTGTGTGACACCCTTCGGGGCATAATTACTCTGATTGATAGATTATTATATTAAATTAAATATTTTGGGGTATTTAGAAGGGTGTTACATTAGTGGTATCAGAGCATAGTCGGTCGAGTCGAGTCGTAATTATTCTGTTTCCCCTGTACGGAATAGGTGTTGTGTAACCCTATCAGTACTTATTGTTTTAGCTTGTTGGGTTTTCAGAATAGAGATGGCTGGAAGAGGTAGAGATGATGCTGCGATTGCTGAGGCTCTGGGTATGCTGGCTGGAGTACTTGGAGGGAATCCAAATGTTATGGGAATGGGAGCTGCTCGTCAGTTGAGTGAGTTCCAGAAGAACAATCCTCCAATGTTTAAGGGAGCATACGATCCAGATGGCGCTCAGAAGTGGTTGAAGGAGATCGAGAGGATCTTCAGAGTAACTGAGTGTGCTGATAACCAGAAGGTCAGGTTCGGTACACATATGCTGTCAGAGGAAGCTGATGATTGGTGGGTTGCTACCCGCACTGAGTTGGAATCCGCTGGGAATGCTGAGATTACTTGGGCTGTGTTCAGAGAGAGATTTCTGAGGAAGTATTTTCCCGAGGATGTCAGAGGAAAGAAAGAGATAGAATTCTTGGAATTGAAGCAGGGTAACCGGACTGTTACTGAGTATGCTGCGAAGTTCACCGAGCTGTCAAAGTACTATACTCCCTATAATGATGCTGCTGGAGAATTTTCGAAATGTGTGAAGTTTGAGAACGGGTTGCGTCCTGAGATCAAACAAGCCATTGGATATCAGAGGATCAGAGTGTTTTCTGACTTGGTTGACTGTTGCAGAATTTTTGAACAGGATTCCAAGGCTAGAGCTGAGAGCTATCAGCAGAGGGTTGATAGGAAGGGTAAGAATCAGATGGATCGTGGAAAACCGTATGCAGCTGGCAGAGGTTTTCAGAAGCAGAGTGGGATGAAGAGGCCTAGTGGGGGAGACTCTAGTGCTCCTGTTAAGTGTTACAGGTGTGGTCGGGCTGGACATCGTGTTCATGAGTGTACCAGTGCTGAGATGAAGTGTTTCAAGTGTGGCAAGGGTGGTCATTTGGCTGCAGAGTGTCGGTTGAAGACTGTAACTTGTTTCAACTGTGGAGAGTTGGGTCATATCAGTCCACAGTGTCCTAAGCCGAAGAAGGAGAATCAGTCAGGAGGCAAGGTTTTTGCTCTATCAGGTTCTGAGGCTTCTGCAGATGATCGTTTGATCAGAGGTACGTGTTATATTAATGGCTTTCCTCTTGTAGCTATTATTGACACAGGTGCAACTCATTCTTTTATATCGTTGGATTGTGCTGTGAAACTTAAGTTAGAGATATCTGAGATGCATGGAAGTATGGTGATTGATACTCCTGCGAAGGGTTCAGTGACTACTACTTCGGTTTGTTTGAGTTGTCCTTTGAGTATTTTTGGTAGAGACTTTGGGATAGACCTTGTGTGTCTTCCATTAGTGCAGATCGATGTTATCTTGGGTATGAACTGGTTGGTGTTTAACCGAGTTTCTATCAATTGTTTTGATAAGACTGTGATATTTCCTGAGGTTGAGGAAGGAAAGGATTTGTTTCTATCAGCTAGGCAGGTGAATGAGGAAGTAGCAGATGGGGCAGAGTTGTTTATGCTGTTGGCAACTTTAGAGGCTAAAGATAAACGGGTGATTCGTGATCTAGCAGTGGTGTGTGATTTTCCTGATGTATTTCCGGAAGAGGTGAATGAATTGCCGCCAGAGCGTGAAGTTGAGTTCTCGATTGATTTGGTACCTGGTACTAGACCGATATCGATGGCTCCGTATCGTATGTCTGCTGTTGAGTTAGCTGAATTGAAGAGTCAGCTGGAAGATCTGTTGGATAAGCAATTTATTCGTCCGAGTGTGTCACCGTGGGGTGCACCAGTGTTGTTGGTTAAGAAGAAAGAAGGTACGATGAGGTTGTGTGTGGACTACAGGCAACTGAATAAAGTGACGATCAAGAATCGGTATCCTTTGCCGAGGATTGATGATCTGATGGATCAGTTGGTTGGTGCGAGCGTGTTCAGCAAGATAGATTTGAGGTCTGGGTATCATCAGATACGTGTGAAAACTGAGGACATTCAGAAGACTGCTTTCAGGACAAGGTATGGACATTATGAGTATTCTGTAATGCCTTTTGGTGTGACTAATGCGCCTGGAGTATTTATGGAGTATATGAATAGGATTTTTCATCCGTATCTAGATCAGTTTGTTGTGGTGTTTATTGATGACATTTTGGTGTATTCGAAATCTGAAGAAGAACATGCTGAGCATTTGAGAGTGGTGTTGGAAGTTCTACGAGACAAGAAGTTATTTGCTAAACTCTCTAAGTGTGAATTTTGGTTAGAAGAAGTTAGTTTTCTTGGTCATGTGATTTCAAGAGGTGGTGTTGCTGTGGATCCTTCTAAGATAGAAGCGGTAGCTAAGTGGGAAGCTCCTAAGTCTGTGGCTGGGATTCGAAGTTTCCTTGGATTGGCTGGTTACTATAGGAAGTTCATTGAGGGATTTTCTAAGTTGGCGTTACCGTTGACGATGTTGACTAGAAAGGGGCAAGCGTTTGTTTGGGACTCGAAATGTGAAGAAGGTTTCCAAGAGTTAAAGAGAAGGTTGACTACTGCTCCTATTTTGATATTACCGAGTTCGTCGGAACCATTTGAGGTTTACTGTGATGCTTCATTGTTGGGTTTAGGTGGTGTGTTGATGCAGAATAAGCAGGTTATAGCTTATGCTTCGAGACAGCTGAGGGTTCATGAAAGGAACTATCCGACGCACGATTTGGAGTTGGCAGCTGTAGTGTTTGTTTTGAAGTTGTGGAGGCATTACTTGTATGGATCAAGATTTGAGGTTTTCAGTGACCATAAGAGTTTAAAGTATTTGTTTGATCAGAAAGAGCTGAATATGAGACAGAGGAGATGGTTAGAGTTTCTGAAGGATTATGATTTTGGTTTGAATTACCATCCAGGTAAAGCAAATGTAGTGGCTGATGCATTGAGTCGGAAATCATTACATATGTCTATGTTAATGGTTAGGGAATTGGATCTAATTGAGCAGTTCAGAGACTTGAGTTTGGTGTGTGAGGGCACTCACAATAGTGTTAAATTGGGAATGTTGAAGTTAACAAGTGGTATTCTGGATGAGATCAGAGAGGGTCAGAAATCTGATATGCATTTGGTTGATAAGTTGACCCTCGTGAAGCAAGGTCAAGGTGGTGAATTCAGAGTTGATGAGAATGGTGTTTTAAAATTTGGTAATCGGGTGTGTATTCCGGATGTTACCGAGCTTAAGAAGAGTATTCTTGAGGAAGGACATCGTAGTGGCTTGAGTATCCATCCTGGAGCTACGAAGATGTATCATGATTTGAAGAAGTTATTTTGGTGGCCGGGGATGAAAAGAGAAATTGCAAGTTTTGTGTATTCCTGTTTGACTTGTCAGAAGTCGAAGATTGAGCATCAGAAGCCGTCTGGGCTAATGCAACCGTTGGCTATTCCAGAGTGGAAGTGGGACAGTATCAGTATGGATTTTGTTTCTGGTTTACCGAGGACGAGTAAGAATTTTGAAGCTATTTGGGTGATTGTTGACAGATTGACGAAATCGGCTCATTTCATTCCGATCAGAATGGATTATCCGTTAGAAAGATTAGCCGAGTTGTATATTGAGAAGATCGTAAGTTTGCATGGTATTCCGTCGAGTATTGTTTCGGACAGAGATCCTAGATTTACATCGAAGTTCTGGGAAAGTTTGCAGAGGGCGTTGGGAACTAAGCTGAGATTGAGTTCTGCATATCATCCGCAGACTGATGGTCAGACTGAGAGGACGATTCAGTCATTAGAGGATCTGTTGAGGGCTTGTGTTTTGGAAAAAGGAGGTGCTTGGGATTGTTATTTGCCTTTGATTGAGTTTACCTACAACAATAGTTTTCATTCGAGCATTGGTATGGCACCGTTTGAAGCTTTGTATGGTAGGCGATGTCGGACACCTTTATGTTGGTATGAGTCCGGTGAGAGTGCTGTGGTTGGACCAGAGATTGTTCAACAGACTACAGAAAAGATTAAGATGATTCAGGAGAAGATGAGAATTGCTCAGAGTCGTCAGAAGAGTTATCATGACAAGAGGAGGAAGTCACTTGAGTTCCAAGAGGGAGATCATGTGTTTCTTCGTGTTACTCCGATAACTGGTGTTGGTCGAGCTTTGAAGTCAAAGAAGTTGACACCTCGATTCATTGGTCCTTATCAGATTTTAGAAAGGATAGGAGAGGTAGCCTATCGTGTCGCTTTACCGCCGTCGCTTGCGAATTTGCATGAGGTTTTTCATGTGTCTCAGTTGAGGAGGTATATTCATGATCCGTCGCATGTAATCCAAATAGATGATGTACAGGTGAGAGATAATCTGACTGTTGAAACATCACCTATGAGGATCGAGGATCGAGAGTTGAAGCAGTTGCGGGGTAAAGAGATTGCCTTGGTGAAGGTAGCTTGGGGAGGACCAGCAGGTGGCAACGTGACTTGGGAACTGGAGAGTAAGGTGAAGGAATCTTACCCAGAGTTGTTCGCTTGAGGTATGTTTTCGAGGACGAAAACTCTTTTAGTGGGGGAGAGTTGTAACACCCCGATAATAATAAAATAATTATTTAAAATTGAGTTAATAATTTATTTATTAATTTAATTAAATAATTGGGAATTTTATTATTATTATTATTTGTTGGATTATTACTATTATTATTATTATTTGGAAAATATATAAGTTGGAAATAAGAGAAAAGAGCCTCATTTTGGAACAGAAGGGTTTTCACGTGAAAAGTTGAGAAGCTGCAGAGAAGAGGAAAAAGGGCAAGAGAAAAACTGAAGAGCACGGTTGAAGAACGGAAAAGCTAAAGCTTAGAATCGCCGGATTAACTCAGGTAAGGGGGGTTTATCGTCGATTAATGGGTATTATGGGATAATATGTAGTGGGTAGTGATAAGCCGTTAAGTTAGCCCTAATTGGAACTGTATATGCTGAAATTGATGTTGGTTAAACTGTGTAAAATCTGTAAATTGAATCGGTAGTTGTGTGAGTCTTGAATGTTAGACTAGGGCAAGAACCCCAACCAAAAACTTGAATCGGTACTACCAATTTACCAAAACAAATTGTTATGTTTAGAGATGGTTTCAGATGAGGAAACGCCCGGAAAACCGGATCTGCGTAAGTTGACAGAACCCTGGAATAATGCAGAAAATCTGAGTCTGCGCGCGAGCGGTCGACCATAGGGTCGGCGTGCGCTGACCCGTGAGGCATGCGCCGACTGCATGCGTCGACGCAAGGGATTTTGCGCTGACCCGTGAGGCATGCGCCGACTGCATGCGTCGACGCAAAGGAGTTTCGCGCTGACTCCCTCCAGTTGGGCAGAGTGGAAAAATTAGATATTTAATGTGGTGTACATAATTGAGAGCTGAACTATGTTGGTACATGATGTGATAGGGAATTATACCCCTCTGTTGTGAGCAGTATAAGTATTAGTAGAGAGTGCTAATACTGTGTTTAATTGATTTGCATAATGATGATGTGTTGATGATGTATGATGGCATGCATAGTGAGGTGAATGTATATATTATGCCTGTGTTGTGAATGGACTGCTGTATGGCTTATATGTGTGAGCTTATGTCCGTTGTGAATTGTTGTTGATGCTGCATTGCTAGATGATTAGCGTGCATAGCATAGCCTTCGGGGCTGTAGCTAATTCCCATGGTGAGGAATTAGTGAGTGAATCATTGTGGAGTTGTTGTTGATGTTTGCATACTAGATGATTAGTGTGCATAGTCTAGCCTTCGGGGCTGTAGCTAATTCCCATGGTGAGGAATTAGTGAGTGAGTCATTAGATCTCAATGAGTGGAACTAATGAGCTTAGTAGCCGTATCCGGAGGGATCGGTGAGCTTGAACTATATGTTCAAGAATAGTCGGTACCGCACGTGTAGAGTCTCATTGCATAATGAATGCATGGCATAGCCTGTGGGGCTGTAGCTAATTCCCATTGTGAGGAATTAGTGAGTAAATCGTTGTGTTGTGTTGTTGGTGTTGAATATGGTTTGAGGATTATACATATGATATATATTATTGTTGAATATGATGTTTGGACGGATATTGCCGTTGCTGAATGCGTAGTCTGGTTAGGGTGAATTGATGTGTGATTTACTTAGCATTACATGTTGTTCTATAATGCTTATTATATTGATTGAGGAACTCACCCTTACAACCCATTTTTCAGGTAACGAGAAATGAATTGAATAGAAGCTAACGCTTGGAGTCTATAGTAGTGTCCTATGGGTCATGCTCTGGTAGATGTAACATCGGGAGGGAACCTTTTCGTTGTATTGTTGGAAATTGTCGAATTAGTTTACATGTATGGTGTTACATGTCTCATGCTGATGTTGAATTCTATTCCGCTGCGTATTATGCAACTGTTTTATTTGATAAATAAATGAGCATGACAGGATGTTTTGATAAATGTTGTGAAATGATTGTGTGACACCCTTCGGGGCATAATTACTCTGATTGATAGATTATTATATTAAATTAAATATTTTGGGGTATTTAGAAGGGTGTTACAACAAACACCCCCTAGATGGAAGAAATAAGACTTCTTCATCCGATTGTACGGTCCTCAAAGGAAGAAATAAAGAAGAAGGGGAATAATATATCCTTCTGACTCCCTTTGTACTCTATAAAGCTTTTTGCATAATTTTGATAATTAATCTATTAGTTATGAGATACTACGACCGCAAAAGTATTATAACTCCATGCATGATGACATACACAATTCTTTTAAAAGAAAATTCATATTTATGGAGAAATCGTCTCAACGCAGCTGACACCCCCCTAATAGATGTCCACCCCAAACTAGGTTAACCTTTGGGGCAAGAATATGAACTTTACCTTTGGTCGGGATGATTCCTAGCGATGTGGAGAAAGAATAATAAATCTTCTCAATCTGAGCTAGTAATGACAAAACTCCGATTGAGACTACATATTTCAAAGAGCACATCAAACACCTCAACTTAAGGAGGTGCCTCTTCTAGAGGACAAAGCCGTGAAAGTTCTCACATCCAAAGCCGGTAACACCTTATAACTTCAATGTTGTGAGCGTGAGGTCGACCATTACGGAACACAGGCATTAGCAACACCCACGAGGAAGACAAATTTTAGATAGCCCATGAGGCAAACAAATTCTAAATTACATGGACAAAGAGCAAGTTGTGGCGCAACAATACCTAATTAAACAATCCAATGTGAGAAGACTCACAACCAATCAGTGGCACCAGGTAACGATAAAGAGGAGGCAAATACATATTGAGTACATAAATTTAAATAAAACTCCAAATCACTAAGGTAAAAATATATGTATATAAATATCGTCGACCTAGCCAAGTCATGAAAGCCTGGTGAATATTACAAGAAAAAAAGAAAGGAAAAATGAAGAAGGAAAAATAATCAAGCTTCTGTACTTGGAAACGATACAACCTGATCACCTAAAAAGTCCCCAAAGAGAAGTCTTGAAAGGGTCCAATCCTTTAACAGGGATAGGAATATAAGGGAAGAATTCCTTCTCCTGGATCACTTCCCGATCAAGGAACCCATACACAACCTACATTGTTCATTGAAGGGACTCTCAAAACCTCTCATTTAGAGCGACACCTCGTCTCCATGAGTTTTCAAAGCTTCAACATGGGTCTTTAAGCCTCCTTCGCATGGCAGTACGCCTCAATAATAACATTAAAGGTTTCTTGATGCCAGTTTTCCTCTACCTTAAAGGATGATTTCAGCTCAACGATCTGGGAAACTGTAGTTGAATATGAGCCATGGACCTTTGCCTCTTCTTGTAGAGCCTTAACATGTTAGATCTTTCCTTACAGGTCGCCTAGTTTCTTCTAAAAGGTGGAGCAGTTCTGCTTCAAGGCTTCACATTTTCCCTTCCAAGTGTCCCTATCATTGGAAGGAACTTACAACCAAGACGCCCCTTCTTCCAACAACGACTAAAGAGAACTAGGAAGCAACTCGCTAGGTATGAAAGTCGACCTAAAAAATGAGCTCCATCTTCTCTGCCTCGGATAAATTCTAGACGAAGGATAGGTCCTCCGTAGACACAACAAAAGCAACCTCCTAAGGAGTACGAGGAATATGAGAAGGAAGAACGACATGCATTTAAAGGAAAGGAGTAGCCGACCCTGAAGTGGAATCTCGAGACACTCTGGTCCATTTTGGAGAACCCTCGTCTAAAGGGGAGTGCTAGTACACACCATAAACTCTCTTCACCAGATCAAGAGACCGTGGCAAATCTTCTATAGATAGAGTAGTCACCGTA
This sequence comes from Lathyrus oleraceus, assembly GCF_024323335.1. Lineage (NCBI taxonomy): Eukaryota > Viridiplantae > Streptophyta > Magnoliopsida > Fabales > Fabaceae > Lathyrus > Lathyrus oleraceus. The sequence goes on from NC_066584.1 coordinate 430,798,561, forward strand.
AATGTAAATTGATCGATCCCGGGGGCAATTGTAGTAACCTCGACTACAAAGGAAGGGACAAAGGTCATACAAGGAGGCTTGATAGTTCGACCTACATAAACAATATTAATGCCTTAAGTGTTGGCAAAATTGTAGAGCGTCTGTAATTTATCCATATTATCTTCAAGATACAATCACACATGTAAAAAAAAAACTTTATGTCATCATCCTCACCAAAGATCTCTTACCTCTCCATGCGACTGACCTCACTCACGATAACATGAGTATCAATTTGCTACTTCTTCTATAGAGAATAACACACTTCACTAGGGTCGAACCCCTCTACATATCTAAGTCTTTGAAACAATGAATGGAAATCATCTTTAATCGTAACCTCTCTAACAAAGATGGGACCTGTTTGAGGCAATAAGAATTGACTGTAGAACGGAAGTGACGTTAGTACCAATACTTCAGGAATATAATCTTATATAGGCGAGAAGATTCAGTCGGGTCATAACACAAGGCAAGATAGGCCCCCGAAGTGAGGGGCTTCACCAGTACGGAACACCTTAGAAAATTACCTTAGTAGTTGGTGAAAGACCTAACTAATGATCATTCGGGTGAAAGGTAATAAGCCCTTGATCATGGATGTAGTTTTTGGAGGTGTGCATGATGTAGAACAAGTCAAAGAACACCTATAGGGAAGGCTTCAAAGACTTGTGCTTAACCTAAAACTGGAACACCTTTAGATAAACCTAGAACCCATAATGAATCTCAACGAGAGCAACCTTAAAGTATTTTAAGACAACCACCTCAAATTCAGAAAACGACAGTTGCAATCTTATTCTAATGAACAAACGATCCTAAAATGGAACCAGACACTCGCAAAAAAAATTACAAATATTTTTGATTATAAAAATATTATATTTTTTCTTTGTCTCAAAATAATTTTTACCAATATTTTGTTTTTTATTTCTATAGTTTTATTTATATTCTAGTTTAATAAATAATATTAATTTTACTATTAAAATTAACTTAAATAACCATTTTTTGAAAAATCATACACAATAGAATAGTAGTTTTTAACTCGAGAGAAAACCCATTTTGGCAATAGAAAAAGAAACATAAATAAAATGTTTGAATGGGATCGTAATTTGAGACAAGTTTTTCAAATTAACTTGTAATATAGGATGAATGAAAACTGATAAAGGATAGGATTAATGTCTCGATTCACAATCTAAAAAAAGGTCAAATATGTTGAATTTAGGATTGTGTTAAGTGGAAACATGTTTTGATAACTTAGCCGTTTAGAGATTTCATTAACATTTAGTACTACTAGTATTAATGCAAATATACAATTTTGGTATAAATTTGAGAAAGAAAATGTAGTAATGATTGGTGGCAGCCACAGAGAGAACAGAAGGGGTGTGATGTTTGTTTATACTTGTGGTCGTCAATGTAAGTCACCTTCTTTGTCTTTAAATGGAAAACAAAAAATGTGGATTTCGTGTATTGTGAACACCACGACATCTACGCGCATATACGAGGGGGCATTATTTTAGTTTACACTTCAAATATTTTTTATTTTTTTAATATATATTTATTTTTATTCGTAAATAAGAAAATGTAAAACTTTTGAAATAAATTAGTGTTTCCGATGAAAATCTTATGACTAGAGCTTGTTAGTTGATCTCTTGACAGAATGATAACTTTAAGAATAATTATTATTTTATTTTTAAATAATAATTTTTCTTTTATCTATGATATCTTTAATTATTTATTACATTCATTTTTATTTTATTTTTCTGTAAAATTTATTTAAGAATAATTTTGACAAAAGTGCATTTAATGTTACGTTAAATTTTGCAAGTGACAATTAAAAAGAAACAAAAACTTATTAAGAAACTGATAATTACAAAAAACATAGAAAGTATTAATGATCAGAGATTGAAGAAAAAATGAAACATCGCTCATTTTCTAAATAACACATCAAATTCCCAATTCTACTACAAATGTAAAGAAGACATTCTTTCATAAATCTTTAGAGTTATTGATAAGCTGCAACAACATTACTAACTTGAGATTTTAAAAGTTGCAAAGGTAATAAAGAATCAAGTCAGAAAAAAATAAAATCAGGAAAACAATAGCAAATTTTAGAACATCATTACATATATCATATTCAAAACGAATGACAAACCAGACAAAGAAATAACATCCGAAAGCAATAGTAAATTTCAGAAGATCAATCCTAATCTCATGATAGCATATCATCGACTCCATAAGATCCTTTGTCACATCAAATCACATGTGTTTTACGATCCTCCTTAGTGAGGTTAACAAACATAAAAGAAACAAAAATAATATACAAAAGAAAACAGACAATATACGAAAGTTTGAGCATATTTCAAAACATCGTATGGTGAAGAACGCAAAACTTTGAATTCATCTGAAAGTAAGACGCAATTGTCTTTTGTCTTTAGTTTCTTTGACTTCCTTTGAATGATGCAGCTGATGTCTTTCGTCTTCCGCTCTTTCTATTTCCTTCGAATGGTGTAGTAAAGAAAATATGATTTTCAACTTCGAATGGTCTTTAGTTTTCATTAAATACATTAAGATAGTAAAAATTTAATTTTCAATTAAAAAATAAAAAATATCTTTGAATTCTGCACAATATTTATTAAACGTAATAATGATCAATGATAACAAAGTGAAATAGGGGTATTAATTATAAAAAATATAATTAGTCTGAAATAACCCTGATAATCAAGCCACTTAAACATATCCAAAAAAAGGCTGATTATGTAAAATTTAGAGCCTAATATATCAATTAAGATAATTGAGATAAATTGAAAGAAAAAATGCTAAATGCTAAATTATTTAAATTAATGTATAAAAAAGGTTATAAATTGGTGGGAAAAATGTTACTAAGTAGATCCATTTTTTCATAAGAGTTTGTATAAATTAAAAAAAAAAACTGTCGAAGAGAATCTTACATTTATAAAATTATTACAATTCATATTTTTGTTTTCTAACAATTTTATTACCTCCTAAAATAACATCCAAGTGATAAATCTTAATAATAATATAAAAATAATATAACATTATTATTATTTTTTAATCAATAAAACTTTAAAAAATTCAAAAACAATCTGCGCACGTCAATCATTAGGGGTGTTCGCGGTGTGCTTTGAGCATTTTTTATGCTAAAAGTTATCCGAACCGCAAGAGAAAATATCATGCGATTTGATTTGGTTCGGTTCGTTTTTAAAAATAAAACACAACAAAACCAAATCATACCAATTCGGTTTGGTTTGATTCGGTTGATTCGGTTTTTCACAAAAAAAAAAATTATTGAGTAATTCAGACAGATATAGATGAAAATATAGCTTTGTATTGAGTCATACACTATCAAATAATAATAAGATTTATCATATTTGGATAATAATTTCTCATTTAATATGAAAATATCATATTAGACAAATATAAAATAATAGTATAAAACAATAGGAAATTAAAAAAAAAAGGAGATGAGAGATTAGTAAAGATAAAAAAGAAAGAATAAATTCTATGAAAGATTAGAGATGAAGATGTGTGATAAAAAAAGTTAAAAGAGGAAACAATTATATAAAAATGAGAAGGTCAAAAAAGAAAGAATAAAAAGAATAAAAATTAGAAAAGAAGAACTTTTTCATACAAATATTAATATCATTTAAAATAAATATTAATGTTTATAAGAAAAACTTTAATATGTTTCCCTCACTTTTTTCGTTTTCATACTCAGCCGCAATTTCATTTTCCGTATATTCTATTTTTAAAAGTAAGTCAAAGGTCCATTAACAGTGGTATATGGTCAACACATGAAAAACAAGATAAAAAAAAAGTAGTAGTTCGTGTAAAACAATGGGAATACGCGGCGTACGTAAAGAGCCGCGAGAACTATTAGTACTCTCACGAGTTTCACCTCCTTCCTATAAAAAAAGACTAAATTAAATGTTAACTATTTTACACAAATTATAAAAAAGAGAATATCAATTTTATCATATTATTTTTATTAATTATTAATACATTTTAATATTTATAAATATTAAATGAAAAAATAATAAATTGATAATGAAATAGGTAGTATTAATTGAGGGTACAGTAAAAAAAAATTGTTGAAAACTTAAAAGCGACATTTTTTTATACAAATAGTTTATTAAAATAAAATATTTATTTGTGACAGGAGTAGTAAATGATTTTGAGAAATTTAATAGAGTACACATATTTTACCCTCTTTGTATTACTATTTGTCTGTAATGATTTGTCTATTTAAAATTTTAATATATTAATTATTATAATATTATTTAAAAAAATATTTTTATTTATTATATTTTAATTCATATAACTATTTTATTTTTTATTATTAATAAAATTATTATATATAATAATATTAATTTTTTTATTGAAATCAACAAAAAAAATCACTATCTTAAAAAATATAAATTAAAAGAGAATACATATTTAAGACAAAATGAATAATATTTTTGATTTTACAATATAAGTCAAATTCAATAAATTGTAATTTTTAATATCATGGTCCATTATATGAATTAAATGTTTAAAAAATCGGATCGGAAATTGAACCGATGAAACTTACGGTTTAAGATTCAATCGGTTCAACCGTTTATTAAATAAACTAATAATATAAAACTAAATTTCATAAATATATCCTACATAATCATATGTTCACAACTTAATAAAATCATTATTTTAAAATTTTATTACAAATTTAATACAACAATATCGATAATACATATAATAACATAACATAATTTTACACTTCATTTCAACGTTCATTTAAGAAAAATTTGACCAAATTAAAGAGTTACAATAAACTAAGTTAAACTAATTCAAATCAAAATTAAAATAATACAATATCATACCTAAAATAAAGTTCAAATAATTAAGATTATAGATAAAATACCAAAAATAAATAATATAATATATTTTATTAAAAAAACGAATTTGAGTTGAACACGACAAATAAATCTTAATTGACAACAACAAATAATATTGACTTGAACGACAATCAATATTGAGTTGAATATCGTGAGTGTGTTTGAAAGGCACATTGCGATGATGATAAAGTATGGTTGAAAGAAAAACTATAATGGAATGACAAAACTTAGAAGTTCATATGGTTATAAAAAATACGGATTTTTTTTGTGATTGAGAATATAGGTTAAATTTTGATATTAACATATTAAAATTTAAAAATAAATTAAAAAATGGTCAATTTGATGCCTTTTTTTGAATCGGACTGTTTTACAAAACCGGCTCCGGTCTTTGGTTCGAATGGTTTTGGACGGTTCAACCCGATTTTTCCGGTGATACTCCGATTTTGACCTACTAGCGATTTTAAAAGATTGACTCAACCAAATTCATTTTTGATTCCTGGTCCAACCGGTTGAACCGGACAGTTCGGTCCGATTTTTAAAACATTGGTTAGTTATCATAGTAAATACCTCTTCTAATTTAATCAAATGTTTTTAGGTTCGAATTTAGCTTTAAAAATATAGTAGTTTGTTATGAAAAAATTTAAGGGATAATAGAGATATATAGACACAATAGTTGGTTAGGTTTTAAAAAAACACTACTACTACTAAATATATATATATATATATATATATATATATATATATATATATATATATATATATATATATATATATATATATATATATATATATATATATATATATATATATATATATATATATATATATATTACAGAGTTTTTAAATCAATTGAATTACTAACTCTTATTTAAATATCTTAATTTTTTATTTATTTTCCACTACAATCCTCCCTATAAACCATGACGATAGATTAAACATTACATGTTTTTCAACACCAACAATTCTTTTTTCTTTTATTACAAAAATTAATGTCTCCCCTTAATTTGTTTAATCTACTTATTATTAAATATAAATCTAACATTGTCATGATAGCAACTCTAACCTCAAACTCTAACTTCATGCTAACGTGTCAAATTGATATTAATCTAAACTCAATCCTAATTCTATTCTAACCAATTTTGAGATATAATATAATTTAGGTTGTGTGTTCCCCAAAATCAATGTTAATTTGGGTTTATGGTTTGTTATAGTTTGTTACTTAGTGGTAAAGTAACTTTATATATAACTACATACTTTACAATTCAATTTGTAACACAATTATTCTTCAATAATTATAATCCTTATTCTCTTTCTCTCCTCACTAAAAGTGTTTCACGCATTAACAGTAACCAATTAATTTTTTATATATTTTAAAATCAATTATTTCCTTGAATTATATTCCATATTATTTACAAGTTTTACATACATCTAAATATATTTTATAAATTTCTATACATCTAAAGGTATTTGACTCTATTTGTTACAAGCATGTTCCTGATGTTAGAAGAAGGAAGTTTGATAACAAGAGTCAACATATGATTCTGGTAGGATATCATAAAACTGGTGCATACAGACTGTTCAATCCAGGAGGAAGTAAGGAAAATATACAAGTTGCACAAATAGCTATATGGCCTCAAGCCGACACCTAGGGCATGGAACAAGAATATCAACTCATACTTAGTCAAATTGGGATTCGTCAAATGCAAGTATGAGTATAATGTCTATGTTTTGGTTATGGTACAAGATATAACAATCATCAACTTATATGTCGATGACTTGTTAGTAACTGGAAATAGCTTGGAGAACCTGTCGAAGTTAAAAAGCTGATGACGAGGGAATTTAAAATGTCGGATTTGGGAAACTTGTCTTATTTCCTAGGCATGGAATTTCAAACTTCGAGGCAAGGCATGATGCTACATCAAAGAAAGTATGTTAAAGAGATACTCAAGAGATTCAGGATGGATGATTTAACTTCTTTATCTTCGCATGTTGAACCAAATTTGAAGTTGGAGAAGCATGGAGATGAAGACAAAGTCGATGCAACTTTGTTCAAACAAATTTGTCGTATCTTTGAGATATGTGTGCAATAGTCGGCCTGATATATGTTTCTCAGTCGGATTAGTTAGGGGATATGGGTTTTTCTGCCTTATGAAGACTAAAACCTACCCGTGAGGGGATATGGGTTTTTCTGCCTTTTTAGGTTTCCTTATAAAGACTAAAACCTAAAAAGGCATTTATATGTCTTGCTTGACATATATATGTCTTGCTTGGATTGTTGTCATTATTTGTTATTTCATGTGTTTTATGGGATTTGAGGGTATTTTAGTAATTTAATAAATAATAGAAATATAGAGTATTGAGAGTGGAGAAATAAAATAGAAATTATTTAATTTATAAATAATTAGATATTTTAGTTATTTGGAGAATATTAGAGAAATTATCATATTGAATAAATAAAGTAATTATTTTAATTAAAACCATATTAGGGTGGGTGGAAACAATTTAGAATATTAGAGTTGCATATAAACTAACGTGAGGAGCTTGAGAGTTGGTATGAGAGAAATTGAAATTTGAGAAAAGAGACAAATCTAAAGAGGGAAGAAAGTACTCTCTAGCGATCCTGAGAAAAAGGGGAAGAATTCCATCAACCTTCAACTTCGAGGTAAGGGGGAATTTTCTTACTCATGGGTGACTTTAAACGGTCAGGATGGTGAATGATCCTTACACTTCTATTTATGCAATTTTAGTGTTCATTATTTGTGGTCTTATTGGTGATCAAACAGATTTGACCAAAACCCATGAGGTTACTGATTAATTGTTGCTCTGATGGCTGTTAATGTAATGAAAAAAAATGTATGAATGTGATTTGTGTTTTGGCCAAAAAGGGTTTGGGCAAAACCCTTTGAGGCGATTGATTATTGTATTGCTCTAATTTTGATGAATATGATATGAAAATCTATATTGCTGTGAATTGAACCCCTTGATGCCTTGTATGAAAAATTTGTATGATTTGTCCTTTGGGATTTTTGAGATGTATCTTACTGTTAATGTGTTTATCGATGAATTCCATTGAAACCCTTTAGGTCTAATTTTCTTAATTGCTTTAAAATGTCATAAAAGTCAAAAATTATAGAATTGGAATTTTTTTCGGAAAAAAAAAATCGAAAACTCAAAATATCGAAAAAATCGAGTGGGGTGAAAATGGACGGATAAAGAATGTCGTGCGGGAAGCCGCGCCTCGATGGTTGCGGTCAGTGGAGATCATGCCATGCAGGCGGTGGATCACGTCGGGATGGTGAGGGTTGGACGCGGGTCGATGCCAGAGAGTAATCACGCGCCGGCAGCAACCGTACGTCTATCGGTCGGGTCCGACGACAATAGATCGTCGGGCGAATCAGGGAAATTTCAACAATTTTCACATTCAGGGTCCATTCAGTGATTTCTGAGCAATTTTTGTGTCAATGACTCTCTTTTTTTACCTTTGTGGAATTTTTTAGTAAAGCCGCAAGCTCTTAGAGTTCAGTAGAGTTATCACATGTAAACAATTATCAGTATAGCATGTTTGAGCAGTTTAGAGTACTTCTGAGTACTTCAAAGTTAGGTTTAGGAGTTGTTGTAGAGCGGGTTATATGTATTTATAACTTTTGATTAGCTATGATTATATAATAAAATGATAAAATACTTTGTTGAGATGTTTTGAGCATATTGATTAATTTTTGAGTTGATGAGTAATAACAAAAGTTTACGTAATTATTGATGATTTTGGAATTATAATATAATTATTAAGATTAATTCTATTTTGAGTTGAGAAATTTAGAGGAATTACAGTGAGACTTGATAATTGGCGAACTTATGGTTCAATAGTGGAACTTGTTTGAGTATGAAAATTTTGAGAATGATTGTGTTGATTTTTTGAGTTCTATTATTGTTTTTGCCATAATCATGCATACATATATATATTGGAGTTGTGTAAGACTCCGGTCCAGTGAGGTCATATTTAGAGAGGAACCATGATGGTCTCATGTCTCTAGAGGGATACGGTTCAAAGAAGAATCAGAGACATGGATAAATCATTAACACACCTCTGATGACCAAAACTCTGGTACCACATACATATTTGAGAAGAAGTTTGTGCATTTTGCATTGCATTGTATTGTTGTTGTTGTTGTTGTGTGAGAATGGTCTATAAATTTTTATAATTGTGATGCAGTTTACTTTCACCGTTAACATTTGTAAGAATTATTTTCACCCTTTTTTTTTTGTTTGTGTGTGGCTTTTACACCCTTGTTGCAGATACATGTAGCATGTAGTGTTCTTGTGTTGGAGATTGACAGTCATTGCCTTCTTCTTTGTTTTTAGTTCTGTTTAGTACCCTTCATGTCGCTCTGGTATTGTAACATATGGGATGTGACATTGTTTTTTTTATTTGGATGATTGTGGAGTTATTTTTTGTAACTGATGTTTCAATTGAGTAATTTTGTTTATAAGACCATGTGAAGGTGTTGTTTGATGTTTGATATTTTCGCTACGAGTCATTTTAATTTATAACAGGTGTTTATTTGAGAATGTGTGACACCCTTGGGTGAATTTATATTTTGAATTATTATATTACTTTGAGAGTCGGAAAATAGGATGTTACATAGTTGGTATCATAGCAGGTCGGTCTATCCGACCAGGTTTTGTGATTTTTGTTTGTTCTATGGCATATGACATGTGTGTGAACACTATTGATACTCATTTTTATTTTTTGACCTTTTTCCAGGAGGATAAGATTGAAACAAGTGGGGGAGAAGTTTTTGCTTCTCTAATATGTTTTAGGTGTGGAGGGTTAGTTCATTGTGTCGTTGATTGCAAAAGTGTAGTTTTTTGGACAAGTCAATGTTATTTCCTGAGTTTGTTGAAGAGGAGGATTCTAAGTTCATATCTGCTAGCCAAATGAAAGAGTTCTTGAAAGATAAAGACCAAGTGTGTGCGATATTTGCTTCTTTGAAAGTTGAAAGTGAAGCGGCAATGGTTGATATTTTCGTAGTGTGTGAATTTCCATATGTGTTTCCAGACAAAATCACTGGTCTACCGCCAGAGAGATTGATTTTTCGATATATTTGGTATTTAATACCAGACATGTGTCAATGGCACCATACAAAATGCTTACTTAAGAATTGGGTGAACTGAAGAGTCAGTTAGAAAATCTGCTTGAAAAGAAGTTTGTCAGACCAAATATATCACTGTGGGGAGCTCGAATATTGTTAGTAAAGAAGAAAAATGGTAGTAAGAGGCTATGTGTTGACTATCGGAAGATGAATAAGGTTACAATTAAGAATAAGTATCATTTTCCTAGGATTGATGACCTTATAGACCTGTTGATTGGAGCATGTGTTTAATAAGATCGACTTGAGATCAGGCTATCATCATATCCGAATGAAAGATGAAAATATCCCAAAGACTGTGTTTATGACATGATACGATCACTACGAATATTCAATGATGTCGTTCGGTGTGTTTAATGCCTCTGGTGTGTTTATAGAGTATATGTATAGGATATTTCATCCCTAATTTGATCCGTTTGTTGTAGTGTTTAATGATGATATTAAGAGATAAGCACCTTTTTCCTATCACACACATGATCATGGTCATCGCCTTCATTGTTTTTCACAAGTGCAATTATAAATTTTTCATGACTTTGTAAAAAGTTTAATCGAATTCTCAAATGTTGGGCGTGGATTTTACATAATGGACATCAATTGAGGAATCTTATAAGCATTTTGTTGTTACATTTGAATTCAATGCTTTTGATGAAATACATCATACTACATCAAATAAGTGGAAATTTTGTATGATATTAAAATATTAATAATGTTTCAACATACAAGTAAATGAATTTGCTCGAAAATATTTAATTTAAAGAAAAAATTATCAAATCTAAATGACAAATTGGGCAAAGAGAGCTTCAAGTGAGGCAGCCACCTTAAATCTCAAATTTTTGAGTTCTCAAAATTAATAAATAAATATTATAGATCATATGACATTTACAAAACAAATAAATTACATTTACTTTAAGAAACTACTAAAATTTAAACATACAACTTGTTGTTTAAATTTTATTTTTCTATCACTACCTCTATCTCTTAAAATCCAAATAATATTTATATAAAAATATGTAAATATATTCAACTATTTATTTAAAAAATTATAGAGTTGATTAGATATTACTCCCATCGTGTTATCTACCAATTTCATCGATCAATGTCTCTATTATGCTCATGGCCTATTTCTGTAATCTCTAGCTTCCTTTTTCGGACACATTAGAGTTTAAACTTCTAGCCTAACCCATTTAATGAGATATAGTTATTAAATGCTGATAAAGCATACTAGTATATAGCTGCTACTTATTTAGCCATGCAGAAATTCAACTCATGATGGGGTTGGTCATTTAACTCTTTCGATCGAACCAGGGATAAAACGTTTTAATGGAAAATGTTATTATATATTCCCTTCATTTTTTATCATAAATCATTTTGATATTTTAGGGATATTAAGAAATATAATTATCAATATTTAAAATTGAAAAGTTATAAATAAAAAAATGTATAAAATTATTCTTCATTAATATTAAAAACAAAAAAATTAAATAATTTTAAAATATATAAATATTTAAAAATATAATAAATAAACAAACTGAATAAATTGGAATGAACACAATACTAAAAATTTGCATGTTATGTCGATAGAGAGCATTAGTGTTTAATTTGATTATGTTTCTTTTTATTAAGTTGGGTAATGCTAACTTGTGCCCCAAGGGCACATGTTAAGAAATCCACAAATAGAAAATTTATATTGAAAAAAAAAATATTAATTATAAATTTTTAATAAATTCAATACATAATTTCCAAAAATTTGTTTCTATATTTATTTCTTAACTTGTGCCCCAAGGGCACAAGTTAGCATTTCCCATTAAGTTGTATTTACAGTTTTCCTTTAAAAGAGGATTATTTCAAATCATTTGAATTGGTTCTAATTTAAAAAAAAAAAAAATTTAAAAATTTTTTTAGAATTTTTTTTGAAAATATAATTTTTTTTAGATATAATTCATTTCAACTTAATACAAATTTAGTTTAGTCCATGTGACAATTTTAGTTTGTATATTTAAATAAATCGTGTAACTGATTTTCACGAGAAGCAATGCAATAACAAACTTTCTCTCACCACAAAAGTTAGTTACAACTTTTCTCTCTTCTCTATCTTCATCATCTTCATCTTCTTCCACTTATGCACCAACAATTGACATCTAGAGTTCTGGTTCGGATCTACGGGAAACATAAATGAACGTGAGGCGTGTGTGATTGATTTCGATTCTAAAATTCACAATGAATTGAAGTTCGAAACCGTAACGAAATCACCTTTCTTGGTTCTGAGAAATTAAGAAACACGAGTGTTGGGTGAGATTTAGGTGAATTCTTGCACAAGATCGAAGATGAATGGTGGAAACGGTAGCTTGAACACAAAGCTTGTAGTCTTTGATGAAAACAATTGGAATTAGTGGATGATTCAAATGTGTGTGTTATTTGGCACTCAAGATGTTCTTGATCTCGTCAATGACGGTTATGCAATGGTTGCAGCAAATGCAACTGAAGCATAAAGGAACACGTTAGATGGATGAGGAAGAAGTATCATAAAGTTATGTTCTACATCCATCAGAGTGTGGATGTGAATGTGTTTGAGAAGATCATCGATTCAACGACGAAGAAGGTTGAGTGGGACACATCGGTACTGTGCTACGGTGGTGATGCATCAACGAAGAAGGTGAAACTTTGGTCTCTACATAAGCAGTATGAGAATCTCAACATGGAGAACAATGGGAAGTACTTGATTATATCTCCAGAGTGATTCTGATCACAAATGAGATGAAATCTTGTGGAGAAACTCTCTCTGAACAAGTAATCATTGAAAATGTATTGAGATCCCTTACTCCTCAGTTTGATTATATTGTTGTAGAAATTGAGCAGTCTAAGGATCTAAGCACCATGAGAATTGAAGAGTTGCAAAGTAATCTAAAGACATAAGAGTTGCGTCTGACTGAGAGAACCTATGAAAGAGAGGTAGAGCAGGCTCTGAAGGCATCTTCTAGTAAGAAGAATTAGAAGCAGTCTTGGTCAAAGACCAAGAAGAGGCATGGTGGTGGTTATCAGAAGTCAGATGTCTCCAACTCTGATGAGAAGAAACATCATAAGGGAAATGATAAGTTTGACGAGAATAAGATTCAATGTTATTGTTGTAAGAAGTTTGGTCATGTTGTTGTTGACTGTTGGTCAAATAAGGAAAGAAAATTAGAACAAGAAAACGTAGTCAGAGGAAAGTCTGATGATGAACCTGTGTTATTAATGGCTTCGGAATCTAATGGTGGATATTTGGTAGACTTGTGGTATATGGACACTGGTTGCTCAAATCACTTAACTGGAAATAAACAGTGGCTGATTAATTTTGACTTTGGGGCTGAAGAAGAGTCTGAAGGCGGGTCTGACTCTGAAGGTGAATCTCATTTTGATCTAGATTCTAATGATGATCCGGACTCTGGTGGTAATCATGTGTCTGAAGGTAGTCCATCATCTGATATTTTTCAAGCATCTGAAGAAGATTATGAACAAGTTCAGATACCACAAAGAATCAGACAAATACTAAGAAGATTTGTCGAGTTTGACATGTTACAAGATACTAAGATAGACTCTGAAGGGGAGGTCATTCAGTGTGCCATTTTGGTAGACTTGAAACCAATTAGTACTGAATAAGCTCTTAAGAAAAAAGTGTGGATGAAGGCCATGAAAGAAGAACTTGAGGTTATAGGAAGGAACAAGACTTGGGAGTTGACTGAGCTTTCAAAGGACAAGAAATCCATCAATATGAGATGGGTTTACAAGGTGAAACTAAAGCTAGATGGATCAACTAGAAAACACAAAACAATATTAGTAGTTAGAGGACTTGTACAGAAATCTGGACTAGATTACTTTGAGGTGTTTGCTCATATAGCTAGATATAAAACAATCATACTGGTGATTGCTAAAGCTGCTAACATGAATTGGCTCTAATGCATTTAGATATGAAATTTGCATTTCTGAATGGTCCTTTACAAGAAGAAGTTTATGCATCATAACCTCCTGGATTTGTGAATAAGAATCAAGAATGGATGGTGTACAAATTGCATAAAGCCATGTATGGACTGAAACAAGCTCCTAGAGCCTGGAATCTAAAACTTTATTCATTTTTCAAGCTTCAAGGATTCAGAAAATGTAAGATGGAGTATGGTGTCTATGTTTAGCATACATATGATAGCAATATGATTCTGGTGTGTATTTATGTTGATGAATGAGCTTGAGATGATTGATTTAGAGAATATGACATATTTTCTAGGGATGGAGATTTTGTACTCTCATAAGGGTATAATCTTGCATCAGATTAAATATGAACTTGAGCTCCTGAAGAGATTTGAGCTGATGAATTGCAAGTCTGCTATCACACATGTAACATCCTAATTCTTGATTTATCGAATTATTTGAATTATTATAATTTAATTTAATTATTGTGTGTGATAATTGAATTAATGTGGGTGTCAAGGGTGTCTGACCTTGAGGTGGGAGTGTCGGGAATGATTAGAGATTGATTGAGGTAGGCTAGAATTATTAGAGTATATTTTTAATAATTAAATAATGGTATTCTAATTTAATTATTTAATTAAAATGAGAAAATAGAATAATAGAAAAATAAGGAGTATTAGTAGTATTTTTTTATTAAAATAGAATTAGAGATGATAAGGGAATTTTGGTGAATAAGGGGATAAATGAGGGTAATGTTGGAAGTCTCTAATTGAGGGATTAGGTTACTAATAAAAAGGTTAATAAGGAGTTGTGAAGATTTTCATACGTAAAATCAGAATTTGGTAGAAAGAGGAAGAGGGAAGGACTAGGGCATAGGAAGAGCATCCATTGAAAGAGCTTTGAAGAATTTTGCTGGAGAAATCTAAGGTAATGAGAGAGAATAACCTTCAATAAGGGCTTATGCATGAGGGGTAGGGTAGAGGAGTCTTTAATCTCCAATAGAGATGATGGTTATCATAATTTTTATGTGTGTTCTTGAGAAATGATATTCTCCTGATTATATTATTGTGAAATTCATGTGAATTGATGTTGGAAATTCTATATATTGTGTGTGTGTGTATATATATATATATATATATATATATATATATATATATATATATATATATATATATATATATATATATATATATATATATATATATATATATATATGTGTGTGTGTGTGTGTGTGTGTGTGTGTGTGTGTGTGTTTTCCACCATTGTTGCAATGATGTAGATTATTTTGGTCTTAGGAATGATAACGATCCATATGTTTTCATGTACAATGATTTAGGGTATATTTTGGGACTGTTTGAGGTTAAAACTTGGGGTTTGGGGTCTGATGAATGGCTGAAAAACAAGAGCGATTGCACAGAACCGCAGGAAAGTTGAGATTTTTTGGGCTCTACTACGAGCTATAGCACGTGCTTCGAAAGGTCATAGCAGTCCCCTGGTTCTGTACCAGAGGTGTTCCAAAAAGGGGGTTTGGGGTATGGGGAGTGCTACAGGTGATCGTAGCATCTCTCTGGATTTGTACCAAGTGAGACATTTTCGAGCATAACTTGAGTTTTGTAACACTAAATGAGACGCCGTTTGAAGCATTAGGAAGCTAATGCACAGAGTTATCTTATGAATTGATGTGGTGTTATTTTGATTATGATTATGTTTTTATAATTATGTTGTTGTGTGGAATAAGAGTGGGATGATTCCATTATGTTTTAAGGTGATATTTATGACTATTATGTTGCATGTATGAGTAATTATCTGATTGAGGAGAATGATTGTATACTTGTGTTGCATTAAATTATATTATGTTGTGCATTTTGTGATTGTAATTGTGATGTAATCCAGAGAGGGGATTACTATAGTTGTCAATGCATTATGTTAGGATCAAAGAGGGGTCTTAACGCATTGATTTAATTATATGCCCATGCATTAAATAAGTTGTGTCAAGAGGTATGTCTTCAAGTTCAAAGAGGGGACTATTGACTTGTCCCAAGCTCAGAGAGGGGGGCTTAGAGCTCAGAGAGGGGCTCATGGGTTCGTAGAGATTGGGACCCGGTTTCCAGAGAGAACCAAATATTGAGTGTGTACCACATGCATATACATAGAGTTGCATTAGTCGAGTTGCATTGCATAATGAGTTATATGCATAATTGTTGAGTTGTGATTGGTTGATGAGTTTGGGTGTGAGAATGTTTTAGGATATATTATGAATGAGATTGTGTAGAACATGTTGTGTTTAATATCTTACCTTGCAGTATATGTCTGTTATTACTGTTTGTGATTTCTCACCCCTTTGTTGTTGTGGTGGTCTTTGCTCCTCATTAGAGTATAGCTAAGCAGGTAACTGAGTAGCTTCTTAGAGTTGGAGGAAGGCATGAGGTTGTTTCTTCATTTTTCTTTTTGCGTTTTAGTTTATGTGATTTGATATGTAACATTGGGGAACGTTTGAGAATTCTTTTCTTATCTTTTCATTAGAGAGTTAATGTACACTCTCATTTTTTATATTTCGTTGTTTTAAGGAGATTCATTTTTTAGTTTAATTATGCTATAATTGCATTTGGAGTTTAAATGATTTAATTATTGCATGCTTTATCATGAGAAATTTCGATGTGATGATACCCTAAGTGGAGGTGAGCATGCGATGACACCCTAAGTGAAGGTGTTGATTGTTTTTTTATCTAATAAAGTGTTATATAGCATGTATGTTTAAAAAAAAGAATGTTTGACATCCTATTTGACTGTGTAAACACTCTGATTTTAATGTATATTTATACGCGGGGAAAATAGGGTGTTACATTAGTGGTATCAGAGCATGTCGGTCCGTGTGGCCGGGTTTTGTACTGTTCTCGAGTCCCTAGTATGCGACATATGTGCGAGCACTGTGGATGCTTTTTCAGATTTGTTTCTCTACTGGTTACAATTGGTTGAACTGGTTGTGTATAGAGGAATGGATGACATGATTGATCGTGTGATTGAGGAAACTTTTCAAGTGATGGCTCCAACTGAAGGGAGAAAATGTAAGTTCCAGCAGAAGGTTTCGGGTGGGAAAGAGCGAAGTGAGGGAGGGACTCCTTCCTATGTGATATGTTTCAAGTGCGGAGAGTCAGGTCATCATGTTGCTCAGTGTAAGAGTGCATACCTTAAATGCTTCAAGTGTAGAAGGGTAGGTCAGCACATTGCTGAATGTAGGAGTAATAACTCGACTTTCTTTAACTGTGGAGAGTAGGGTCACATCAATATTACTTGTCAAAAACCTTAGGTGGCTCATTCTAGAAGGAATTTTTTATGTTGTCTGGAGTAGAGACTACTGCATCTGATAACTTGATTTGAGATACGTGCTTTATTAATAGTATCCCTCTTATTACTATTATTGATATGGATGTGACGCATTTGTTTATATCTGCTTAGTGTGTGAAAAGATTCAATTTGGAAGTATATGCTATGAGTGGGAGCATGGTTACTGATACTCCTGTTATGGGCTCAGTAACTACGACTCTTGTTTGTTTGAAGTGTTCGTTGAGTATTTTTGGTAGATATTTTGGAATGGATTTGCTTTGTCTTCCATTAGTGTAAATTGACGTTATTCCGGGGATGAACTGGTTGGAGTTCAACTATGTTCATATCAACTGTTACGTAAAAACAATGAGGTTCTCAAAGTTAGTTGAAGATGAAGATATGTTTGTTTCAGTTAAGCAAGTAAGAGAGTTTGTAAGGGATGGTGCACAAGTGTTGGTGATGTTAGCCTCGTTAGAAGCCAAAGGAAAAGGAGTAGTTTGTGATCTTCCGGTTGTTTCTGAAATCCCAAGAGCGTTTCCTGAATCAGTGATTTACCGCTAGAGCGCGAGGTTGAGTTTGTTATAGATTTGGTACCAGGTACGAGTCTGGTGTTAATGGCTCGTTACCATGGATTTCAACTTTATCGGTAATTACTCATACACTTATACCAGGAATTTTGAAAATGTCGGAAATTTAATTTTTTAATATAGTACCGAGAATTTTGAAATTACTATCAATAGAAGTAGAATATCAGAAATTGTGAAATTATCGTCATTATGGACCATACAAAATGGTAGGTTCAATAACAGTCATACAAAACTGTCTGCAAAATCATAACCGTTGGAAATTTAAACTACCAGAAATTACATTTTTTTAAAATATCTGCTACTACATGGATTGTTTTCAAAATACCGATATTAGTTCAAAGATATCGAAATTAAAAAAATGGTACAATTTAATACCGACAATTTTAAAATGAACTACAAAAAATTTGGTCTGTTACCGGAAATTTATAATGAACTACCGAAAATTTAGTTCTCACTTTTTGACCAAACTTTGTTCTTGGGCAGCTTTGGAATTAACAAAATATATGGGGATGCCAGGTTTAATTTTGAGGGTGTCAGGTTAAATTCTCTATTTTTAGTCATTCACATGGATTTTTAATCTCAATATGTATAGAGGTTTTCTCTTTCCTCCCTTAAGTGTTATCCCACACCACCATGAAAAGTTCAGAATGCCCCTAACCTTCTATATGAATCTTCGGATGCGCCTATTTTAGCCATTTCTCATACCAAATATAATAGACACTCATATTATGTCAAATTTTAATCGGGAGATGCATCTCCGTATATGTAAAAAGAGCATATGAAGATGAATATCCGTAAACACCATTTATTCAAAAATACATGGGTGGTCTGGAGATGCATCTCCTGACACTGTATTTTATATCCTGCGTCAGACCTTTCCTCTTCCTCCTTTTTCATTTTCTAAAAAGTTCTAAAAACAAAACGTTTGAGCTTCGTAACATTGGACATTCTCACCCACTCATTCAGACACCATTCATTAGAGCTCTATAACATTGAAACTCCTCCTCCTTTCCAGCATCTCAAACATTCAAGCTACTTCTCATCAATTTGATTAGGTAAGCATTTCAAAATTTAATCTCTTTTTTTTATTTGTAGTTAGTTGTTTAGTCTAGTTAGTTGTATTAGGTGCGATAGACAATAGTGTAAATGAATTTTGTATGCTGGAAGAACATGTATTGTGGTTTTTTTGGACTAGTAGGACATAAAAGGGATTTCTGCCATGGGAGACAATCATAGGTTTGTCCGGAGATGCATCTCCGGATTTGCCTGCATTATTTTTAAAGAAATGTTGTAAATGGACTCAGGCAAAAAATTTGTTGTTTTTGTAGAATTTGTGAATTTCTCCAGGCATGTTATTTATATATGTATGTGTTTCTAATGCAAGTGCAATGGCTAAAAACAACACTGCTTGGATTAGGCTCGGGCGTGTGTCTCAAACTACATTGATACGACATGAGAGGGCCGCAACAAGGACCATAAGGTCATGAGTTGCTGATGACTCGTTTGACGGTGCATCTACTTCGCAACCCTAAGGTCCCCGCCTGTCTGGTTCTCGTAACCGACTCTCTTAGGCCTCTCAGGCATATGATGCAGTAGAATCAGAAGCTCCTGAAGCCCCTAAAGCCCAGAAGGAAGTCGTTGTCGATGCCCCATTAGAGATTTACCCAAGAAAATTAACACCTCATTACTTCATATTTATGCAGACCATGCTGCTAAGCATGTTTGGCATGGAAAGGTATTTTTTTCTTTTACAGTATATATGTTATCAACTAATTAAATCCATATTGATGGATATATTTTCTTTTTACATGAGCATGATTGCTTGAAATCCATTAATTGCAGAAGAAATATTTTAGAGCTGGAATAACCCATTATTGCTTAGTTCATTGATGATATCTGTTATTCCGGGCTTGTCGGTTTATGTTCTTCTGCTTACATGATCACAAACAACGTCATGTAGTCGACTTTTGCTGATGGTTGGCATATGGGTCATCACTTATGTATCCTTATTTTCCCGAGAGAGAGATGTGTCAGTTTGGCTACTTGCAGATTATTTCGAGACACCCCTTAGAGTCCACTCTTTCTGGTGTCCTCCACAGATATCTTGGTACGATACTTAATGATTTTGAGGGTCACTTGGTACTAGAGGAGTATCATTGGGTGTCAGCTCCTATATTAGGCTTATGCAGACGGCTACATGACATGGTTCTATAATGACATCAGGAGCTCCTAAAAGACCACACAGGCCATCTAACTAGGAGGTACTTAAGGTTCAGGATGACCAGGCCGAGAGCGTGACTGTGGTTTGTCGGCGTGTTACGACGATGAGTAGAGCAGTCATAGAGGTTTGGACTCTTTGAGGATGACACTCCCTAGTGACCCTTGTGGAGCACATGGTTGTAAAGATAAAGAATATTGTGCAGTACAGTCGGCAGAGGAGGCAGGGGGTTAGACATATCCAGTAGTTTATATTTGGATGTATTTTTTTCCGGACAAATGTTATGTATGATCTTGACTTTTTTTATTAATGTATGATTTTTTACTTTACTTTAACTTTAGTATAACTTTGTTTTACTTTGATTTTACTTTAATATAAATTGGCCTAAAAAAATTGCAATGTTTGGACAATGGTGTTGCTCTGGTATAAATTAGGAGGGATTTCAGATATGCATCTCCGAAATAATTCCTTCTTGCACTTAACACGCTTCCAAAAAATTCAAGGGGATATTTCAGAGATGTGTCTCCGGATACATCCAAATAATATACGGAGATGCATCTCCAGACTATATTTTGATCAAAATAGGATGGATCTCAGAATAGCGCATTTTGATGTGATTTGGGTGCGTATGCATGAACCGCAATTTCGAATTTTCAAGGGTGTGATATGCACATATAAGGGTGGAAAGAGTATAACTAGCACAAAATGTCATTTGCAATTATTTTCTCGATTGGTTCTCTATCATATGATTAAAAAATTAAGTTTAATTGTGATATTTTTAATTTTAAAATTTACTAGAATTAATTTAAATTTGATTTGTCAAAGATCAATTTTTAGAAGTAGTAGATTAGATTTAAATTTTAAATAAGAATAGAACAAATTTGTTTTAATTAAATTTTATTAGGATTAAAATGTATATATTAAATAGGCTTAATGTATCATTTAGTCCCTTAACTTTATGCGATGTTTCACTTTGGTCCCTTAAGAAAAAAATATTACATAATGGTCCTTAACTTCACTTCCGTTAAAGTATTTGGTCCTTTACGTTAGTTTGTATTGAAAAAACGTTAAAAAATGTCAGGATGGACTATTTACATCTTACGTGGAATTTTAATATTCCTAGAAAATGGTTAAAAAATGCCATGTTGTAAATTGTTAAAGTTAAATAAGAAAGGCATGAAGCTCAAAGGTTAGGGCAAATGAAGACATCTCTCTGAATAGGGCAAACTGCATTGAAGAGGATAGCATCATCCTGTTCCACAGACCAACACCATTGCTGATGGTAGCAATGTTTCTCTAATTACGACTAAGGTATGGTTTCTCACTTGTAACCTAGTAAAAACGTGAACTTATTTTTTGTCATCTTCCTTAGTACTTTTGCTATCTTATGTAGGTTGAATAGGTAACAGAGGAGATGTTTAAGTGTATTGTTCATCACTCTGGTGAATTTTCTAGGGAGATTGCTAACTTCCCAAAGTCAAGGTATCAAGGGTTAAAGACCATTTGGGATGTTGATCCGAATTATTGGAGTTACTTTGAAATTTTAGGTATATTAAAAGATTTAGGTTATCCAACTATAGATAAACTTTGTTATTACGATGAAATGAATGCTTATGATATTGTGTTGTTAGAGGATGACACGAGAACTAAGAGGATGCAAACAATTGCAGTAATGACTGGGGAATGTCATTTATATGTTACTCATCCTGTTTCACAGCCTGACATTATTGATGAACCAATTCTTACATTAGGATTAGATGATGAAGTTGTTGTGGATGTGGGAGATGAGTTTGGAGTTAATGAAACTGATGTGGGGACCACTGTTGTGGAAGATAGTACAAATGTGAGAGATGGGTTTATAGTTAATGAAATTGATGTGTGGACCACTATGGTGAAAGAGAGTACAAATGTGGGGACACATGTGAGTGATGAGGGGACAAACTGTGACATTGAGGATAATATGGGCAATGATGGGATAAACTATGACATTGAGGAGAATATGGGTGAAGAAGGGACAAAATTTGACATTGAGGAGAATGTGGGTGAAGAAGGGATAAATTGTGACATTAAGGAGAATGTAGTGAAGACAGTGCTTTGGATGTGAATTTTGAAGAGTCAGAAAATGATATAGGAATTGATGGAGAGATAGTAGTTGATGATGAGAAAGTGAGTACAAAAGTTAAGTCAAATAGCAAGGCAAAAAGAGCAAGGCAAAAGGAAAGACAAAGGGCAAGGCAAATGGTAAAGCAGAGGGTAAGGCAAATGGTAAGGCAAAGGGAAAAGCAAAAGGAAAGAGAAATGTGGAAGGATCAAGTGAAGGGATTGGTTTACTAGATGTTGTGAATGAAAGTGAGGTCTTATATCCAAATTTAAGAGGGTTAAGTGACATTGAAGAGTATGATAGTGATGAACTACCTCATAAGTATGATAGTGATAATGGTGAGATTATAAAGGATTCCTTTGTAACCTTCAAGCTGCCAAAAAAATGAAAGACTACAAATGGGAAGTAGGGACTTATTTTGCTACAAATGATGACTTTAAGGAGGATATAAGAACTTATGTTATACATTCAGGAAGAAACTTGAAATTTAAGAAAAATAACAAAAGGAGGATGAGAGTAAAGTGCAAGGATGGTTGTCCATGGGAGGCATACTGTGCAAATATAAAAGGGGGGAAAACATGGCAATTGAGGATAATAGTGGACAAACATACATGTAGCAGGGATTATAAGATTAGGTTGCTAAATTCCAAGTGGTTACGCAAAAAGATTCAAAGCAATGTTAGAGAGAATCTGGATTTGAAGTTGAGTGGTATTATGGAGAGGATACATGAAAAGTGGAATGTAGGCATCAACAAGACACTAGCATATAGAAGAATCTATGATTATGGCCATGAACTGTTAAGGACAAATCCAAGATCAATTATTAAAATTATAAGTCAACCATTTCAAGGAGAAAAGGAAAATGGTGAACACCCTGAAAGGCAAATGAATCCTCACTTCCAAAGAATGCATATATGACTCAAAGCTTGCAAGAAAAGTTTTTTAAAATGCAAACCTATTATAGGATTAGATGGGTGTTTCTTAAAGGGATACTATAGTGGACAAATGTAGCTTCCATTGGGAGGGATCCAAATGACCAAAAGCTTCCAATTGCATATGCAGATGTTGAGGGTGAGACTAAAGATTCATGAAATTGGTTTTTAGAATTATTGACAGCTGATTTGGGAGGAGTCAGATTGTGCAAAATCTATACATTCATAAGTGACCAACAAAAGGTTAACTCTAACTTTGAATTTTACTTATTTCATATATATCACCATTTATTTTAACACAAAATTTCTGATTGCAGGGTTTGTTACCAGCTATTGGGGAGTTACTTGGTAATGTTGAGTAGAGGTTTTGTATTAGGCATTTATATAGAAACTTCAGGAAGAAGTTCTCTGGCCTAAAACTGAAGGAATTGATATGGATGGCTGCAACTGCAAGTCATGTGAATGCTTGGAAGAAAATAATACTTGAAATCAAGGGAGTCAATGAAGAGGCATTCAAAAATCTCATCAAAATTCCACCAAGATTCTAGAGAAAATCAAGTATCAGGACAAGTACAAGCTGTGATACTTTGGTCAATAGAGAAGTTGGAGAAATGGTGATGAATGAGACACACTTGAAAAAGGAAAACCATGGAATCAAGTGCAGTTGTTGCCACAAGGAAGGTCACAACAAGGCCACCTGTAAACTGCCACAAGCAGTAGTACCTCCAACTTAGGTAGCAGAAGAATCCACAACTCATGAACCACGAGCAATAATTCCAAGTCATCCACCATAACCACCAGTTTCAAGTCATCCACCACACAAAAAGAAAAAAAAAAGGGTGGGAAGTCTGTTTTAAATCAACCTTGATGTTTGTTGTGATGTTTGTTATGCCTTATAATGGCTTTTTATAATGTTATTTTAGTGTCTTATAATGGTTTTTTGACAATGGCTTATAATGCATTTTTGTCTTGTAATGTTATGTTAATGTCTCATGCCTCTCATTTCAGCAACCTGAAGGCGCCTGAAACTCTGTTGGATTGAATCCCTACCCTCACACCAAAGGAACTCTCTCTTTTCTTCAAAAAAATCAGATCTAGAATTCAGTTTCCTCGACTGTTTTCTTTGATCTAAAAGCTCCTAGACCTCTTCACCTTGATCCATTGCACTTCTATTTTGATAAAGCAAGCAAGGTTTCGTGCTAAATTCACCAGAACTCAAGCTTGCACTCCAGCTGGTAATTTCCTCGATTCTCTTCATCCATGGACCTTTTTGCTTGGATCTAATGTTGGCTGAAGTCCTCTCAATAGAGGCATTTGATTTGTGCTTTCAATTTTGCAAAAACATGAAGTTCATGATGAACACCATCATACTTCCAGCTCTGATTTCTCCATTTATAGGGATCTAGAGTGGAAGTGCATGGCATAGGAGTGATGTACATCACTCCCTCTTTCGATTGATGTATAGATCGCCTCATTTGGTGGCCATTTGCGTTTCTGCATTTTTTTGGACATGGCCGGAATCTGGGAAGCTCGCCGGAGAAGATGAAGTTTTCGGTGGCTTCATCGTGTCCAGTTTGAATCTGGACCGCTTAATCTGATTTCCAGATGCAACCATAGTCGTTCCATGTTATGACTTTTTAATAAGCAGCGTGTGGCTCAATTAACTGAAGCGCATGGTGGATGCGCGCATGTGGTCCACTTGATTGGCCAGCTCATTTAATGAGCTTCATCTGACGCTCCGTGTTTTTTCATACTTTTATTTTCTGATTTCATTTTCTTTTTATTTTTTTAAATTCCATTTCATTTCCAAAATTCATATCTCCTTCATTATTGGTCCAAAAAATATGGGACCAATTGCATTATTTCCCAAATAAATTCTAGTTTCTATTTATGATTTTTAATATTTTTATTTCATCATTTGATATTTTTTGTGAATTTTCTCTTTTCTGGTTGTTTTTAATTCATTTTAAATAGTTTTGGATATTCAAAAAATACAAAAAATATTTTCCTAACCTCTTTGAATGATGATGGATCTATGAAAAATATTTTCATCAATTTTTGAATTGATTTGAGATTTATTTGAGATTTTAGTTCAATTAGGTTATTTTTATTCATTTTTAATTAATTAAAAATAGTTTCTGACTTTTAAAAATACTGAAATTTTTTGTCAAACTTTGTTTGACCTTGTTGAACTTAGGATAAATCACTTGGACCTTTCAAGGTTGATTTGAAGTGATTTTGAAGTTTGATTTTTCTTTAATATTTTAATTCAAGTTTATTTTAGATATTAAAAAATACCAAAAATATTCTATTCATTTCTTGACTTCCAATCTTCATCTCACTTCTGTTTTTGATTGTTTGACCTTGACTTTCAATGTTATTGGTCAACACTTATATCTTCTAAACTCCCTCTTGTCCATTCTTTGATTGTTTATAGAACTTTTTGATGTGTGTTTTCTTGTGCTAGGGGATTCCAAACTTGAGTAATTTTGAGGAACCATTACCATGAGCATCCAAAATGAGAGAAACAAAAGCCATTGGAGGATTCATGAAGCATTCTTTGCTTGATTGATTGCTTGAAATATTTGCTTGTGATTGCTTATTCCAAAGGATGGGAGCTACTTGGATCATCAATATGATCTCAAGAGAGGAACTCCTAGTGTGGTTCATTTTCTTACCCCTCACCTTTTTGCTTTGTTAGGACTTAGTCATTCTTCTTCTTCTCTCCACTCTAACCCAAGCCAAAACTCTTTGTGCAAACATTTAACCTTTGTTTTCAACTATTAGAAACCTAAGCCTTATGCTTTTGATTTTCAAACTTTCTTTTCATAACACTTATTTTGAATTGAATCTTTAAGTCAACTTTGACCATTTTTGTACACTTCTAATTGGTAAATATAACTCATTCAAATTTCTTTTTTGTGGTTCCAATGGCCACTTTCTTAATCAAATCTTTCGTAACCTTTAGCTATTAGGTTTGAGTTATCTTTGTGGTAGATGTAATACTCACCTATATCCTTAGTGATAGACAATGAGTCTTCCATGCTTATTATAGGGTTAACCCCTCACTAGCATGTTGAAGTTATCCTCACATGGTGGATTTGTGGTTTGGTTGGATTTTCTCCCTTTGATAACAAAAGACCTTAAGGCTTTTGGACCAATCAATTCACTAACTCATTTTGAGATTTTTACCACGAACTACGAGGTTTTGATCCTAATCTTTTTATAACATGGTACGTAGGCAATGGGTTTATCCATCCAAACACAAAATGTAAATAAACTTGTATATTCTTTTCTCCTCTCTTCAATCATGTTTGCACAAACAAATTTTTCACAAAATAATAACCTTTGCAACAAGTATGAAAAGGGCTCCCTAGGAGTACCTAGGATGTTTTGGGCGCCTAACACCTTCCCATTGCATAACCAACCCCCTTACCCAAATCTCTGTTTCTTTTCCTAGTTTTGTTAAAACTATTAGGTTTTTATTCGCTTTCTAACAATTCCTTTGGATAAATAGAAGTGCGGTGGCGACTCAACTTATATAATTTACCTTAGATTTAGTCAATATCTCTAATGGTAACGAATACCCCGCTACATCAACCAACACACTTTTATAGTGTCTTAAAGATATTAGAATTGAATAATATATTTAAATGTTAAACTCACATTTAAATTCAAAAATTAATCTCAAACCACGCGTTAATTTAAGACGGGTAAGTTTATATCAGGGGTAAGAGATTAGCATGAATTTTATTTTATCATTGAAAAACAATTAAAACTAGTTAGCTAGCTATTTTATTAACTTTTAGCAACAAAATTACCCAATACATTCAAAAGAAATTAAATATCTGCTACTCAGTTCAATACCAATCAATTATTTCAAAAGAAATTAAATTCATGGGAATGCTCCAATTGTATTGGGAGTATTAATCTATTCTAAATTATCAAAATTTGCTATCCCTCTATATCTTCAGAAGTCATGGAAAAGCATAATAGCATCGTCAAGTTTCATCAGTGATGATCCCAAGAGTAATAAAACATTTTGTAGCCGTTTGTATTTCTTCAGCAGTGGCACAGACTCATTAATCTTGGCCTTAGGAGTATTTATAATCTGAAACATCCAACAACAATATTAATTTGTGCAACATAACAGAGCTCAAATGCCAGAACTGTGGCTTCATGTTGTATAATATGGCAATACCGTAAAATAATAAAAATGATAGACATTTTGCTTCTGAGTGAGATTAAGAGTCAATTTTCCAAGATTTTCTGACACATGTTATTGCGGCAAAAATCCATGGAAACAGAAGCTCCAAATTCCAATAATAGTATAGCAGCTAGGATTATATTTACAAATATCAACATTGACTAACCTCTTCTTCCTTTTCTTGCTCGGAAGCCATTCTTAGTTTCAAATTTAAGGCACCGTGGTACATCTCATCCAGAACATGTTCCCAAAGCAGAGGCTGATTAACTTTCCACATTAAAATCGACACTGGCTTAGTATTTCCTCCGGTGACAGATAATTTCTGCAACGAATATTAAATTATGTGAAGATTAAATATCAGAATTTGTAAATATTAAAAAGGATAATTGGTTACCTCCATATGCAAGTAGTTTTCCTTCCATAATTTATACAGTAACTTTGGAGCTTCCTTTTTCTCTACAAGAGTAGCATCTGCAAGCTACATAGAAAAGAGAAGGATTGAAAGGCCAGATAAGTAATATAGTATTAAAATTTTATGTGTTTTCAGTTTTTCAGTTTAAAAAGAAACCGAGGAATTTATAATCATTAATATACAATACCGACATAGCAATCCGTATAATTTATTTTTTTGGCACATGTAGCATCATGGAGGAGTGCTAATGTGCATGACTTTAATACAAAATCAATTCACTCAAAATCAATCCTCCTCACCGCAGAACCAAACATATACTTAGTAGAAGTAAGCAGGAAATAGAAAGAGGAAAGCTATCCCAAATCAAATCAAATTTTCACATTTATCAAAAATACCCTAAAAATATTACTCTAATAGTTCATCCTTCAGAATCTAAGTGGGTCATGGCAGCTAACAAGTTAACTAAATTAGAATTCAAACTTTACGTTTATTGTCAATAAAATCCCCTTAGTTAATTGGCAAAATTTATTTTTGACTATTTCATCAACAAGAGTTTATCACCTTATCTGTCGGGCAAAACTGATTTTCCTTTGATAGATGCCTGAACATTCGGTAGGCATCCCTTCCATACCTTTTTAGCACAATTGACTCAACCTGCAACATAGCACACAAAAGCACAGTTTTTCGTGAGTAAATCATGAATATGTATGTGTGAGAGAGATTTATAAACATAATAAAAAAATTAAAAATTAAAAATTAAAAAAAAAAAACCTCTTCATTTCGAGCCCATCGAATAATGTGCTTTAAATCTGGAAAAGAAAAGAAAGAAGTTAAGAATAACAACATATCAAAGGAACAAGAAATGGGTTAGAGATTGTTTTGCATAACAAACTAAGGGCCCGTTTGTTTTGACTTTTTTTAAAATGATTATTATAGTGTAACATAATTTTATGTAAAAAAAATTTACAAAGAAACTTTTCATAAAAATTTCAAACGAAAATTTGGTTTGAATAGTTATTCTTAAAATGTAATTTTAGATATTTCATCATTTGATTGAAACTTTTTTTAGATATCAAAATTTCAAAAAATCACTTAATTTTGAAGCTATTTCAAATAACTTTTCATAAAAATCATTTTCAAAATACAACTTTTTGAAAAAATTGTGATGTCGACTATGTTTTGATCTTCAATATTGATCATCAATATGTGTTTATATTATAGGATGTCAAAATTAATCTTTAAATTTAGAAAAATCAAAATATAAAAAAAATTGTAATATTTTGAAAAACGATTTTATAAAATCCATTTTAAAAAATACAAAGAAAAACCCATTTTTTTAAAGCTGAAACAAACAGGCCCTAAAAATACCGGTAGGTCAGGTGTATATTTTATGCCACAAAATATAGTCTAACATAAGGTAAAGAGATATTGGCATACCAACAACATATTCATATAACATCTGATTTGAGCAGCCCAACTGAACAAGAGCAGCTTTAACACGATCGATGGTCATAGTTCTGCCATTTTCAGTCTTAATCACCTCTGAGAAAATTGTATCCGGCGGTAAGGGAACTGAAACATAGGACAAGATAGTGTAAGCCCTTGAGAGTACAATGAGATACTAATGGTGGAGGTCTTATTTGTTAACAAGAGGATAAATCAGAAAACAACAATAAAAAATAAAAAACAAAAAACAAATCTACTAAGGAAACCAAATTTAGAAGCCAATCACCCAATTTAAATCATATATCAAGTATTGTGCCATTAAATCCTCCTTAAAATCGCATATTATGCTTTAGCTAAATGCACTGGAAGGATAAAAACGTTGCAATATCTTCTTTTAAATTTAAAAAAAAAACATTATTTCTATGAAAACCATGAAAAGTATATATATCGAGAATAGGTTGTGAATCATAGGAGTGGGACACGTCCAACATTCACCAAAAATGCTGCATAAGGAATCACATAGACAACCACTGTAAGACCATAGATTACACACATATCAAGGGACCAAATCCTTTTATCTGAGTGACCAGGTAATGAAAAGAGGCAAGGAGGCCCGA
The DNA here is from genome assembly GCF_024323335.1 of Lathyrus oleraceus. Taxonomy (NCBI): domain Eukaryota; kingdom Viridiplantae; phylum Streptophyta; class Magnoliopsida; order Fabales; family Fabaceae; genus Lathyrus; species Lathyrus oleraceus. The sequence continues at coordinate 430,828,407 of NC_066584.1, forward strand.
GAGGGAGTAGTCCACCTTGGAAAATATATAATTTAAATCACAAAAAATGTGGAGGTGAAAAAATAGAATCCTTTTTTTACTTATAATGGAATCTTAAACACCAAAGCTTGTGGAAATGAAATTTGTAGAGATGAAAAATAATAAAGGCATGGCACGGAATAACTAAAAGGGAAATCTCCTGCCAATGGTCCTTCCAAAATTTAATATGAAGGTGTCACCCGTCTTCAGAAGGTTAGGCTAAGATTTAAAGGTGGCACAACCTAAATAATTTTCTACGGCATAAAATGAGAATACATCAAATAGTTGATCTATACTATGCAATTTCAACAGAGATTTTTTATGTTGGTTGTCTACTGCCCAAGACAACCCTAATTTTTCTTCCAAGCTTGAAACTAGCTATGTAATATGCTGATAGACTTCTTATTATGGGCAGTTATGGGTAGTTGTTTTTATTATTGTCAGCTATACATAGTAGTTATGGGTTATATGTGTTTCTGTTTTAGAATAAATATAGAAAGGAAAGGAAAAAAGTGATTATGGATAGTTTTTTAAGGGTTTTGGGAGGGAGAGACCAAGCTCTCTAGTTCTTGGAGGGAGAGACCTAGATTCTCGAATTTATTGGATAAGAACCTTCTTGTAATAATATATTATTTATTTCTTTAGCTTATGTGTGAACTATGCATTCTCTATAGTGTGTGTAGATCTGTTTCTTTTGTAAACCTATTCTACCATAATATAAGTTTTTCTACAATTAAGTTGTACTTTTGTACCAGTTTCTATCAACTGGTATCAGGGCGGTAGGACCCAGGCAGATTACAGGGTTTCCACGCGAGGCATGGAGGCACTCAAGGCGATTCTCGAACGTGGGTTTGAGGGGCTGTTATCCATGAGGGAAGATCAGGAAAAGAGCCTTGAACAAGAGAGGCTGGAGCGGTTGGGAACTCGAAGGTAAATAAATGAAATCGTGGAAACGGAACGACAATTGAATGTACAAACCAGTCCATATGACAAATGCAGTAACGGAAATTATGGAGTGAATGAAAATGAAATGAGAGACCCACTGGATTCCCCAAAAACAGAGAGGAAAGATGGCAGAGATTGAAAATTCAAGATTTTGAACCACTTGAGAACCAACTGCAACTATGATGAAACAATGTCATTCATTTCACCTTGAGGACAAGATGATTCTTTTGGAGGGAGAGACAAAACGTTCGAATTTCTTGGATAAGAATCGTCTTATAATAATTCTTTTTAGTTTATGTGTGAATTACGCATTCTCTATCGTATGTGTAAAATTGTTTTTGTTGTAAACCTACTCTACTATAATATAAGTTAGTTTCTACAATTAAATTGTACTCTGATACCATTTTCTATCATTCCCATAGGCATACCCATAAAGATCTAATATCACCATATAAACACTTTCATGATAGTGTTACCAGAGTTATCAATCCTGGATAGCGGAGCAGAGCCCCAAAAACGGGATAGCGGATAGCAGTATGACTGCTATTTAATTATTTTTAGAACAAATTATATAAATAATAACTATAAAAATGAACCAAACAAATAACTCAATAATACAACAATAACCATAAAAGATTCACAAATCAAACTATCAAAACACAAGAAGGCTTAATCAAAAACTCTTAATCAATTCAACATCAACATGTCTTAAATTTAATCAAAACATCACATCTCAAAATTCAAACTATTCTTCTTCAAACAAAGCAACCTGCGAACGCGAGAGAGGAGAAGAAGTACAGAGTCAAACACGAAAGAGGAGGAAATGGAATTTCGGGCTAATGACTAAAAAATTTAAGGGTATTTTGGGGATTTCGCAAAAAAAAACAGAAAGCAGATTGGGCAGAGAAGCCACTCAGCTTCACAACCCACGATTGTTCAAAAAGCGGCTGTGATTGAAAAACGCGCTGCGATCTGTGATTTCATAGAGGTCGGCCTTCGCGCCGTCTGCTATCCTGGGAGAGCGAACTTTGAGTGAAACTTTTATGCCACTATTGATAGAATTAGGTAAAGAGAGAGAATGGAAAGAAACTCTCATTGTATTATATGATGAACAGTAATACAAGAGGCTACTATATATAGCCATGTAATCCAAAACAGAAAAGGTGTGAGGCGCATAACAAGCTAACAGCACACCACTAACAAAGCTGACAGCTCAGCAAAACAGAATAGAAAAATAAAATAAAGGGCATATTAGTAAACTACTCTATTAGTCCCCCTTAGAAGCTGATGGCAGACTGGTCAAAGTAGCCTTATCATACACACGCAACTTGGAACGAAGAGGAACAAACTTGGCAGCAGAGAGGGGCTTAGTGAGAATGTCAGCCCATTGATCTTGAGCTGGTACATGAACAACAGTCAGACTTTTGCTGAGTACTTTCTCTCGCAGAAAGAAAATATCAAGCTCCATATGCTTAGTCCTGTTGTGAAGAATAGGATTGTGAGCCAAAGTAACAGTGCTCAAGTTATCACACAAGATCTTGGGAACTTGAGAGGAATAATGGAGTTCCTTAAGCAAGGACTGAATCCAAATGAGTTCAGCAGCTAGCTGAGCCATACTGCGATATTCCGCCTCAGCACTGGACCTTGCAACAAGCTGTTGCTTTTTGGACCACCAGGAAACAACATTAGGCCCAAGATATATGCAGGCCCCTGAAGTAGATCTCCGGTCATCAGGGTCTGATGCCCAGTCTGCATCACAGAACCCTAGCAACTGCATTGGTTGCTGAATAGGAGCAGGCTGAAGGAGAAGACCATGGTGCAGAGTACCACTTAGGTACCTTAAGATTCTTTTAACAGCCTTCCAATGATCCTCTAAAGGATTGGACAAAAACTGACAGACTTTGTTGACTGAAAAAGAGATCTCTGGCCTAGTTAAGGTAGCATATTGAAGGGCACCAACCACAGACCGAAACTGAGTAGGGTCATCAACCGCAGCAGACCCAACCTTGGACAATTTGCTGCTAGAGATCATGGGAGTAGGCATGCCATTGGCATTCAACATATTAAGCCTTGAAAGCAAATCTGTGATGTACTTAGTCTGAGATAAGAGAAGAGAACCATTAGGGAGATGAGTCACTTGAATCCCTAGAAAATAATCAAGTTGTCCCAGCTGTTTGAGAGAGAAAGAATTATTGAGATGCTTGATCAAGGAAGCTATAAAAGGAGCAGAACTACCCGTGATGATTATATCATCTACATAGACCAGAATTAGAATCTGAAGTTTACCTTGATGCAACAAAAACAAGCTAGGATCACATCTACTAGCCTTAAACCCGAGTTGAACCAAGGCACACTTTAGCTTATCAAACCAGGCCCTAGGAGCCTGTTTTAAACCATAAATAGCCTTATTTAACTTGCAAACAAGAGTGCTGTCAGCAACTTCAAAGCCAGGGGGCTGTTGCATAAAGACTTCTTCTTCAAGAGTGCCATTGAGGAAGGCATTGTTAACATCAATCTGCTGCAATGGCCACCTGTTTGTAACAGCAATAGAAAGAACAATTCTCACAGTGACAGGTTTAATGACAGGAGAGAAAGTCTCTTGAAAATCATTGCCAGCCTTTTGATGGAACCCTTTAGCCACTAATCTGGCTTTATACCTGTTTATGGAACCATCAGGATTCTCCTTAGTCCTGAACACCCACTTACATCCAATAGGCTTCCTTCCAGCAGGAGCTTTCACCAAAGTCCAGGTCTGATTTCTCAGCAGTGCCTGATGTTCTTCCTTCATGGCCTGAAACCAGTTAGGAGCAGCCAAGGCTTGTTCAACAGATGTAGGTTCAAGGTGGGCTGTTAATAGAGTAGGGTGAAGTCTAGGAAGGGTGATTCCTCTTTTGGCTCTAGTTTGCATCGGGTGAATGTTTTGAGGGTGAATGGAAGGTAAAGCTGTGGCAGCAGGGTGGGAAATAGGACTAGGGCCAGGGGAGGGACCAACTGAAGGAGAGGAATATGAAGAGGAGGGAGAAAGAGTGCTAGCTTCAGCTGGATCAGAGAGAATGAGGGCAGGAGAGGAAGAAGGAGAAGAGGTAATGGGAATGGCAGTGAGAGGTTGAGGGATAGGTTGCTGACCAGAAGAATAAGAGTAGTTAGAGGGAGCAGCAGAGGAAGAGGAAGAAGAGATTGGAGAAATATTAGGAATAGTGGGACAGCTAAGTTGAGGAAAAGCAGAATTTGAGGAAGAAGAAGGCATAGAAGACAGATTAGAAGTAGAGGGAGTAGAGGGAACAGGAGGAAAACTGAGAGAGGGAGAGGAAGAGGATGGAGTGTTAGGAAGAGAGACAGATTTTGAAGAAGAAACCAAGGTGGAATAAGGAAAATTTGCTTCATTAAAAACAACATCCTTGGAAATAAAAATGCGACCATCTGAAGCAAGGCATTTATAGCCTTTGTGAGAGGTAGAGTATCCAAGGAAAATGCACAGTTGAGATCTAAAATCAAGTTTATGAGAATTATAGGGACGAAGGAAAGGATAACAAGCACAGCCAAAGACTTTAAGGGTAGTATAGTCAGGGTTTTTGTGAAGTAATTTAAAATAAGGTGAGACATTGTCAAGTATAGGTGTAGGAAGTCTGTTAATGAGATATGCAGCTGTGACAAATGCATGATCCCAGAATTTTAAGGGAAGGGTGGACTGAGCAAGGAGTGTGAGGCCAGTCTCAACAATGTGCATGTGCTTACGTTCAACAAGGCCATTTTGGTGATGTGTATGGGGACAAGTGAATCTGTGAACAATCCCTAAATCTGTGAGATATTTGGTAAGAGGCCTAAACTCACCTCCCCCATCAGTTTGGACACATTTAATGGGACAATTGAACTGAAGTTCAACCATTTTTTTAAACTGAAGAAACTGAACCATGGTGTCAGACTTAAGTTTGAGAGGAAAAACCCAAACAAACCTAGAGAAGGCATCAATACAGGTTAGGAAATAGGTATAACCACTGGAAGATTGCATAGGGGCAGGACCCCAGAGATCACATACAACCAGCTCAAAAGGATGAGAGTAAACTGTGGTAGATAAAGAAGAAGGAAGTCTATGAGACTTGCCAATGCAGCAAGCATGACATAACTCAGCAGGGGGTTTAGATGGAAAGGACTGATTACACAGTTTGAAGATTTCAGTGAGGGCATGATGATTGGGGTGTCCCAGCCTAGTATGCCAAAGCACATATTTATTGGATGCAATAGAATTTGCAGCATTAAAGTGTGAGGAAGGTAAAACAGTACTGACAGAGTTTAGAGAAGGATTGAAAAAGGTACTTGTAACATTATAATTGCAAGATTCATTACAAGAAGACAAAGGATTTATAGTATGATTTGCAACCGATTCAGTACACTGAGATATAGAATCTATAACATCTGTCCTATAGGAACCATTACAATTGTATGCTGCAGGATAACTATGACTAGAACTATAAGAGGAAGAAGACTTGGACAACGGAGGAGCAGCTGGATTGGAGAATTTATAGAGGCCATCAGCACCAACAAGACCACTGAGTAAGACTTCAGAAGTAGCCTGAGATTTGACAACACAAAACTTAGGATGAAATTCAAAAAATACAGAATTATCTTGAGCAAATTTGCTCACACTCATAAGGTTTTTGGTGATGTGAGGGACATGTAAGAGATTGTTAAGAGTGAGAGATAGATGAGGTTTGTGAGGTAAGGGAAAAGACATAGAACCTACAGAGTTGATGGACAAACCTTGGCCGTTACCTATGAAAACTTGTTCAGTTCCAGGCACGGAGGCAGAGTCAGACACATTAGAGGCATCAGGAGTAACATGATGAGAAGCTCCTGAGTCAGGATACCACCACTGGTTTGCACTGCTAGCTTCAGTACCTGCATAAAAGGCTTGTGGTGCAGAAGATCTGGGAGGTGCAGCTCTGGGAGAAGCATAAGCAAGCGGCACAGGATAAACAGCACGAGGAGCCACGTGAAAAGGATTGAAGGGAGCTCGATGATGTGGATAACTAGCACCACTGGAATTGGCATAACGATAGTAGCATACAGAAGCATCATGACCAGGTTTGTGACAAATCTGACACGGTGATTTCCCAAAACGACCTCCTCCACGACCAAAACGACCACCACCGCGACCAGAACGACCACCACGTGCACCATAGGAATGATTTTCAGCATTAGCGGTGACGTGACTCGTTCCTTGAGGAAACGCCTCGGAGACGACTTGATCAGAAGCGCCTGGAGTAGGAGAAGGTGTTGCTTGAGTGAGATTGACCATCGCCGTCGCAGGTTCTGTAATCGCAGCTTTGCGATGCTTCTCCAATTGCGACTCATGAGCAAGCAAGGAAGACTCCAACTCTTCCAAGGAGCTAACGTCATCTTTGCTGTTGACGGCGGCGACAATAGAATCATAATCCTCAGGTAACGAATCGAGAACAATCTCAATTAGGTTACGAAGAGGAACGGGATCACCGATGGAGGTTAGCGACTCACTGATGTCACGAGAACGCGTCATAAGCTCAGTAATCGTTAGTGAACCCTTCGTAAGACGCCGGAGTTCTGAACGAAGTTGACGAGCCTTGGTGGAGAGAAGAACATCAAAGTAGCGATGAACTTCTGTCCACACCTGCCACGCATGCTTGCAGTCAACGAGCTTAGGAAGGAGAGCATCGGAGATAGTAGAGAGAAGCCAGGTGCAGATGAGAGCATCCTGCTGTTCCCACTCAAGAAACGCACTGTGAGATGCAGGATCTGAGGGAGACGGTGACGGAATCACCGGAACAGTGACAAAGCGTTGAAGACGATGACCACGGACGACGCCATCAATCTGCTGCTTCCACTGTTTGAAGTTCTTGTCGTCAAGCTTAACAGAAATTAGGTGAGAAAGTTTCACCTGAGAGGAAGGGAATAAAGATTCCATGGATCGGAAAAAAATTTAAGCTCCGGATACCATGATAGAATTAGGTAAAGAGAGAGAATGAAAAGAAACTCTCATTGTATTATATGATGAACAGTAATACAAGAGGCTACTATATATAGCCATGTAATCCAAAACAGAAAAGGTGTGAGGCGCATAACAAGCTAACAGCAACTATGCATAATTAATTACTTTCAAATGGTGCGCCATTATTGGGATGTTGTAGCACCAACACCTCTGATCAAAAGCATGACAGGTGTCCGACACGTGTCAGTTAATAGAGTATATGTTAGAATAGTTTAGCCAAACAGTCCCTACTGGACTTGTAACAAACTAACTGACTATGCTGAGTCAGCACAATCCAGTTAGGCTATAAATATATACTCACATTCATGAGTATTGTAACTAACTTTCTCATTTGAGAAAATATCAATTACAGAAATGCAAAACTCTCCCTCTTGCTCTCTTCATCTTCCATTTTTCTGTGATTAAATTCAATTTATTCTTTTTTCAAATTATTACCGATGTCAACGTGTCATTGTCGGTATCATGTCTATGTCAGGTACTTCTTAGCGTGGAATTCTTAAGCGAAAAGCATGATTTTCTGTCCGTTTACATTTTTTAAATTGGTGTTTTCATCCTACAGCTTTTCATCCAGGTACTGAAATTGTATCTATGATCCGACAAAGTTGTTACATTATATAAAGAATATTTTAGATTATTGGTTACATATTTTCTTGCAAAAGGAAATTGTATGTGCTAAAGTGACACCTAATACATAATAGAAAGACTTCATTGCAATTTGGGTCCTCCTTATGAAAATTGTCCTCCCATTTTTAAATCTTTAAGTTTTGAATCCTCCTTCAGATTTTTTGGACTAAAAACTAATAATGTAACATGTCTTAAATGATGTGGCATACGATATGATGATACGAAGTTATCAACACAACGCCAATGAAATTACAAAAAAAAACTTCTATAAAGCTTTTGTTTCAACTTCGAAAACTATTCATTTTCTGTAATTTAATTAATTATAAGTAAATAATTAATTCATCTGAATGATTCTTCATCATCAGACTTTTTGTCACATCATTTAAAACATGTCACGTCACCATTTTTTAGTCCATAAATATGAGAAAGAGACAAAAATTGATGGATTTTAAAATGGGGACTAATTTTGTGATTGAGTAAAACTAAAAAGATCTAAACTGCAACTAAGCCTAATAGAAAAGAACAAGGTTACGAAACCGACTTCAATTGGTGCACTACAGTTGCATCATCTTGCCATTATAGTAATATACTTCTTAAACTTAAAGTGATTAACTAACACTCAAATACAATTGACCGCTCATCAAATCTTTCTTTTGGGCATAAATCTTTGAAATGCAAAATAGGTAAAAGCTTGAGAGCAATCAAAGTATGGTATGGCTCATGCAATCATCAAATCATCATAAATTATATAAATTTAAAAAGTAATTACTATCTGAATATGTATCGGCCAATAGACATGAATATTAACATCATAAATTTCCAGACTTCGTGAAACGGAATCTAGATCACCTGATTTTTCTATTTTCACTTCTTTATCTTTATTTCTTGTTGCCTTCAATATTGCACTTAGGACAATAGCAGCTCCATCGTCCATCCGTGCTCTTACATTCTCAACCAGTGCCTGGAAAATGAATATAATGTTTAGAATGCATTCTTCAAATAATAACATCCAGCAGAAAGCAAACAGAAAGCAAACAATTCCATCTAAGTTATACAAACATGATATCCATGAAAATACTATAATGTCTTACAACTAATATTAAAAAGAAAACCAACATCAACTAAATATTAACACGTGCCCTGTTGCCACAGTTAATATTTAAGAGAAAATAAAGTAGCATCAACAAAGAATAGTAATAAATGCTAAGCTGCTTTACACAAAGCATTACATAATGAACCTTTTAAAGAATCCCGCATTGGTTGAGATATGGCTTGAAGATATGTTTATAAGTGGGGGCAACCCTCACCTTATAAGCCGGTTTTATAAGGTTGAGCTATGCTAAACCACAATTTTAAGATAACCAATCATGTTAATCCACACAAACCATATGATATCATTCCTTAGCTGATTCTGTAAGAAACTTTATGTTTGCAAGTTTTTATACCGGTAAAGGCAACATGAATCAGATCATAGCTTAGCTGATTTCATAGTCGGGCATTGAAATTAGGTTCAAATGAGATGAAAATAGGCAAGGTTGAGCTAGTCAGTATCCAGGCCTATAGAGGTGAAAATAGGCAAGTTGAGCTAGTCTTTGCAAAGACTAAACCTGACTTGATAAAATATTTGCACTGCACCTGGCATTACCATAGCATCCTGGCATTACCTGACTTTATATCCAGATTGTTATTGTATTGTTACAACTTGCAAATAGAGGTGAAAATAGGCAAGGTTGAGCTAGTCTTCGCAAAGACTAAACCTGACTTGACAAAATAATTCAAGACCCAAGTCTGACTTGTTACATTACATGTCATAGCTTTCTTTTTGGGGTCTAATTATGGCCTTTTTAAAATCTCGTTATGGCATGTTAGTCTGTTTAAAGGTCTATTTCATATTAATTTCTTTAAATAAGCAATCTGGCTGACCTTTAAAATAGACTAACAAGCTAATAGGCTACTGAGATTTAACAACACATTTTAGAGATTATGACTATGCGATCTTACTTCAATTACATTTTATAATAATATTTAGATATGTCAAAAACTTATGTAAGCTAATATGCTTAAAGTAATGAAAAGGTTTTAACACTGTACAAAATCCAAAATATCTAATATAATAATAACAATAGTAATATAAAAATATTATATATATTTATTAAGTAGGTTGCCTGATAGGCCTAGAAGGCATTTCTGTGGCATGACGTCTGGCATCTTTAGCTAAATAAGTTTCTAGATAAGTTTAAACCTTTTCTCTTTTATTAAAAAAAAAATCTAGCTTGGCATGGGATTGAAGTAGGCTAGACCATAGGCCCCGTCGCTTGGCCTGGCCTATTACCACCCTACTTGTAAACGGCAGTGTTGCATTTATAAAGGCTAAGAATGGATTTAAATTCTATCAGGCTTCTTCATATAAACCATTTGTATTTATAATTCACAACATTTAACTATATTGGCATCCCTCTCTCAGCTTGTTGAATTATTATAAGTTTTGTTTACCAAAAGTGAAAAACAAAATCACGAGAAAAACTAAATCTGGGTGGGTAGCAATGGCATGCAGTTCAAATAGGAAATTATAGTAAAACGAACCTTGTCCCTGAGATGACGCGTGAACTCCTCAAAATTTGCACGCCAAAGAATTAAGTCCTCTTTTGCTGCACCAAATTTTATATCCACGTTTAAAATATCACAAGCAAAATAATAAGTCCACTCAGGTCTCACACAAGATACAAGAGTCTTACCATCAGTTTCTGCAACGCTTGTATCAGCTGGATTTGTTTCTCCATCACTATTACAACCTATATCTGCATTGAGTGAAAATCTAATCATATCCCCACGCACTGCAGCTTCTATAACACGTTGTTCTTTTGTTTCTGGTGCTTTGAAATTCTATAGGTCACAAATGATGAAATCGAACAGCATCAGCAAAAATCTTATTCAGATTACAAGAGTGAACACAATGTAGTGGCATTGTCAATCAAAATGATGAACGATGGCATAAAAATCTCATTAATTATCTACTTTCCAACACTTCTTTTTTTATGCAAACGATGAACCATAAGCCTGCCTGTAAAAACCTAACCAGGAAGCATTTAATGAAGCATCAACTGTGTAGAGTACTAGAATGAATTAACTAGTAAATTTAATTCATTGCTTGAATTTTCATAATCAGCCTTCATGTCTAATTGATGCTACAGAAAAATGATAATCATGGGTGTTACTAGCAGAGATAGTTACTACATATTTCCTTGCTCAAAAGTTAAAAGAAAAATAAGTAAAAGGTTAAAATGTAAACACATTTTATATGATAAAGACAAATCACAAAAATTAGAGAGAAATGAAGATAATGAATCTCCCAAAACAAAATAACATAATCAAACACAATAGGGAAAAAAGAGAATATTAATCCAACAAAGCTTTGTGATTCCTCAACATAACTGTTAGGGACTGAAACCCCATTAGAAAGGCCCTGTGCTTTATACAAATTAGATGCCAAATGCCTGGTTTTATCCCAAATCATTGATCAAGGACAATCCAACTACTTATAGAAATTGAGACAAGTATACAATTACCTGGGCCCCCTTAGCACCACGCTTCTTAGTAATAATTTCTCTTTCAACTACCCTAGCCTCAGGGAGTGGGCAGCGCTCAACATATCGAGCCATCAGAAGTTTAAGAAGGCTCTCTCGTACAGCAGCTGCAGCCGCTGCATTTTCTGAAAGTGAAAACACATGATTTGAGAAGGACAGATTGAGGAGAGGAGTCACTATTTTGTGACATATAGTTAAGCTGGAGAACTTTGAATTACAGTACTCTCTCGACATATAAATATGAGCCAAGTAAAACACGTGCCTTTTCCTTGACTTTCTCTGTCAACCATTTGTTTCATGTTAAGTCTACCATCGCGGAGCAAACCCTCAAAAATTTTTGCACACTGCAAAACAAGTGGAAAAATCCTCTCAGCATTTTAAGCCTTAAATCGAAAAGCTTCAAAGAAAAGCAAGGATCAAACCAACTTTGTCATCAAGATCCCCCGACACTATCTCCATGAATTTCGGAAATCTCAGTCGATGGAGTATGTTATCAAACAACACCATGTATTCTGTCTTAACTCTCGACCCATCATCATCACCACCTGCATTTATATTTATCCAGAAAAATCATCACCACGTCACTTATCATCCACTAACAGAGCATAATTTAATAGCAAATACATATAATTCATCAAACTATGACATATCATCAACACCAAGGTTTTAAATTATAGTCAGCAACAGCATCTGTAGACGCAATATAAAAGATCTTTGAGTTCTCCGCAATCGCAACCGCAATTTCAACAGCATTTTCAAAATTTTACCGCACCGAAACCGCAATTTAAAATCATGATTTGTTTTATATAATTTTATTTTACTCCAACATATTCATTGCTAATAAAAAGAGGAATAAAGCATAACATTGATAAATTACCTTCTGCAACAAAAGCCTGGACACAATTATGTTGAATCAATACAAGCAATGAGTTCTTAACATGCTCCGAGGAAAGTTCCGTGTATCGAATAGCCAGGTCCAAAGTGAGAGCTCCATGGTTAAGCAGATTTTCGCAAACTTTCTGAAAACACAAAAATCAACAATATGTTAGTTAAAAATCAGCGATAAAGGAGAAGAAGAGGTAGAGAGAAAGGGTTAGAGAGTGATACAGCGACGATTTTGCCGAAGTGGTTGGTGATGAGGTAAACGGCGAACTTGATTCCCCACTGCGAAACCATTTCGTTGCCAGAGAAACGGCGTTGAGGGGAGATTGAAGAGAGAAAGGCGCGGGAAGGGACTTAGGGCTTTTGAGTTCTGTGATACTTTCTGGATAGCTATATTATTAACCTAGAACCAAGACCTAACTATTTTTCAGTAGTTAAGTGGTAAGGCTTTTGATCTCAGCTTAGTTGATCGCGAGATCGATTCTTGAATATGCGAAAGTTGATTTTTTTTTAAAATAACCAAACTTTTCAAAAAAAATTCTAAAATAACCAATTTTTTTTTTAAAAAAAAAACCAAAATAATTAAATTTGATAGATAGAGGATGCGCCAATGTCTCTAGCGCCTGTGTGTATTTTTAATGGTGAGTGTATGCCAATTCATCTGGCGCATACACCCCCTCCTATTATTTTTTTAATTTTTTTATTTTATTTTAATTTTTTTAGTTATTTAATTTTTTAAAATTTTTTTATTTTTAATATTTAATATTTATTATTTAATACATAAGAAATAATAATGAAAAAAAATCATTAAATATGTAATAATTTGTTACATTGGATAGACAAAAAACTAATGACTCGCCCGATTATAATGTCCTACGGTTCCATATCTCGGTGCGTTCGTTTGTCTCCGAGGTCTCCCACGATTTTCTTGAGGTGTTTGTGGTCTTTGGGTGTTGACCTGATCGAGTCATGGCCGGTTGGAAGGTCCGGCGGAAGTTCTGGCGGTATTTGACAGATGTGTCATCATTTGCTCCCAATATCCAGAGGGGCTTTGGCCAACGGCGCTTCCGTAATGGAGTTCGTTGCCCATGTCATCGTAGTTAGGGCGTTGGGGTTGGGTGAATTGGGGACGGTATAGTTGCCCAAATTGGGTCATTGAGTCGTTTTGAAAACGAAACAATGGTTCTTAGGGCGTACTATAGTTAAACAGTGGTTGGGTGTTTATTGGTGAAGAGCTACGATGAAGTGACCTATATGAATCATCTGGGCTGTAGACGGTTGTGGTTGCGAGGTTTGATTCTTGGTTTTGTGTTTGGGTGGGTGGTATGAATGGATTGCGACGTTGGATGGTTGGTTGTTGGGTGGTTGGCATGAACGGGTTGCGATGTTGGGTGTGTGATTGTTGTGTGTATGTGGTCGGTTGATGTTGTGTAGTTGGTTGTTGGGTTTGGGTGGGTTCACATTGGTGTTGGGTGGGTTCACATTGGTGTTGGATGGTGAATTGATGTGGGGCATACGATGACGAAGCAAGTTGGTGCGGATCCATCAAATACTGCGGCTCGGATACAAATTGTTGAGTTGTTACAGACCTAAACCATGTCATATATTGTTGAGTCGGTCTTGCACCTTGGATGACTGGTTCGTTCAAGATGTGTTGTCGTCGATTCCTCCATTGACGACACATGTCTTTTGCAAAGTCTCTCCAGTCAGAATAATCCCATTTTGCATCGACCCTTTTTTGATGCCAAATCCCCAAACACGTGGGAGATTCTGGAATCTGTTGTAGCATTCCGAATTGCAATTTGACCCGGTCACTTTGGTGCATTTCCACTGTAGTGAATCGGATAATCGGTGTCTTCGTTGTCCAAACTGCAGCATCGTCGTGGTTCACATCATGATTCAGACTCAGATATGGCCTCCAAACAAACTGTAAAACAATACCAAATCGTTAGATGGAAAATAATTTGAGAAGTATTTTTAAATTAAAATATAGTTTGGTAGGAGTATTACATCGTCATGTCCAATGTGGTCCAATAGATTTTGATAGACTACAATAGCGTGTTTCGGACACCTATTGTAGTTCATTCCACTTACTGACCACCTAAGATAATAAAAAGAAGTGAAAAATATTATTTACTGTTAATTATAATAATAAATATAATTAACTGAATGGTGAATGATAAAGTGTTAGACTTACTTGGTTGCAAACAGGAACACGAATGAACGTTCATTTATCGGGCGCGAGCGACGGCATTCTAGACCACCCCCAAGCTTGAAACAAATAAGCACATGAAAAAAAAGTACAGGTATTCTTTTTTGCAGTTCTACACATTGCACTATATAGATGGGCCAACACAGCTGAACCCCAACTATAAGTGTTTACCTTATTAATGTTGCGTAATAAAGGTAAATACATTATATTCACAGAATTACATGTACTTTTTGGAAACAAAAAGTTACCAAATAAAATCATAATATAACACCGAGCTTTTATTATTTTCTCATACTCTGTTGAATCGTCAGACAATACTATACTGGCATAATATTATTTTAGGTATTTTAAATTTATACCTTGTCCCCTTGCTTGACCGGATGTGTCTCCCTCAGTTTCATCGTCTAACAAAGGGGCACCCAATAATTCATTGCATATATTATTGTCTTGGTTAACTCGCCCATTCATTGCCTTTCCGTCTATACGGAGACCCAACAACATGTACATGTCCTCAAGTTTGATGGTACACTCACCAATCGGAAGGTGAAATATGTGGGTCTCGGGTCTCCACCTCTCCAACAAAGCCAGAATGAACTTGTAGTCCACCGAGTACGAAACAATGTTTAATAGATTTCAAAATCCACATCCTCTAATATATGGTTCTATTAAAGGATCGTGGGGTACATATTCATGTACACGACATCTAAACCGCTTCGGATCCTAATAACAAAAAAGTAAGAAAATACAATTAGAAGAAGAAATATATACTCAACAAACACACATCTATAAGAAGTAATCCAAAAATAGAAACTAAAAAGAGAGAGATTACAAAGGTATAACACAAAGAAAATATGTATTAGAAGTAATCCAAAAATAGAAACTAAAAAGAGAGAGATTACAAAGGTATAACACAAAGAAGATATGTATTAGAAGTAATCCAAAAATAGAAACTAAAAAGAGAGAGATTACAAATGTATAACACAATGAAGATATGTATTAGAAGTAATCCAAAAATAGAAACTAAAAAGAGAGAGATTACAAAGGTATAACATAAAGAAGATATGTATTAAAAGTAATCCAAAAATAGAAACTAAAAAGAGAGAGATTACAAAGGTATAACACAAAGAAAATACTTGGTAGATGAAAGAAGTGTGGTAGAAGAAAATAATTGAGTATTGATGAAGATGATTTGATATTGTTGATATGAGAGACTATTTATAGATGAATGAGTGAGTAGGTTTGGAACCTAAAAAGAGTGTGATTGGTTGCATGGAAAGGCAAGAGGAGACAAGAGAATGACAAAATTTAGCATGGAAGAGAAAGCTAGCATGTGAGAAATCTTCTTGGCGCATGTGAATAAAGCACATGCAAGGGAAGATGAGCCCTCGAGTTTGGCGCCTACATGTGATTTCTCACATGCAAGGAAGAGGCTCCCTTCCTCTTGGCGCCTTAGTGTAGGGCAATTGGAAGGGGCGCCCTTCTTAGTGGCGCCTGAGTGTTATTTTGTGAATAGACGCCCAACCCTTTGGAGCCTCAGTTACTTTATGGCGCCTAGGGAATGGGCGCCTAGGTTGGAATCTTAGGGCATAAAGCTCAGAGATTCTTTGATTCCTTGGCGCGTGTGTATTCTTTTCAATCTTTTCTCTGCATGTTGGATTCCTTCAACTGCATGCATGGTCAAGTATGTACATACAATTACCAAGTTATCAATGCAACGACGAACTTACCAATGACCAACCTATTTATGATGTGCAGTTGAGCAACTTAGTAATGCATTCAGTTTCAATTCCATTCAAACTATCTACATATTTAATATTTCAACACAATGTCTTCCACACAACATTATATGATAAGTGCACATGTCGAAGGTGAAATATTTGATCATCAGTTGTTCGATTTTTGTTTTCGAAACACAGAGATGACTTGGTTTACAATAAATCGACGATCAAATTTTTCACATCTGAAACAAAGAATAGAAAAGAAATTGCAGTGCAATAATGTGGGTCAGATCATCTATAAAAATCCGGTTTGAGAGACTGATGACGAACAAGCTGAGGTGAATGTTCCAGACGATGAAGAAGAGGAACCTGAGATCATGGTTGATTCGATGGTGAACGCTGAAGAGGAAGGGGAGCCAATACCAGTAAGTCATGTATATTTCCCACCCCAACACATGACAAGGTTAAATTTGGGTTCAGATGAACCTTCGGCAGATGTATGGTACAATCCTTACGTGCAAATGCAAGGATCTCTGAAACAAGGAGACACATTTCACACAGAAGAGGAATGTGTAAAAGCCATTAAGAAATTCCACATGCGACTATCAACAGATTTCAGAGTTGACAAAACTGACGCATCAAGGTATAAAGTTTATTGTCCGAATGAGCACTGCCTTTTTAGGTTGTCAGCTTCGTACCAGAAGAGGAGCGAGTCTTGGGAGATTGGATCAATGGGTCCAGATCACACATGCATGCTGACAAACCCAATGCAGGATCATCGTAAGTTAAGCTCTTAGTTAATATGCGATGAAATATTGTCTGTCATTGGCGCCAATCCATCGTTAAAGGTGAGTACAATAATCTCGCATATTAGGGCAGAGTACGAGTACACTCCATCATATAGGAAGGCATGGATATCTAGAACAAAAGTTGTTGAAAAAGTGTTTGGCAATTGGGAGGAGTCTTACAAACAACTTCCAAAATACTTGTTGGCTCTAAAACACCATGCTCCCGGAACAATTGTCAAGATGGAAACATTGCCCGCATATACACCAGATGGTACGTGTGCTGTTGGAAATAGAATATTTCACCGTCTATTTTGGGCGTATCAACCGTGTATCATAAGTTTTTCTTTCTGTAAACCAATTATACAAATTGATGGTACATGGTTGTATGGAAAATACAAAGGAACGTTACTGATGGAAGTGGCACAAGATGGGAACAACAATATTTTTCCAAACGCATTTGCCCTAGTTGAAGGGGAGACTGCTGGGGGATGGAGTTTTTTCCTAAGAAATCTCTGATTGCACGTTGCACCTCAGCCTAACTTATGTTTGATCTCTGATAGACACCCCTCAATCATCAGTGCATATAATAACATTGATAATGGATGGCAAAATTCTCCTTTGACGCATGTGTTTTGTATTATACATATTGCTCAGAATTTCATGTGGGAAATCAAAGATAAGACGTTGCGTAAGAAGGTTGTCAATGCAGGTTACGCATTATCAGAACCTTCTTTCAAACACTACCACGAGGAAATAAGATTGTTGAACGAAGATGCGGTTCGGTGGATCGATAGTATTCCGTTGGAAAAGTGGACTAGGGCATACGACAACGGTCAGCGTTGGGGCCACATGACAACAAATCTTGTGGAATCAATGAACTCTGTCTTCAAAGGCATCTGTAACCTACCAATAACTGCTTTGGTGCAAGCTACATATTTCAGGCTAGGGCCGTTGTTTTAAACCAGACGCTCAAAATGGAGTTCAGTGTTGCAATTTGGGCAGTTGTTCAATGATGCTTCAATGAAATTCATCAGACATGAAGCTGGAAAAGCAAACACACACGTGGTTACGATATTTGACTGAACTAAAGGTTGGTTTAGTGTTGCCGAGTCCATGGATCACCATGAGGGCATGCCAATGGGATAATACAGAGTCGAACTAGATAGAGGTTGGTGCGACTGCGGAAGGTTCTAAGCCTTTCGTACCCCCTACTCCTATGTCATTGCGGCGTGCTCAAAGGTTCGAAGGGATTCATCCTACTTGCTATCTGAAGTTTACAAAGTCGCCAGCCTTTCAAATGTATATAATCAAAATCTATCAAATTTAATATTGCTTAAGTAACTCATCTCAATCTCGCGCATCAGTGGGTCTTTATCTAGTTAATCTAAAAATGAAAATGCACTTGAATCAGATATTGATATTTAATGAATACTTTTTATACGTATTTTAGAAATATTAAAATGATTAATTTAACTTTTAAAAAATATTTTACTCAATACGTATAAGATATTTACAATGTCACATGGACTGCCTCTTAGTACGAGATTTTATTTACGTAACACTCGTTAAATGGATTAGAGGTGCACAAATTTTTATAAAATAAAATGAGAAGAATATCAATACTAAAAATGGTAAGACATATTTATGAGAACTAATAGAACCTTCTTTTATATAAGGTTTTTTTTCTTCAGTGTTATCGAGTAGCATTGAGTTCTTTGATGGTTTATTTATAGTATAAGAAGATTGGTGACTCTAGAAACACCATATTTGTCCTTAGCCTTGGTTTAGGAATTATGCAAATAGTGTGAGTGTTCTATAGAAACTTATTTAATTAAATAGTGAATAATGATGTAATATATGCATGGAATAATGATGTAATATATGCAAAAGTTAGGGAAAGCAAAAACGAAAAGAAAAAGAAAGGATCAAAAGAAAAATCCTCATCAAGAACAAATTCGTGTGACTACAAAAGGTGGATGACAACCACTACAAAAACATCATTGGTTCCTTTACCATCACTATTACTATTCAAAATCCTTTTGAAAAATGAACACTTGTGTTTAATTAGCTGAACGTATGACTGGAGAACATCAGGGAGAATGGGTGGGTTAAAATAAATTTTGAGTCATAAATCCTTTTTCTTTTTGGAACCGTGAACCATGACACGTTACAACCCTGAAAAGACCTAATTGAAGCAGGGTTTATTTCGAAAGCATACTACAGTGAGATCACATTAAAAGTGACTCCTAAAGGTTTGGTTATCATTTGTGTTGGTATCAATATGGAATTCTAACCAGTGATTCATTCACTATATGTCAACATCATTTCAGTGAAAAGCATGGATTTCAAAACTGACATAAACATAGTATTAGAATTAACATTTTTACTTGTGAATAAGCACTTGACATAAAAAAGGTTTCCATAATGGGAAGTTTGATCACACCAGGGGCCAAAACGCTTGAAAACCCTGTCGAGCAAAAGGGCATGTCGCTTTAAGATTCAGTCAATTTGGGGCAATCATGTCGAGATTCGACAAATCTCTCCAAGATTGGTTAACCAGGGGAATTCCCTTAAATATCAACCAGTCCAGGGAAAAATTACTTCAAGGCTCATACTGAGGCAGGCCACCTCAAGAGCACGAGAAGTCAACCACTCCCGGAAACAGTTAATTAGGGGCATACAGTTTCAAGATTGGGCAGTGATATGCTACGAAAGTACAAGTTATCTCCATGTATCAAGACAAGTGCAAAGGTGTATCAACAACCATTGAGCCTTAAGTAGGTGCCGAAGAATCATGTCTTCATAACCCTTATCCTAGCCTCAAGTTTTCCATCTTCTGTCACATGAGCATTTAGTGAATCATGCGTAAATCATTATCATGCATAAATCAGATCACTTCGCTCTAAGAATAAAGCATGCATACGATCTTTGCATAGATCATTGCCATGCACTAATCAAGTCACGTCACTCAGATATCACCACATTTGTCTGACATTATCATAAAGCCTTGTAACCCAAACAATCTTTTCTAAAACCTTATCACTATAAACATCTACCTTGTAACTGGTATACTTCTGATAGATTGATCCTCCGTTAAAACGGTGGTATTTCTCCAAAAAGAATATTATCCTCGTGGAACTTCTAGTTGACATCCCTATAGGATTTTATTTTGAAGTTTTTCCTTGGCAAATTCTTCTCTAGTGAATCCTTGTTTAGGATACTTTCTAAGTGATGCGTGGACAATTATATTTTTGTTGTCTCACCATCATAACAATGTCATTCACTTTCAATTACCAATTGTTGGTCTATTTTAACCTTCATGTTTGATAATATTTTTTCAACCTTAGGTTGTTGATTTCTTTCCAACCCTTATGGTTGTGATATTTTTCCAACATCCGTGTTGTTGACCTATTTCCAACCTCCATGGTTGATGATATCTTTCCAACCCCCATGGTTGATGATCTTTTTCCAACACCCGTGTTGTTGACTTATTTCCAACCTTCATGGTTGATGATATTTTTCCAACATTTATGTTGTTGATCCTTTTCCAACCTCTATGGTTGATGATCTGTTTCCAACATCTGTGTTGTTGATATGTTTCCAACATCTGTGTTGTTGATATTTTCCAACCTTTAGGTTATCGATTTTTTTCAACCCCCGTGGTTAATGACCTTTTTCAAACCTTCATGGTTGATGACCTTTTTTCCAACCTCCATGGTTGATTACCTTTTTCCAACCTTCAGGTTGTTAATATTTTTCCAACCTCCATGGTTGATGACCTTTTTCCAACCTTCAGATTGTTAATATTTTTCCAACCTCCATGGTTGATGACCTTTTTCCAACCTTCAGATTGTTAATATTTTTCCAACCTCCATGGTTGATGACCTTTTTCCAACCTCCATGATTGATGACCTTTTTCCAACCTCTATGGTTGATTAACTTTTTCCAACCTTTATATTGATGATCTTTTTCTAACCTCTATGGTTGATGATTTATTTTTAACAATCGTGTCGTTTCCAACCAACAAGTTAATGACAACCTTCTTTTTATTTGATATCCCTCTCAAAAAGGATCAAATTTAAACCTCCAGCAACGGGGGCATCATGAAACTCCCTTGATCAACTTGCAAGTTCCTCAATTCAGTTATTAGATGTCGGATAATCAAAATTCACCACCATATCAAAAACCATAACTAGAGTCCACCTCTATCAATACCAGACACTCTTTCCACCTAATAACCTACATTGTTGCATATCATGCATAATTTTCATATGAATCAAGCATATGCATGACATACATCATGAAAAACCAATCATACATTGCATAAATCATGCATATCAAACATTTTCTCCTGCGACTGATTTATTTCCCATTGGATGACCTTGCAAAAGATTGTCTACCACGCCATATCCCCAATAAACAAATCCCCAATACACTTACCTTCCGCATACCACATTCATTTTGTTCTTAACGGACAAATTTTTGGATATTCTTGTATTTAATCCTCTTCTACCTTGAATGCCTGAATGATCACCATCATTCATACATTCAGATCCAAGATGATTAAATAGGGGCAACTGTCATACCCCAAAACTTGCCCTACGTCCTTGCATTTTTTATCCGACTTTTGACCCTCAGTTCATCTGCATGCTCATGTCATTTGCATTCATTCACAATTGTATTTTTAAACAGTAATAACAAGCATCATTGATTTAAGGGTTGTAATTATGATACTGAAGTGATGTTGGCACGACAATGATGGTTAGTTCATTTCTTATGAATAAAATTTGTGTAAATAGAATCCTTAGCATATACTCGTGGTTATGTTGATTACATAATGGCATTGGATATTAAAGTTACTTAGTGATTATCTTGGACTTTAATTTTTGGCATGACACTTCATTCAAGACATTAAGAGATCCAAATTCCATAAATTCAAATGTTCAAATTCAATTGTTATATTTGGAGGGAAACCATTTTCCCTAAAACCCAAGTTACCTCTCAATTAATTCAAAGATACATTCCATTACAATACATTTAAACATCTCATTATAAAAGAGTCAAAGAAAATTCTACACAAAATTACATCTTTTTATCAAAGTCAAACTATTTTCCTAAAGTCAACTTTAGTTATCACCCCCAAAAACCTTATATACTTATGCCCAAAGTGATTCTATGACTTGCTAAAACCTCATCATGATCCATATCTCCATACCTTTCCAACTTTGATCAATAACTTGCCAAGCCAAGGTCATAGGTAGAACAATCCTGCAAAATCACACACAATAAGAAAAAGCCAAGCCATTATGCTCCACACATGAGCCCATTCATCAAAACATTGAGAAAAAACCAATTTTTATTACCATGTTTTGGGTAATCAGCTACACGTCTTCAGCTCACTAGAAAGTCATTCATTCGTTTTGGTAACTGGTTATACAAACCTAGTAATCAGTTACACCTGCATTTTTCCAACATCTAGGGCCATGTTATTGTAGTGGTAATCGGTTACACCAAACGTGGTTACTGGTTACGCCTGCATTACTCAGCCTTATTCAACAGCCTGTAACCCTTTTCATGTTGGTAGCCGGTTACACGAAACCTGGTAACTTGTTACACCTGCTATTTTTACAAATCCAACATGCATAATGCATCACAATAGCATTTCAATTCCAAACCAGGACAAATAACATTACACATAACATACTAATACAAAACCAATGACATAATCCAACAACACATATCATTCATATCTTTGAACCAAAGTATCAATACAACCTCACTTACACTCACAAATGTTTAAACTGCATTAATTCACCTTAATCCTAACATCACCAACCTGTCATAACAGTCCCAACTAACAATCTAATGGAAATTATAACATCGTTAACTTTACAACCAACTTTCTCATGAAATCATCTAACACTAAATGTTGCCATAACTTCTAATTGAGCTGCCCGGAAAAGTTGCACGAAATAGTTAGGAAATTCATATGTATAAACACATCACACTCTTCAATCATCAATCAACAATCACCATAATCACTCATTCTCTAAAAATTCTCTTCAAATTCATAATTCACTCTCTCAATTTATCTCCCTCGCCATTGAAGCAAGCTTCACATTGAAGTTTGTCACCATTTGAGCTAAACCTTCTACACTCAACAATACTCTTACACTCACACAATCGGCAACAACAACAATAATTTAGTTCATAATTTTTACAGAATTGATTCTTGAGAAGGAGAAGTTTATCACAAAATCATAAGTTTGAAGATTCAAAGTAGCATACTTATGGTTTTCTTCATCTTCATATTTCAAAAATTTCTTGGACAAGCCTTCATCTTGCAGGTCGGTGAATTTTGTTTTGCCTCTATTTTCTTGAATCTTGAATCCATAATGTAGCCCTTGCATTGGAGAATCAAAGCCATGAGGTTTGGTGGCTTGATTATTATCCTCTGTCATTTAATTTTAGTTTTCATAGTTAGGGCTCATGACTTTCTTACTTCAATTATGAGAATTAGTGGAGTGTTGAATCAAATTGATTAGAGATATAGAAAGAAGAGACGAAGATGAGCATTTTTTATGTTGAAACTTGACTGATCCAGGCAATAGAGATGAAGATGGAGAATCAAATTGAACAGAGATATAGAAAGAAGAGATAGAGATGGAGATGGAGAATTAGTGGAGCAAGGTGATGGAAGGTTATAAGAAGGAGAGTTCATGAGAAGAAGAAGATGAAGTTGCTGAATTTTTCTTTCTCTCTTGCAATTTTGGTTGGGCCTTAGTGCTCTAAGCCCACTATTTTGCTATTTGAACCACCTGTTTGCTCCGCACACCTCCATGTTGAATACAACAACTATACTTTGCA
Source organism: Lathyrus oleraceus (assembly GCF_024323335.1). Lineage (NCBI taxonomy): Eukaryota > Viridiplantae > Streptophyta > Magnoliopsida > Fabales > Fabaceae > Lathyrus > Lathyrus oleraceus. The sequence goes on from NC_066584.1 coordinate 430,852,067, forward strand.
TTGTGCCTCAATCTGTTAGGCCCAGTGATTATGTTTTCAGGCCACACTCCCTTTTGGCTTGCACACCCCATGCAGTAGTAATTTTCATGTTAATAGACATTAATTCATTTTAATTTCTTTTTTACACTTTTCACACTTTAATGAATTTTAGTACATTTTAATACACTTTAGTTCATATTAATTTTTGTATGTTTTATTCTACACTTTATTTTGACATAAAAAATACTTTAAAATAAAATAAAAGTAGTTAATGCATGTTTTGGTTTAGGTTAGAATTAATTCAACTAGTTTTTTTAGGAATATTATACATGTTAATATTAGAATTTAATTAGCTAGTTTTAATTTTAAGTAATATGCATGATTAAAACTTTGTTTTCTTTAGGATTTTAGTTCATCAATAAAAATCCATGTGCTTGACATCTTGCTTCATGCCCCGATTGGTCGATCAAAATCATCTTTGATCAACTAATCATTCCATGTTTAGCTGACTCCCCATCAAGTCAAGTGATCATAAGCATCTTGATCACTCTACATGATTGGTCTTATGCACTTGTACTTCACACTAAAGTCAGTTAAATACTGTATCATGCAAGACCTTAAGGTTGAAGATTTTGGACATCAAGCACTACAAAATATTCATCTTCAACACTTGATAGTTGTGATAAGGATTATAGGCCACGAGCCTTAAGTAGGAGAGAAGGGATGATAAGGAGTATTCATATCCTCATTCTGAATATCTTTGGATCCGTGACGCCTTACCTAGTTGTTCAAAGTATTCACCTCTATCTAGACTTTAGTGAAATTCAAATCGAATAACTTTCAAGTATTCTTCTCCATAGACAATATCTCAACATATCAATAATCAACATCCATTACATTTGTCATATACACTTCTCTTTGGACCAAACACTTCATTCTTTGGACTTCCATACATCCTTTGGGTTAATCACCTCGTGGTCAAACATCTATCTCTGAACCAATACTCTCATGCATTTCCTTGTGGAGCCTTATGCTAACCTTCATGCATTGCCTTGTGAGGCCTCATGCTATAACAAACCTCATGCACTGTCTTATGGAGTCTCATGCTCTGGCAACTTTCATGCATTTCCATGTGGATCCTCATGCTCTGGTAAACCTCATGCACTGCCTTTTAGAGCCTCATGCTCTGGCAACTTCATGCATTGCTTTGTGGATCCTCATGCTCTGGAAAAACCATTTCTTTTATTTTACCTATATGGATCCTCATGCTCTGGCAAACCCATTTCTTTTATTTTCGTTCCTTAGCATTCAGACTAAAATCTTAGAGCATCTGAACAAGGATCAAAATCAGCTAACGTCTATACACTTCTATAATATGATTATAATTGTTCCCTAAAAACAACCATCACATTCATATTTTATACCATGAACTACTGAGCTCTGATTTTCTCATTACTCTATGAGAACATGTAGGCACGAGGGTTCGAATCCTCAGTGACCACACTAATTTATAAACTTATTTTTCCTTTTTTGCAAGTAACCTTTAGATAATAACACTCATTCAAGCAAATAACAACCAAAATGGTTCTCATTGAGTACAATGGATATGAAGGGTGCTAATACATTTCCCTTGCATAACCGACTTCCTGACCCTTTTTCTCTTCCCCTTGAGTATTATCTATATTTTACTTTTCCTTCCGGAATAAATAAAGTTCGGAGGCGACTCTGTTTTATCTTCAAGTGTGTGATGCGCTCAGGTATTCTTTGTGGCGCGACAATATGAACTCTTTCAAATATTTGTCAAATAAAAAGAAACAATGGATGCTCCAATGGGAAACCATTGATGAGTGAGCGCAGGCAAAGTGAGGATGAATGTTGAAGCACTATAAATATCTGCGGCATCTCTCTCTCTCTCTCTCTCTCTCTCTCTCTCTCTCTCTCTCTCTCTCTCATATAATTTTGTAATATTTGCATGCTTAGGTATTTCAATTCTAACGTTGTTTATAATTCACTCAATTGGTAGCGATTTATTACGTAAGCATTAAGTTTTGTTAGAATCAGATATCTTATTGAGTTGAATTGGTGATTAAATTTAGATAAATAATTGAGGTTAGAATTCACTATATTATATCATTGTATAAACACACCTTATCGATTATACAATCCAATCAATTGAATACCTTATGTATCATCATATTTATCTTTGGTATTTGTGAAGCGATTTAGTATTAATGTGATCAAAATTGTGAAAAGTATAATTTTCATATTTTTGCATCAAACCTTTTGCCCATATATTTTGAATTTTTTTTTATGCATTTTGAAAAAGTGTGTCGCTCCCCGGATTTCCCGAATCCAAGTACAAACGCGAAAAGAGGTGGCGAGGAAAAAGAGTAGAGTCGTCAGCTATGTACTTTTATCCTAAGAGGAGGGAAAGGTAGTACTGCGTAACCAAGAGGGAACGGATAAAACAAAGTCTCGAACCAAAGAAAACTGAGTAAGGGGGCCGGTTAGGTGAAGGGAAGGTTATCGCACCCCTTCACGTCTGTGGTACTCCACAGGATCCACGATTGCTATTTATGTCTAAAGTGTGTGTATAAAAAGTCCTATATGTGATGCGAAAGAGAGAAAATCAAAGTAGGGAAAAGAAAGAGTTATTGCTCGCACAGGCCCTACCCAACTGCATACGTATCTCAAGAAGGATTGAGAATCAGAGCACCGTAGCTCGGCTAACCTATGTGTTTGTTTTTTGTGATGAATGACGTTACCACACAATCTACCGGATGCTCGACCTTTGGAGACTTACTCACCTATAGTAGAAGGAGTTAACGTGTTCTTAGGAGAAGAAAAATCAATGAGTTTGTTTGTTTTAGGAATGCTCATGCAAAAAGGAAGTCCTAGACGAAGGAACCGTGCTACCTTAATTGACATGCAAACGAGAGACTATACGAAGCCTAGCAATCCTATGTGGAGACAATCACACCATACAAAACAAACATGCATAAAATAAACATGCCAACAAGGGGGCTCAAACATACGTGGGTAAGGCTTTAGTCAAGAGGGGTCATATCAACCTCGACAAACAAGCCATAGAAAGGTAATCAAATGGGCTCTTAACCACTGACATTGAATGTCAGGGTGAGCAGATCAAGCGGGTAATGAGGATAAGACCTTATAGCTCTTAACCCTGGATAGGATGAGCTCATGACAAAAAGTGGGGATTCATAAAGGTGGAACCCTCTCCACTGACTGACCGGACAAAAGATCTTGGGCTTTTGTTCTGAAGCATCGACATGTGGTGTGAGCATAAAGAACGATACACTGAATAACGGGGGGTTGACTACTAATCCCTTTTATCCGTCAATTGCCTCTTCATGGAGGTCTTTAGCACTGGTGCCTCTTCTTGGAGGTCTTTGGGCACAAAAGTAAACACACAAAAACATTGCCTCCTATCGAGGTCTTCCAGCTAAGAAAGCGGTAAAATACGGGAAAATATGTAAAAGGGATCAAGAGATCTACCACACGGACAAAGGTCTGAAGTAACAGTAACTAAAGAAATAAGAAACCCAGAGATCTCTCAGGCTAGCACCATCAAAGAAAACAAGTCAGCAAAGCAATCAGAATAAATCTCCAAATGGTATCCCACAAATAAAGGGGAATACCAAGCAAGCTATCTTTCAAGGTTCATGTGAGCCCTCACAAAAACTCAACAAACACGTTAGAGTAACAAGATGGAATCAGGAGAAAACATGCCATGACAAACACAAAACAGATTAGAGCAAACAGAAAAAATCAATTACTATCACGCTCGCTACTGCTTCGCTTAGCGAGGTGCTAGCGAAGCTTCGCTACATGCTCGCCTAGCGAGGTGCTAGCCAGTGTCTGCGGGTTTTGGATTCTTCCTTGATAACAATCCGATTTCCATAATCCCAAACCCTACGGTATCCATCTCAGAAACGAAGTGATTAAAACATTCAAGGCATTATTTTACACATTCATGCGCATCTAAGCCCGAATGCCTCATACATTTAGAAATTTCAAATCAAAGGCGTAAAGTAATGGGAATAGGGTAAACCTAATTGGAGAGATCGGATGAAATTAAATTGCCCGGTGCCGTTTGCAAAGCAATCTTAGGGTTTATATGGGATGGGATTGATTCTTTGCAAATGAGTTCCCTTCAGTCTCTGGAGGTTGCCCTGAATTATGTTAGCTCTTCTCTAGGGTTTTGTTCCAAGGAAACTTCAGAGTGTTTTCAGCTTTCACCAATTCTCCTCCTTTTTTCTTTTACTGAAATTTCAGAATTTATAACTTGATTTTTGTTGCTTTGTGGGCTCAAATGAGAGAGGTCCAAGTCCAATATTTTTCTGTTATATTTTCAAAACGCGTAGGCTTCGCCTAGCGAAGGATCTGCTCGCCTAGTGAACATGACAGTGAGCCTCGCTAGGCGACCCACTCTACTCGCCTAGCGAGCATGACAGTTCAAGTCATCTTGCCAAATTTGTAATCTGTGCACTGGACCTTTGTTCCTTCAAGAGTAATGTGTTAAATGATGAATAGACCCCATTTGAACATGTTGAAATGCAATATGAAATGTTAAATGACCTAAAATGAATGCATGAATGAGGAGGGCAAATTTGAGGTGCTACAGCTTCCCCTATTCAATCAGCTGTGAACCTGAACGGATGAAAGCAGCGACTATCAGACTTTTAAGGTGAATAGGGATTTATTGGTGTAAGCCCTAGAGGCCAATACCTTTTGGTACTTGTATCGAATTAATAAAAGGCTTTTTCTTTATTGATTAATAAAGTCCCTAGAATAGATAGTCCGTTTAATGTATTAAGTGTGACTTAATCATGAGAACACATTAAACATAAGGGCACTATTCTTAAAGTATCCGTAGTCGAGCTTTAATGTGAAGTGGGATAACATTAAAGCATTAAGACTATTATGTTTGTAGACTGATGATCACATCTCATGGATTATGGATAAAGAGTTATTAAGTCTTAAACATAGGTATGAATATTAAGAGTAATATTTATACCGGATTGACCCGCTATGAGAATACTATATAGAACGTTATGCAAAGTGTCATAAGTTATTCTCATGGTGATAATAGTGTATTCCACTCTTCGACCTGAAACCACTATGGATCCTAGGTGTAGAGTCGAGTGCTTTATTGCTGATCCAACGTTTTCCGTAACTGGATAACCATAAAGACAGTTGATGGGTACTCCACGAAGCATGCTGAGGGACATGAGTGACCTAGATGGAATTTGCCCATCCTGCATAACAGGATAAATGTCTACGGGCCCAATATTGAACTGGACAAGGATGACACGGTCTATGCCTTGTGTTCAATATAGACATAAGGGCAAAAGGGTAATTATACACATAAGTATTATCACAGAAAGGTTTTGTCAGATCACATGACATTTTCGTGTCTTGGGTAGCAGTGATGTGTTGCTAGATACCGCTCACTGTTTATTGTGTTAAATGCGTGATTTAATATAATTGCCAACGTCACGAAAACCTACAGGGTCACACACAAAGGACGGATTGATGAGAGATAGAGTAACTAAGGAATACCGTAAGGTACGGTGCCCTTAAGTGAGTTATAGAACATCGTAAGGTACGGTGTACTTGAGTAGAATACGAAATATGGTAAGGTACCATGGGCTTAAGTGATTTTGGGCATATTATAAGATATGGGCCAAAATACACTTAAGTGGGCTTTTAGCTTGAAGCCCACACAAGTGGTTCTATAAATAGAACCCTTGTGCAGAAGCAAAAGGTTGCGGTTGCATTATTTTCGTTTTCTCACTTTCTCTCTCTCTCTCTCACTCAAAAGCCTTCATTCGTACCAGCTAGCACTGAGATTGAAGGAAGCCGTTCGTGTGGACTGAGTAGAGACGTTGTCATCGTTCAACGTTCGTGATCGCTTTGTGGATCTGCATCAAAGGGTTTTGATCGTCACAAGAGATCCGCACCAAAGGTTTCAACCGTCACAAGAGGTAAATATTCTATCACTGATCATGACCATTCGTAAGGATCTCTAAAGGAGAAATTTTTAATTTCCGCTGCGCTTTGGGTCGCAATTCTCCTTCAGGATTGAATACCAAAAGAACCGGAGAATTTGCACTCTATAGGTGACAAATCAAAGAAAGCGAGGCCATTTACCGATGGCGGCTTCAAAACAAATCTGATATTTACCGATATCAAAGAAAGCGGGACCATTTACCGATGGCGGCTTTAAAACAAATCTGATATTTACCGATATCAAAGAAAGCGGGGCCATTTACCGATGGCGGCTTCAAAACAAATCTGATATTTACCGATATCAAAGAAAGCGGGGCCATTTACCGATGGCGGCTTCACAATAAATCTGATATTTACCGATATCAAAGAAAGCGGGGCCATTTACCGATGACGGCTTCAAAACAAATCTGATATTTACCGATATCAAAGAAAGCGGGGCCATTTACCGATGACGGCTTCAAAACAAATCTGATATTTACCGATATCAAAGAAAGCGGGGCCATTTACCGATGGCGGCTTCAAAACAAATCTGATATTTACCGATATCAAAGAAAGCGGGGCCATTTACCGATGGCGGCTTCACTGGGGGAGGAAAAAGATGTTTACAATTGAAACAAGACCAGGCATTTACCGATGACTAGGAAGAAACTCGATGTTTACCGACATCGAACAATGATGTTTATAAGTGAAACGAGACCAGACATTTACCGATGACTGGGAAGAAACTCGATGTTTACCGACATCGAACAATGATGTTTACCGACACCGAACAATGATGTTTATAAGTGAAACGAGACCAGACATTTACCGATGACTGGGAAGGAACTCGATGTTTACCGACACCGAACAATGATGTTTATAAGTGAAACGAGACCAGACATTTACCAATGACTGGGAAGAAACTCGATCTTTACCGACATCGAACAATGATGTTTACCGACACCGAACAAAGATGTTTATAAGTGAAACGAGACCAGACATTTACTGATGACTGGGAAGGAACTCGATGTTTACCGACATCGAACAATGATGTTTACCGACACCAAAGAAAGGATACATTTATGAAACGAAACCATTTACCGATGGCGAAAATGAAATACTCGATATTTACGGATAGCGAATCTGTTGGGGAATCTTAACGACAAAACCATTTACCGATGGTTAACAAGCAGCTGATGTTTACCGACATCGAATCAATGATGTTTATCGACACCAAAAAAAAGGAAAGGACACACACGGGTGTTGACAGAACGATTTTTGTAGACACCATGAGAGACATGCCATTTATTGGTCGCCAACGATTGGAATTCGACGTTTACCGACATCGAAAGATGATGTTTACCGACATCAAAGAAAAGCACAGACATTTACGGGGATCAACGCGACACTTACCGGTATCGCAAGGGTGACATCTACATATGTCAAAAATAAGGCAGACACTTACTGGTGACTAAATCGGAAGAGAATCAAGCTTTCCTTTCACGGACTGGTGAGAAATAAGAAACCCAAAGATCTCTCTGGGATTATCGATTCTGAATGTTGCCAAGAGCAATTGTTGCAAATGTGCTACACTGATGTTGAAAAATGATCCGCCTCTGTTGGGGATAAGATCCAATCTGGTTTAATACATGTATGCATATGTTTGAGTTTTTCATGGCGTAATGCTCCATACTGAATGGAAATGCTACGCGATTTGAGAATGCGAATGCAAATGATGATTACTACATGCAAGATGCAAAGGGAGGAAAACTCCTGCTGGGAAAGCAAATGATCACTTTACTGAGCACACAATTTCTGATTCGATCTTCCAACTCTGTGGGGACATACAACAATTCTGCTGAGGATACTTACTGATCTGACATTCTCGGAACGGTGGAGAAACCAACTCAACTGGGGAGTCACTTGTTGGGAAAACACCAACCTCTCGACCATGCCGGGGAAACAAATTCTGAACTCGACTTAGACGACCCAATTTCTTACACGACTGGACAGTGTTGAAACAACAGGGTCTTCCTTCGAACAAGCTTTGGCTCATCTACTTTAGCTATCAATCAAAGATAGTAACCTGCAAAACGGCAAGACATACATGCCCCAGGGGATCGTATGGACAAGATATACTCAAGTGTACTCATCATTCAAAATGATTTTCAGATGTTTTATCTTTCCGCACGTCATTGTCTAGCCTTCATGTTTTTAGATGCAATGTTTATAAAAAATTCGGACGTTTTTTGAAAACAAAACAGTAAAATAAAAAAAACAAGAGAGCAATTTGACTGCATAACGACTTTTATTGATTGAAAATGGCCTATAAAGGCAAATACATCAGGAAGCAATTCCTAGGAAGAGGTAATTGCGCCAAAAGAGAAAATAAACTATCCTATTGGCAATGTGAACACGGTATTCCACTATTTTCCAATTCTGTTATGACTCATAGATCTTCAATTTCCCCCAAATTCTTTGCTTTCTGAGAAGAGTGATTGGACCAATCATATCCTTCAAGATGGTAGACACTGAAACGCGATGAAGTATAGATAATTCAGACTGTAGTCTTCGCTTTAATCCCTCTTTTGCCTGGACCGCCTTTTCAGGTTTTCAATCCACCGGGATACCCATTTTTGCATAAGCCGCCTTTGCAGGTTTTCGACTTACCGGGTGTACATATTATTTTTTTTCTTTATCCCTAACTTTTGCCCGAACCTTTTTCTTTTCTTTTTCTCTTGGTTCGCCGGGATGCCCTTTTTTGCCTGGACTTTCTTTCTTTGTCCAGCGGGTCAGTTTATGCGAAGTATTTTTTGACTACATCTGAATTCACAAGAGACGGAAAATCTTCACCATCCATAGTTGTAAGCATCAAGGCTCCACCAGAAAAGACCTTTTTAACAACATATGGACCTTCATAATTCGGAGTCCACTTGCCCCTGTTATCTGTACCGGGAGGAAGGATCCTCTTCAAAACTAAGTCACCTATCTGATAGCTTCGAGGACGCACTTTCTGATCAAAGGCCTTTTTCATCCTTCTCTGATATAGTTGTCCATGACACACAGCTGCTAATCGCTTTTCCTCAATTAAATTTAACTCATCAAACCTGGCTTGAACCCACTCAGCCTCGTCAAGTTTTACATCCATCATCACCCTTAAAGAAGGGATTTCAACTTCTACTGGAAAAACTGCCTCCATGCCATACACAAGTGAAAACGGAGTTGCCTCGGTTGACATACGCACTGAGGTACGATACCCATGCAAAGCGAAAGGCAATATCTCATGCCAATCCTTGTACGTCACAACCATCTTTTGCACAATCTTCTTAATGTTCTTGTTTGCCGCCTCTACAGCATCATTCATCTTTGGTCTGTAAGGAGAAGAATTGTGGTGTTCGATCTTAAAGTCTTTGCAAAGCTCTTTCATCATCTTGTTATTGAGATTCGAACCATTATCAGTGATGATTCTCTTAGGAACCCCATAACGACAGATAATTTCCTTCTTAATGAATCGAGCAACCACTTGTTTGGTAACATTGGTATAGGAAGCTGCTTCTACCCACTTGGTAAAGTAATCAATCGCGACTAGGATGAAGCGATGTCCATTAGAAGCAGTAGGTTCAATCTTTCCAATCATATCGATGCCCCACATCGCGAATGGCCAAGGAGAATTCATAATATTTAGAGGGTTTGGTGGTACATGCACCTTATCTGCATAGATCTGACATTTGTGGCACTTCCAAGCGTATTTGAAACAATCAGATTCCATGGTTATCCAGTAATAACCGGCTCTTAACAACTTCTTGGCCATTGCATGACCCCCAGCATGGGTACCAAAAGATCCCTCGTGTACTTCCTGCATAACGTGTCTGCTTCATGTCTAACCACGCATCTGAGCAGAACCATGTCAAAGTTCCTCTTGTACAACACATCATCCTTGTTCAAGTAAAAGCTTCCAGCTAGCCTTCTCAGTGTCTTCTTGTCATTCTTTGACGCTCCTTCAGGATACTCTTGGCATTTGAGGAAATTCTTAATATCATAAAACCACGGCTTCTCATCAATAACAGACTCGGCTGCAAACACATACGCAAGCCTCTCGAGTCGATTCACAGTAACGTGTGGCACATGATTCTGCCAATGAACTTTAATCATGGAAGACAATGTGGCTAAGGCATCAGCCATTTGATTTTCGTCTCGGGGTACATGATACAACTTTACTGTCTTGAAGAAAGTCAGGATCCTTCTAGTGTAATCTCTATAAGGAATCAAATGCGGCTGATGAGTATTCCAATCCCCATTGACTTGGTTTATCACTAGAGCAGAATCTCCATAGATGTCCAGAGTTTTGATCCTTAGATCGATGGCTTCCTCAATCCCCATGATACAGGCCTCGTACTCAGCTTCGTTGTTGGTTACTTCAAAAGTCAATCTGGCGGAAAAAGGTATGTGTGCACCTTTAGGATTAATGAGTACTGCCCCAACACCATTTCCATTCACATTTACCGCCCCATCAAACATCAGTGTCCACTTGTCATCGGGATCTGGTCCTTCCTCGACAAGAGGTTCTTCACAATCTTTCATCTTTAAGTACATGATATCTTCATCGGGGAATTCAAACATCATCGGCTGATAGTCATCAATTGGTTTTTCGGCAAGGTAATCAGACAGAATACTACCCTTGATGGCCTTTTGCGATGTGTACTGGATATCATACTCTGTCAAAATCATCTGCCAACGAGCCACTCGTCTGGTAAGAGCCGGCTTTTCAAAGATATACTTTACTGGGTCCATCTTAGAAATCAACAAGGTAGTATGGTTCAACATATACTGTCTTAGTCGGCGAGCAGCCCATGCCAAAGCGCAGCAAGTTTTCTCGAGTAGCGAATATCTTGTTTCACAGTCGGTAAACTTTTTGCTAAGGTAGTATATTGCATGCTCTTTTCGACCAGACTCGTCATGCTGTCCCAATACACACCCCATCGAATTCTCTGTTACTGAAAGGTACATTATCAGGGGCCTCCCAGGAACTGGAGGTATAAGAATTGGAGGTTTCTGCAAATATTCTTTTATCTTATCAAAAGCTTTTTGACAATCATTGCTCCACCTGATTGCTTGATCTTTTCTTAGCAATTTAAATATCGGTTCGTACGTAGCTGTTAGGTGTGATATGAACCGTGCAATGTAGTTCAGCCTCCCTAAGAACCCACGAACCTGCTTTTCCGTTCTTGGTTCAGGCATTTCTTGAATAGCTTTTACTTTCGCTGGATCAACCTCAATCCCTTTCTCACTGACAATGAAACCTAACAACTTTCCAGATCTCACTCCAAATGTACACTTGTTTGGATTCAGCCTCAGTTTGAACTTTCTCAATCTTTCGAACAACTTTTGCAAGTTTACCAAGTTCTCCTCTTCTGTCTGGGACTTCGCAATCATATCATCCACGTACACTTCAATTTCTTTGTGCATCATGTCATGAAAGAGAGTCGTCATAGCTCTTTGGTAGGTAGCATCGGTGTTCTTCAACCCAAATGGCATTACCTTATAACTGAACGTGCCCCAAGGTGTAATGAATGTCGTCTTCTCCATGTCTTCTGGCGCCATCTTGATCTGATTATAGCCAGAAAATCCATCCATGAAAGAGAAAACCGAAGACTGAGCAGTGTTATCGACCAATACATCAATGTGAGGTAATGGGAAGTCATCTTTCGGACTGGCTCTATTTAAATCTCGGTAATCGACACACATCCTGACTTTACCATCCTTCTTCGACACGGGTACGATGTTGGCCACCCAAGGGGGATAATTGGTAACCGCTAGAAAACTTGCGTCCAACTATTTCTGAACCTCCTCTTTGATCTTGACAACCATATAAGGACTAGTTCTGCGAAGCTTCTTCTTTACCGAAGGACAATCTTCTCTGAGAGGTAGCCTGTGCACCACAATATCTTTATCCAAACCAGGCATATCTTGATACGACCATGCGAATATGTCCATATATTCTTGCAGCATTTCAATCAGCCCTCTCTTGACCTTTTCCTCTAAAGCATCCCCTATCTTGATCTCTTTCTTTGCGTCCTCAGTACCAAGGTTAATGATTTCCAACTCTTCTTGATGAGGTTGAATGACCTTTTCCTCCTGTTTCAATAGTGTGGCCAATTCTTTGGGGAGTTCACAATCTTCTTCACTCTCCTCTTCGGCTTGGTAAATGGGATTATCAAAGTCATACTGAGCCATAACATAACTGTTTTTAATGGAATCCGCGAGATCAATTCTGCACGAACGATGTTTCATGCTTTATTTTAGAAAAGAGTTCAAGAAAGTCACAAAAAACAAAAAACATTGCCATTTTTATTGTTTTGAAAATAAAAGTAAAAAAACAGAAAGACAGTGAGCGCAAATTTGATTGCAAAACGTCCTTTATTGATGATAATCATTGAAAATTCAAAACATGATGTGGCCCTACAATGAACCACTACGCCTTGGGTAGAGCGTAGGGCTTTCATGCAAAATGAAAAACAAAAGAAAATTACTCTGTCTGAAGAGTAACTTGGACTATTTCTTCAACAATCCAGTTATTGATCTTCTCCCCTGGAGCACACGGGCGCACCCAATTATCCATATCACAATCACTGTCACCATCTTCATTGTCTGTTGCAAATACATCCCCGTGATTCATCAATCCAGCACTAGTGATGGTACACGGCCCTTTCTGATTCTGGAACGGGAACAAGGATGAGAAATCCTCTTCAAGAACACCTGTAATGATGCAAGAATGATATGTGTATGATGCATATGCTATGTTTTATCATGAATAAACTTGAAAAATGATATGCATATGCGGTTTAACCTTTTCTTTTTTATGCATTATTTTTTTTGAAAATGGACATGCTATGATGCAAAATGATGAAACAATGGATGGTTGGCTGTGTATCTCAAGGCACAGGATCAGAACTTCATCATGAATTCGGAACCGGGAACCATAGAACACAATCATCAACTTAGAACCCATACTTCAGAACCAACGACCACCAACAAGAACCAAACAGAAGTCACCAACAGGACACGGTCACCAACAAAATAAGTCACCATCAGTACCTGTAAATGATTCATTCCCACCCCACTCACGAGTGTAATCTAGGTCAGGGTAAGGTCAAGAGAAACGCATGATAAACAATCCTTTCAAGAATATCATCATATGCACACCAGGTGTATGCAATGATAATACCCCATCAGAATCTGAATTGCTCGTGATACCATGTTCCGCTAAGTGGCGCCATACCACTCGCTTCCCATGAATCACTCTATTCCTAGGTGTCATAAAGTTCACTCATAGCCTGTGTATTAGGCCTTTTACCTCTTGTGACTCCCACCCAACAGCGAAACAGATACAGCCAGCACAATATGCATGAAACAGTAAAGCGCACATAGGATGCAATGCAAGCAGATAAGTATGCAAAACAGTAAATAAATAACACACAATAGACAATAAACAAACAAACGCTAGGAAAGGCCCACTAGGGAAAATAAATCCCCAGCAGAGTCGCCAACTGTCGCTCCCCGGATTTCCCGAATCCAAGTACAAACGCGAAAAGAGGTGGCGAGGAAAAAGAGTAGAGTCGCCAGCTATGTACATTTATCCAAAGAGGAGGGAAAGGTAGTACTGCGTAACCAAGAGGGAACGGATAAAACAAAGTCTCGAACCAAAGAAAACTGAGTAAGGGGGCCGGTTACGTGAAGGGAAGGTTATCGCACCCCTTCACATCTGTGGTACTCCACAGGATCCACGATTGATATTTATGTCTAAAGTGTGTGTATAAAAAGTCCTATATGCGATGCAAAAGAGAGAAAATCAAAGTAGGGAAAAGAAAGAGTTATTGCTCGCACAGGCCCTACCCTGCTGCATACGTATCTCAAGAAGGATTGAGAATCAGAGCACCATAGCTCGGCTAACCTATGTGTTTGTTTTTTGTGATGAATGACGTTACCACACAATCTACCGGATGCTCGACCTTTGGAGACTTACTCACCTGTAGTAGAAGGAGTTAACGTGTTCTTAGGAGAAGAAAAATCAATGAGTTTGTTTGTTTTAGGAATGCTCATGCAAAAAGGAAGTCCTAGACGAAGGAACCGTGCTACCTTAATTGACATGCAAACGAGAGACTATACGAAGCCTAGCAATCCTATGGGGAGACAATCACACCATACAAAACAAACATGCATAAAATAAACACGCCAACAAGGGGGCTCAAACATACGTGGGTAGGGCTTTAGTCAAGAGGGGTCATATCAACCTCGACAAACAAGCCATAGAAAGGTAATCAAATGGGCTCTTAACCACTGACATTGAACGTCAGGGTGAGCAGATCAAGCGGGTAATGAGGATAAGACCTCATAGCTCTTAACCCTGGATAGGATGAGCTCATGACAAAAAGTGGGGATTCAGAAAGGTGGAACCCTCTCCGCTGACTGACCGGACAAAAGATCTTGGGCTTTTGTTCTGAAGCATCGACATGTGGTGTGAGCATAAAGAACGATACACTGAATAACGGGGGGTTGACTACTAATCCCTTTTATCCGTCAATTGCCTCTTCATGGAGGTCTTTAGCACTGGTGCCTCTTCTTGGAGGTCTTTGGGCACAAAAGTAAACACACAAAAACATTGCCTCCTATCGAGGTCTTCCAGCTAAGAAAGCGGTAAAATACGGGAAAATATGTAAAAGGGATCAAGAGATCTACCACACGGACAAAGGTCTGAAGTAACAGTAACTAAAGAAATAAGAAACCCAGAGATCTCTCAGGCTAGCACCATCAAAGAAAACAAGTCAGCAAAGCAATCAGAATAAATCTCCAAATGGTATCCCACAAATAAAGGGGAATACCAAGCAAGCTATCTTTCAAGGTTCATGTGAGCCCTCACAAAAACTCAACAAACACGTTAGAGTAACAGGATGGAATCAGGAGAAAACATGCCATGACAAACACAAAACAGATTAGAGCAAACAGAAAAAATCAATTACTATCACGCTCGCTACTGCTTCGCTTAGCGAGGTGCTAGCGAAGCTTCGCTACATGCTCGCCTAGCGAGGTGCTAGCGAGTGTCTGCGGGTTTTGGATTCTTCCTTGATAACAATCCGATTTCCATAATCCCAAACCCTACGGTATCCATCTCAGAAACGAAGTGATTAAAACATTCAAGGCATTATTTTACACATTCATGCGCATCTAAGCCCGAATGCCTCATACATTTAGAAATTTCAAATCAAAGGCGTAAAGTAATGGGAATAGGGTAAACCTAATTGGAGAGATCGGATGAAATTGAATTGCCCGGTGCCGTTTGCAAAGCAATCTTAGGGTTTATATGGGATGGGATTGATTCTTTGCAAATGAGTTCCCTTCAGTCTCTGGAGGTTGCCCTGAATTCTGTTAGCTCTTCTCTAGGGTTTTGTTCCAAGGAAACTTCAGAGTGTTTTCAGCTTTCACCAATTCTCCTCCTTTTTTCTTTTACTGAAATTTCAGAATTTATAACTTGATTTTTGTTGCTTTGTGGGCTCAAATGAGAGAGGTCCAAGTCCAATATTTTTCTGTTATATTTTCAAAACGCGTAGGCTTCGCCTAGCGAAGGATCTGCTCGCCTAGTGAACATGACAGTGAGCCTCGCTAGGCGACCCACTCTACTCGCCTAGCGAGCATGACAGTTCAAGTCATCTTGCCAAATTTGTAATCTGTGCACTGGACCTTTGTTCCTTCAAGAGTAATGTGTTAAATGATGAATAGACCCCATTTGAACATGTTGAAATGCAATATGAAATGTTAAATGACCTAAAATGAATGCATGAATGAGGAGGGCAAATTTGAGGTGCTACAGCTTCCCCTATTCAATCAGCTGTGAACCTGAACGGATGAAAGCAGCGACTATCAGACTTTCAAGGTGAATAGGGATTTATTGGTGTAAGCCCTAGAGGCCAATACCTTTTGGTACTTGTATCGAATTAATAAAAGGCTTTTTCTTTATTGATTAATAAAGTCCCTAGAATAGATAGTCCGTTTAATGTATTAAGTGTGACTTAATCATGAGAACACATTAAACATAAGGGCACTATTCTTAAAGTATCCGTAGTCGAGCTTTAATGTGAAGTGGGATAACATTAAAGCATTAAGACTATTATGTTTGTAGACTGATGATCACATCTCATGGATTATGGATAAAGAGTTATTAAGTCTTAAACATAGGTATGAATATTAAGAGTAATATTTATACCGGATTGACCCGCTATGAGAATACTATATAGAACGTTATGCAAAGTGTCATAAGTTATTCTCATGGTGATAATAGTGTATTCCACTCTTCGACCTGAAACCACTATGGATCCTAGGTGTAGAGTCGAGTGCTTTATTGCTGATCCAACGTTTTCCGTAACTGGATAACCATAAAGACAGTTGATGGGTACTCCACGAAGCATGCTGAGGGACATGAGTGACCTAGATGGAATTTGCCCATCCTGCATAACAGGATAAATGTCTACGGGCCCAATATTGAACTGGACAAGGATGACACGGTCTATGCCTTGTGTTCAATATAGACATAAGGGCAAAAGGGTAATTATACACATAAGTATTATCACAGAAAGGTTTTGTCAGATCACATGACATTTTCGTGTCTTGGGTAGCAGTGATGTGTTGCTAGATACCGCTCACTGTTTATTGTGTTAAATGCGTGATTTAATATAATTGCCAACGTCACGAAAACCTACAGGGTCACACACAAAGGACGGATTGATGAGAGATAGAGTAACTAAGGAATACCGTAAGGTACGGTGCCCTTAAGTGAGTTATAGAACATCGTAAGGTACGGTGTACTTGAGTAGAATACGAAATATGGTAAGGTACCATGGGCTTAAGTGATTTTGGGCATATTATAAGATATGGGCCAAAATACACTTAAGTGGGCTTTTAGCTTGAAGCCCACACAAGTGGTTCTATAAATAGAACCCTTGTGCAGAAGCAAAAGGTTGCGGTTGCATTATTTTCGTTTTCTCACTTTCTCTCTCTCTCTCTCACTCAAAAGCCTTCATTCGTACCAGCTAGCACTGAGATTGAAGGAAGCCGTTCGTGTGGACTGAGTAGAGACGTTGTCATCGTTCAACGTTCGTGATCGCTTTGTGGATCTGCATCAAAGGGTTTTGATCGTCACAAGAGATCCGCACCAAAGGTTTCAACCGTCACAAGAGGTAAATATTCTATCACTGATCATGACCATTCGTAAGGATCTCTAAAGGAGAAATTTTTAATTTCCGCTGCGCTTTGGGTCGCAATTCTCCTTCAGGATTGAATACCAAAAGAACCGGAGAATTTGCACTCTATAGGTGACAAATCAAAGAAAGCGAGGCCATTTACCGATGGCGGCTTCAAAACAAATCTGATATTTACCGATATCAAAGAAAGCGGGACCATTTACCGATGGCGGCTTTAAAACAAATCTGATATTTACCGATATCAAAGAAAGCGGGGCCATTTACCGATGGCGGCTTCAAAACAAATCTGATATTTACCGATATCAAAGAAAGCGGGGCCATTTACCGATGGCGGCTTCACAATAAATCTGATATTTACCGATATCAAAGAAAGCGGGGCCATTTACCGATGACGGCTTCAAAACAAATCTGATATTTACCGATATCAAAGAAAGCGGGGCCATTTACCGATGACGGCTTCAAAACAAATCTGATATTTACCGATATCAAAGAAAGCGGGGCCATTTACCGATGGCGGCTTCAAAACAAATCTGATATTTACCGATATCAAAGAAAGCGGGGCCATTTACCGATGGCGGCTTCACTGGGGGAGGAAAAAGATGTTTACAATTGAAACAAGACCAGGCATTTACCGATGACTAGGAAGAAACTCGATGTTTACCGACATCGAACAATGATGTTTATAAGTGAAACGAGACCAGACATTTACCGATGACTGGGAAGAAACTCGATGTTTACCGACATCGAACAATGATGTTTACCGACACCGAACAATGATGTTTATAAGTGAAACGAGACCAGACATTTACCGATGACTGGGAAGGAACTCGATGTTTACCGACACCGAACAATGATGTTTATAAGTGAAACGAGACCAGACATTTACCAATGACTGGGAAGAAACTCGATCTTTACCGACATCGAACAATGATGTTTACCGACACCGAACAAAGATGTTTATAAGTGAAACGAGACCAGACATTTACTGATGACTGGGAAGGAACTCGATGTTTACCGACATCGAACAATGATGTTTACCGACACCAAAGAAAGGATACATTTATGAAACGAAACCATTTACCGATGGCGAAAATGAAATACTCGATATTTACGGATAGCGAATCTGTTGGGGAATCTTAACGACAAAACCATTTACCGATGGTTAACAAGCAGCTGATGTTTACCGACATCGAATCAATGATGTTTATCGACACCAAAAAAAAGGAAAGGACACACACGGGTGTTGACAGAACGATTTTTGTAGACACCATGAGAGACATGCCATTTATTGGTCGCCAACGATTGGAATTCGACGTTTACCGACATCGAAAGATGATGTTTACCGACATCAAAGAAAAGCACAGACATTTACGGGGATCAACGCGACACTTACCGGTATCGCAAGGGTGACATCTACATATGTCAAAAATAAGGCAGACACTTACTGGTGACTAAATCGGAAGAGAATCAAGCTTTCCTTTCACGGACTGGTGAGAAATAAGAAACCCAAAGATCTCTCTGGGATTATCGATTCTGAATGTTGCCAAGAGCAATTGTTGCAAATGTGCTACACTGATGTTGAAAAATGATCCGCCTCTGTTGGGGATAAGATCCAATCTGGTTTAATACATGTATGCATATGTTTGAGTTTTTCATGGCGTAATGCTCCATACTGAATGGAAATGCTACGCGATTTGAGAATGCGAATGCAAATGATGATTACTACATGCAAGATGCAAAGGGAGGAAAACTCCTGCTGGGAAAGCAAATGATCACTTTACTGAGCACACAATTTCTGATTCGATCTTCCAACTCTGTGGGGACATACAACAATTCTGCTGAGGATACTTACTGATCTGACATTCTCGGAACGGTGGAGAAACCAACTCAACTGGGGAGTCACTTGTTGGGAAAACACCAACCTCTCGACCATGCCGGGGAAACAAATTCTGAACTCGACTTAGACGACCCAATTTCTTACACGACTGGACAGTGTTGAAACAACAGGGTCTTCCTTCGAACAAGCTTTGGCTCATCTACTTTAGCTATCAATCAAAGATAGTAACCTGCAAAACGGCAAGACATACATGCCCCAGGGGATCGTATGGACAAGATATACTCAAGTGTACTCATCATTCAAAATGATTTTCAGATGTTTTATCTTTCCGCACGTCATTGTCTAGCCTTCATGTTTTTAGATGCAATGTTTATAAAAAATTCGGACGTTTTTTGAAAACAAAACAGTAAAATAAAAAAAACAAGAGAGCAATTTGACTGCATAACGACTTTTATTGATTGAAAATGGCCTATAAAGGCAAATACATCAGGAAGCAATTCCTAGGAAGAGGTAATTGCGCCAAAAGAGAAAATAAACTATCCTATTGGCAATGTGAACACGGTATTCCACTATTTTCCAATTCTGTTATGACTCATAGATCTTCAATTTCCCCCAAATTCTTTGCTTTCTGAGAAGAGTGATTGGACCAATCATATCCTTCAAGATGGTAGACACTGAAACGCGATGAAGTATAGATAATTCAGACTGTAGTCTTCGCTTTAATCCCTCTTTTGCCTGGACCGCCTTTTCAGGTTTTCAATCCACCGGGATACCCATTTTTGCATAAGCCGCCTTTGCAGGTTTTCGACTTACCGGGTGTACATATTATTTTTTTTCTTTATCCCTAACTTTTGCCCGAACCTTTTTCTTTTCTTTTTCTCTTGGTTCGCCGGGATGCCCTTTTTTGCCTGGACTTTCTTTCTTTGTCCAGCGGGTCAGTTTATGCGAAGTATTTTTTGACTACATCTGAATTCACAAGAGACGGAAAATCTTCACCATCCATAGTTGTAAGCATCAAGGCTCCACCAGAAAAGACCTTTTTAACAACATATGGACCTTCATAATTCGGAGTCCACTTGCCCCTGTTATCTGTACCGGGAGGAAGGATCCTCTTCAAAACTAAGTCACCTATCTGATAGCTTCGAGGACGCACTTTCTGATCAAAGGCCTTTTTCATCCTTCTCTGATATAGTTGTCCATGACACACAGCTGCTAATCGCTTTTCCTCAATTAAATTTAACTCATCAAACCTGGCTTGAACCCACTCAGCCTCGTCAAGTTTTACATCCATCATCACCCTTAAAGAAGGGATTTCAACTTCTACTGGAAAAACTGCCTCCATGCCATACACAAGTGAAAACGGAGTTGCCTCGGTTGACATACGCACTGAGGTACGATACCCATGCAAAGCGAAAGGCAATATCTCATGCCAATCCTTGTACGTCACAACCATCTTTTGCACAATCTTCTTAATGTTCTTGTTTGCCGCCTCTACAGCATCATTCATCTTTGGTCTGTAAGGAGAAGAATTGTGGTGTTCGATCTTAAAGTCTTTGCAAAGCTCTTTCATCATCTTGTTATTGAGATTCGAACCATTATCAGTGATGATTCTCTTAGGAACCCCATAACGACAGATAATTTCCTTCTTAATGAATCGAGCAACCACTTGTTTGGTAACATTGGTATAGGAAGCTGCTTCTACCCACTTGGTAAAGTAATCAATCGCGACTAGGATGAAGCGATGTCCATTAGAAGCAGTAGGTTCAATCTTTCCAATCATATCGATGCCCCACATCGCGAATGGCCAAGGAGAATTCATAATATTTAGAGGGTTTGGTGGTACATGCACCTTATCTGCATAGATCTGACATTTGTGGCACTTCCAAGCGTATTTGAAACAATCAGATTCCATGGTTATCCAGTAATAACCGGCTCTTAACAACTTCTTGGCCATTGCATGACCCCCAGCATGGGTACCAAAAGATCCCTCGTGTACTTCCTGCATAACGTGTCTGCTTCATGTCTAACCACGCATCTGAGCAGAACCATGTCAAAGTTCCTCTTGTACAACACATCATCCTTGTTCAAGTAAAAGCTTCCAGCTAGCCTTCTCAGTGTCTTCTTGTCATTCTTTGACGCTCCTTCAGGATACTCTTGGCATTTGAGGAAATTCTTAATATCATAAAACCACGGCTTCTCATCAATAACAGACTCGGCTGCAAACACATACGCAAGCCTCTCGAGTCGATTCACAGTAACGTGTGGCACATGATTCTGCCAATGAACTTTAATCATGGAAGACAATGTGGCTAAGGCATCAGCCATTTGATTTTCGTCTCGGGGTACATGATACAACTTTACTGTCTTGAAGAAAGTCAGGATCCTTCTAGTGTAATCTCTATAAGGAATCAAATGCGGCTGATGAGTATTCCAATCCCCATTGACTTGGTTTATCACTAGAGCAGAATCTCCATAGATGTCCAGAGTTTTGATCCTTAGATCGATGGCTTCCTCAATCCCCATGATACAGGCCTCGTACTCAGCTTCGTTGTTGGTTACTTCAAAAGTCAATCTGGCGGAAAAAGGTATGTGTGCACCTTTAGGATTAATGAGTACTGCCCCAACACCATTTCCATTCACATTTACCGCCCCATCAAACATCAGTGTCCACTTGTCATCGGGATCTGGTCCTTCCTCGACAAGAGGTTCTTCACAATCTTTCATCTTTAAGTACATGATATCTTCATCGGGGAATTCAAACATCATCGGCTGATAGTCATCAATTGGTTTTTCGGCAAGGTAATCAGACAGAATACTACCCTTGATGGCCTTTTGCGATGTGTACTGGATATCATACTCTGTCAAAATCATCTGCCAACGAGCCACTCGTCTGGTAAGAGCCGGCTTTTCAAAGATATACTTTACTGGGTCCATCTTAGAAATCAACAAGGTAGTATGGTTCAACATATACTGTCTTAGTCGGCGAGCAGCCCATGCCAAAGCGCAGCAAGTTTTCTCGAGTAGCGAATATCTTGTTTCACAGTCGGTAAACTTTTTGCTAAGGTAGTATATTGCATGCTCTTTTCGACCAGACTCGTCATGCTGTCCCAATACACACCCCATCGAATTCTCTGTTACTGAAAGGTACATTATCAGGGGCCTCCCAGGAACTGGAGGTATAAGAATTGGAGGTTTCTGCAAATATTCTTTTATCTTATCAAAAGCTTTTTGACAATCATTGCTCCACCTGATTGCTTGATCTTTTCTTAGCAATTTAAATATCGGTTCGTACGTAGCTGTTAGGTGTGATATGAACCGTGCAATGTAGTTCAGCCTCCCTAAGAACCCACGAACCTGCTTTTCCGTTCTTGGTTCAGGCATTTCTTGAATAGCTTTTACTTTCGCTGGATCAACCTCAATCCCTTTCTCACTGACAATGAAACCTAACAACTTTCCAGATCTCACTCCAAATGTACACTTGTTTGGATTCAGCCTCAGTTTGAACTTTCTCAATCTTTCGAACAACTTTTGCAAGTTTACCAAGTTCTCCTCTTCTGTCTGGGACTTCGCAATCATATCATCCACGTACACTTCAATTTCTTTGTGCATCATGTCATGAAAGAGAGTCGTCATAGCTCTTTGGTAGGTAGCATCGGTGTTCTTCAACCCAAATGGCATTACCTTATAACTGAACGTGCCCCAAGGTGTAATGAATGTCGTCTTCTCCATGTCTTCTGGCGCCATCTTGATCTGATTATAGCCAGAAAATCCATCCATGAAAGAGAAAACCGAAGACTGAGCAGTGTTATCGACCAATACATCAATGTGAGGTAATGGGAAGTCATCTTTCGGACTGGCTCTATTTAAATCTCGGTAATCGACACACATCCTGACTTTACCATCCTTCTTCGACACGGGTACGATGTTGGCCACCCAAGGGGGATAATTGGTAACCGCTAGAAAACTTGCGTCCAACTATTTCTGAACCTCCTCTTTGATCTTGACAACCATATAAGGACTAGTTCTGCGAAGCTTCTTCTTTACCGAAGAACAATCTTCTCTGAGAGGTAGCCTGTGCACCACAATATCTTTATCCAAACCAGGCATATCTTGATACGACCATGCGAATATGTCCATATATTCTTGCAGCATTTCAATCAGCCCTCTCTTGACCTTTTCCTCTAAAGCATCCCCTATCTTGATCTCTTTCTTTGCGTCCTCAGTACCAAGGTTAATGATTTCCAACTCTTCTTGATGAGGTTGAATGACCTTTTCCTCCTGTTTCAATAGTGTGGCCAATTCTTTGGGGAGTTCACAATCTTCTTCACTCTCCTCTTCGGCTTGGTAAATGGGATTATCAAAGTCATACTGAGCCATAACATAACTGTTTTTAATGGAATCCGCGAGATCAATTCTGCACGAACGATGTTTCATGCTTTATTTTAGAAAAGAGTTCAAGAAAGTCACAAAAAACAAAAAAACATTGCCATTTTTATTGTTTTGAAAATAAAAGTAAAAAAACAGAAAGACAGTGAGCGCAAATTTGATTGCAAAACGTCCTTTATTGATGATAATCATTGAAAATTCAAAACATGATGTGGCCCTACAATGAACCACTACGCCTTGGGTAGAGCGTAGGGCTTTCATGCAAAATGAAAAACAAAAGAAAATTACTCTGTCTGAAGAGTAACTTGGACTATTTCTTCAACAATCCAGTTATTGATCTTCTCCCCTGGAGCACACGGGCGCACCCAATTATCCATATCACAATCACTGTCACCATCTTCATTGTCTGTTGCAAATACATCCCCGTGATTCATCAATCCAGCACTAGTGATGGTACACGGCCCTTTCTGATTCTGGAACGGGAACAAGGATGAGAAATCCTCTTCAAGAACACCTGTAATGATGCAAGAATGATATGTGTATGATGCATATGCTATGTTTTATCATGAATAAACTTGAAAAATGATATGCATATGCGGTTTAACCTTTTCTTTTTTATGCATTATTTTTTTTTTGAAAATGGACATGCTATGATGCAAAATGATGAAACAATGGATGGTTGGCTGTGTATCTCAAGGCACAGGATCAGAACTTCATCATGAATTCGGAACCGGGAACCATAGAACACAATCATCAACTTAGAACCCATACTTCAGAACCAACGACCACCAACAAGAACCAAACAGAAGTCACCAACAGGACACGGTCACCAACAAAATAAGTCACCATCAGTACCTGTAAATGATTCATTCCCACCCCACTCACGAGTGTAATCTAGGTCAGGGTAAGGTCAAGAGAAACGCATGATAAACAATCCTTTCAAGAATATCATCATATGCACACCAGGTGTATGCAATGATAATACCCCATCAGAATCTGAATTGCTCGTGATACCATGTTCCGCTAAGTGGCGCCATACCACTCGCTTCCCATGAATCACTCTATTCCTAGGTGTCATAAAGTTCACTCATAGCCTGTGTATTAGGCCTTTTACCTCTTGTGACTCCCACCCAACAGCGAAACAGATACAGCCAGCACAATATGCATGAAACAGTAAAGCGCACATAGGATGCAATGCAAGCAGATAAGTATGCAAAACAGTAAATAAATAACACACAATAGACAATAAACAAACAAACGCTAGGAAAGGCCCACTAGGGAAAATAAATCCCCAGCAGAGTCGCCAACTGTCGCTCCCCGGATTTCCCGAATCCAAGTACAAACGCGAAAAGAGGTGGCGAGGAAAAAGAGTAGAGTCGCCAGCTATGTACATTTATCCAAAGAGGAGGGAAAGGTAGTACTGCGTAACCAAGAGGGAACGGATAAAACAAAGTCTCGAACCAAAGAAAACTGAGTAAGGGGGCCGGTTACGTGAAGGGAAGGTTATCGCACCCCTTCACATCTGTGGTACTCCACAGGATCCACGATTGATATTTATGTCTAAAGTGTGTGTATAAAAAGTCCTATATGCGATGCAAAAGAGAGAAAATCAAAGTAGGGAAAAGAAAGAGTTATTGCTCGCACAGGCCCTACCCTGCTGCATACGTATCTCAAGAAGGATTGAGAATCAGAGCACCATAGCTCGGCTAACCTATGTGTTTGTTTTTTGTGATGAATGACGTTACCACACAATCTACCGGATGCTCGACCTTTGGAGACTTACTCACCTGTAGTAGAAGGAGTTAACGTGTTCTTAGGAGAAGAAAAATCAATGAGTTTGTTTGTTTTAGGAATGCTCATGCAAAAAGGAAGTCCTAGACGAAGGAACCGTGCTACCTTAATTGACATGCAAACGAGAGACTATACGAAGCCTAGCAATCCTATGGGGAGACAATCACACCATACAAAACAAACATGCATAAAATAAACACGCCAACAAGGGGGCTCAAACATACGTGGGTAGGGCTTTAGTCAAGAGGGGTCATATCAACCTCGACAAACAAGCCATAGAAAGGTAATCAAATGGGCTCTTAACCACTGAAATTGAACGTCAGGGTGAGCAGATCAAGCGGGTAATGAGGATAAGACCTCATAGCTCTTAACCCTGGATAGGATGAGCTCATGACAAAAAGTGGGGATTCAGAAAGGTGGAACCCTCTCCGCTGACTGACCGGACAAAAGATCTTGGGCTTTTGTTCTGAAGCATCGACATGTGGTGTGAGCATAAAGAACGATACACTGAATAACGGGGGGTTGACTACTAATCCCTTTTATCCGTCAATTGCCTCTTCATGGAGGTCTTTAGCACTGGTGCCTCTTCTTGGAGGTCTTTGGGCACAAAAGTAAACACACAAAAACATTGCCTCCTATCGAGGTCTTCCAGCTAAGAAAGCGGTAAAATACGGGAAAATATGTAAAAGGGATCAAGAGATCTACCACACGGACAAAGGTCTGAAGTAACAGTAACTAAAGAAATAAGAAACCCAGAGATCTCTCAGGCTAGCACCATCAAAGAAAACAAGTCAGCAAAGCAATCAGAATAAATCTCCAAATGGTATCCCACAAATAAAGGGGAATACCAAGCAAGCTATCTTTCAAGGTTCATGTGAGCCCTCACAAAAACTCAACAAACACGTTAGAGTAACAGGATGGAATCAGGAGAAAACATGCCATGACAAACACAAAACAGATTAGAGCAAACAGAAAAAATCAATTACTATCACGCTCGCTACTGCTTCGCTTAGCGAGGTGCTAGCGAAGCTTCGCTACATGCTCGCCTAGCGAGGTGCTAGCGAGTGTCTGCGGGTTTTGGATTCTTCCTTGATAACAATCCGATTTCCATAATCCCAAACCCTACGGTATCCATCTCAGAAACGAAGTGATTAAAACATTCAAGGCATTATTTTACACATTCATGCGCATCTAAGCCCGAATGCCTCATACATTTAGAAATTTCAAATCAAAGGCGTAAAGTAATGGGAATAGGGTAAACCTAATTGGAGAGATCGGATGAAATTGAATTGCCCGGTGCCGTTTGCAAAGCAATCTTAGGGTTTATATGGGATGGGATTGATTCTTTGCAAATGAGTTCCCTTCAGTCTCTGGAGGTTGCCCTGAATTCTGTTAGCTCTTCTCTAGGGTTTTGTTCCAAGGAAACTTCAGAGTGTTTTCAGCTTTCACCAATTCTCCTCCTTTTTTCTTTTACTGAAATTTCAGAATTTATAACTTGATTTTTGTTGCTTTGTGGGCTCAAATGAGAGAGGTCCAAGTCCAATATTTTTCTGTTATATTTTCAAAACGCGTAGGCTTCGCCTAGCGAAGGATCTGCTCGCCTAGTGAACATGACAGTGAGCCTCGCTAGGCGACCCACTCTACTCGCCTAGCGAGCATGACAGTTCAAGTCATCTTGCCAAATTTGTAATCTGTGCACTGGACCTTTGTTCCTTCAAGAGTAATGTGTTAAATGATGAATAGACCCCATTTGAACATGTTGAAATGCAATATGAAATGTTAAATGACCTAAAATGAATGCATGAATGAGGAGGGCAAATTTGAGGTGCTACAGCTTCCCCTATTCAATCAGCTGTGAACCTGAACGGATGAAAGCAGCGACTATCAGACTTTCAAGGTGAATAGGGATTTATTGGTGTAAGCCCTAGAGGCCAATACCTTTTGGTACTTGTATCGAATTAATAAAAGGCTTTTTCTTTATTGATTAATAAAGTCCCTAGAATAGATAGTCCGTTTAATGTATTAAGTGTGACTTAATCATGAGAACACATTAAACATAAGGGCACTATTCTTAAAGTATCCGTAGTCGAGCTTTAATGTGAAGTGGGATAACATTAAAGCATTAAGACTATTATGTTTGTAGACTGATGATCACATCTCATGGATTATGGATAAAGAGTTATTAAGTCTTAAACATAGGTATGAATATTAAGAGTAATATTTATACCGGATTGACCCGCTATGAGAATACTATATAGAACGTTATGCAAAGTGTCATAAGTTATTCTCATGGTGATAATAGTGTATTCCACTCTTCGACCTGAAACCACTATGGATCCTAGGTGTAGAGTCGAGTGCTTTATTGCTGATCCAACGTTTTCCGTAACTGGATAACCATAAAGACAGTTGATGGGTACTCCACGAAGCATGCTGAGGGACATGAGTGACCTAGATGGAATTTGCCCATCCTGCATAACAGGATAAATGTCTACGGGCCCAATATTGAACTGGACAAGGATGACACGGTCTATGCCTTGTGTTCAATATAGACATAAGGGCAAAAGGGTAATTATACACATAAGTATTATCACAGAAAGGTTTTGTCAGATCACATGACATTTTCGTGTCTTGGGTAGCAGTGATGTGTTGCTAGATACCGCTCACTGTTTATTGTGTTAAATGCGTGATTTAATATAATTGCCAACGTCACGAAAACCTACAGGGTCACACACAAAGGACGAATTGATGAGAGATAGAGTAACTAAGGAATACCGTAAGGTACGGTGCCCTTAAGTGAGTTATAGAACATCGTAAGGTACGGTGTACTTGATTAGAATACGAAATATGGTAAGGTACCATGGGCTTAAGTGATTTTGGGCATATTATAAGATATGGGCCAAAATACACTTAAGTGGGCTTTTAGCTTGAAGCCCACACAAGTGGTTCTATAAATAGAACCCTTGTGCAGAAGCAAAAGGTTGCGGTTGCATTATTTTCGTTTTCTCACTTTCTCTCTCTCTCTCTCACTCAAAAGCCTTCATTCGTACCAGCTAGCACTGAGATTGAAGGAAGCCGTTCGTGTGGACTGAGTAGAGACGTTGTCATCGTTCAACGTTCGTGATCGCTTTGTGGATCTGCATCAAAGGGTTTTGATCGTCACAAGAGATCCGCACCAAAGGTTTCAACCGTCACAAGAGGTAAATATTCTATCACTGATCATGACCATTCGTAAGGATCTCTAAAGGAGAAATTTTTAATTTCCGCTGCGCTTTGGGTCGCAATTCTCCTTCAGGATTGAATACCAAAAGAACCGGAGAATTTGCACTCTATAGGTGACAAATCAAAGAAAGCGAGGCCATTTACCGATGGCGGCTTCAAAACAAATCTGATATTTACCGATATCAAAGAAAGCGGGACCATTTACCGATGGCGGCTTTAAAACAAATCTGATATTTACCGATATCAAAGAAAGCGGGGCCATTTACCGATGGCGGCTTCAAAACAAATCTGATATTTACCGATATCAAAGAAAGCGGGGCCATTTACCGATGGCGGCTTCACAATAAATCTGATATTTACCGATATCAAAGAAAGCGGGGCCATTTACCGATGACGGCTTCAAAACAAATCTGATATTTACCGATATCAAAGAAAGCGGGGCCATTTACCGATGACGGCTTCAAAACAAATCTGATATTTACCGATATCAAAGAAAGCGGGGCCATTTACCGATGGCGGCTTCAAAACAAATCTGATATTTACCGATATCAAAGAAAGCGGGGCCATTTACCGATGGCGGCTTCACTGGGGGAGGAAAAAGATGTTTACAATTGAAACAAGACCAGGCATTTACCGATGACTAGGAAGAAACTCGATGTTTACCGACATCGAACAATGATGTTTATAAGTGAAACGAGACCAGACATTTACCGATGACTGGGAAGAAACTCGATGTTTACCGACATCGAACAATGATGTTTACCGACACCGAACAATGATGTTTATAAGTGAAACGAGACCAGACATTTACCGATGACTGGGAAGGAACTCGATGTTTACCGACACCGAACAATGATGTTTATAAGTGAAACGAGACCAGACATTTACCAATGACTGGGAAGAAACTCGATCTTTACCGACATCGAACAATGATGTTTACCGACACCGAACAAAGATGTTTATAAGTGAAACGAGACCAGACATTTACTGATGACTGGGAAGGAACTCGATGTTTACCGACATCGAACAATGATGTTTACCGACACCAAAGAAAGGATACATTTATGAAACGAAACCATTTACCGATGGCGAAAATGAAATACTCGATATTTACGGATAGCGAATCTGTTGGGGAATCTTAACGACAAAACCATTTACCGATGGTTAACAAGCAGCTGATGTTTACCGACATCGAATCAATGATGTTTATCGACACCAAAAAAAAGGAAAGGACACACACGGGTGTTGACAGAACGATTTTTGTAGACACCATGAGAGACATGCCATTTATTGGTCGCCAACGATTGGAATTCGACGTTTACCGACATCGAAAGATGATGTTTACCGACATCAAAGAAAAGCACAGACATTTACGGGGATCAACGCGACACTTACCGGTATCGCAAGGGTGACATCTACATATGTCAAAAATAAGGCAGACACTTACTGGTGACTAAATCGGAAGAGAATCAAGCTTTCCTTTCACGGACTGGTGAGAAATAAGAAACCCAAAGATCTCTCTGGGATTATCGATTCTGAATGTTGCCAAGAGCAATTGTTGCAAATGTGCTACACTGATGTTGAAAAATGATCCGCCTCTGTTGGGGATAAGATCCAATCTGGTTTAATACATGTATGCATATGTTTGAGTTTTTCATGGCGTAATGCTCCATACTGAATGGAAATGCTACGCGATTTGAGAATGCGAATGCAAATGATGATTACTACATGCAAGATGCAAAGGGAGGAAAACTCCTGCTGGGAAAGCAAATGATCACTTTACTGAGCACACAATTTCTGATTCGATCTTCCAACTCTGTGGGGACATACAACAATTCTGCTGAGGATACTTACTGATCTGACATTCTCGGAACGGTGGAGAAACCAACTCAACTGGGGAGTCACTTGTTGGGAAAACACCAACCTCTCGACCATGCCGGGGAAACAAATTCTGAACTCGACTTAGACGACCCAATTTCTTACACGACTGGACAGTGTTGAAACAACAGGGTCTTCCTTCGAACAAGCTTTGGCTCATCTACTTTAGCTATCAATCAAAGATAGTAACCTGCAAAACGGCAAGACATACATGCCCCAGGGGATCGTATGGACAAGATATACTCAAGTGTACTCATCATTCAAAATGATTTTCAGATGTTTTATCTTTCCGCACGTCATTGTCTAGCCTTCATGTTTTTAGATGCAATGTTTATAAAAAATTCGGACGTTTTTTGAAAACAAAACAGTAAAATAAAAAAAACAAGAGAGCAATTTGACTGCATAACGACTTTTATTGATTGAAAATGGCCTATAAAGGCAAATACATCAGGAAGCAATTCCTAGGAAGAGGTAATTGCGCCAAAAGAGAAAATAAACTATCCTATTGGCAATGTGAACACGGTATTCCACTATTTTCCAATTCTGTTATGACTCATAGATCTTCAATTTCCCCCAAATTCTTTGCTTTCTGAGAAGAGTGATTGGACCAATCATATCCTTCAAGATGGTAGACACTGAAACGCGATGAAGTATAGATAATTCAGACTGTAGTCTTCGCTTTAATCCCTCTTTTGCCTGGACCGCCTTTTCAGGTTTTCAATCCACCGGGATACCCATTTTTGCATAAGCCGCCTTTGCAGGTTTTCGACTTACCGGGTGTACATATTATTTTTTTTCTTTATCCCTAACTTTTGCCCGAACCTTTTTCTTTTCTTTTTCTCTTGGTTCGCCGGGATGCCCTTTTTTGCCTGGACTTTCTTTCTTTGTCCAGCGGGTCAGTTTATGCGAAGTATTTTTTGACTACATCTGAATTCACAAGAGACGGAAAATCTTCACCATCCATAGTTGTAAGCATCAAGGCTCCACCAGAAAAGACCTTTTTAACAACATATGGACCTTCATAATTCGGAGTCCACTTGCCCCTGTTATCTGTACCGGGAGGAAGGATCCTCTTCAAAACTAAGTCACCTATCTGATAGCTTCGAGGACGCACTTTCTGATCAAAGGCCTTTTTCATCCTTCTCTGATATAGTTGTCCATGACACACAGCTGCTAATCGCTTTTCCTCAATTAAATTTAACTCATCAAACCTGGCTTGAACCCACTCAGCCTCGTCAAGTTTTACATCCATCATCACCCTTAAAGAAGGGATTTCAACTTCTACTGGAAAAACTGCCTCCATGCCATACACAAGTGAAAACGGAGTTGCCTCGGTTGACATACGCACTGAGGTACGATACCCATGCAAAGCGAAAGGCAATATCTCATGCCAATCCTTGTACGTCACAACCATCTTTTGCACAATCTTCTTAATGTTCTTGTTTGCCGCCTCTACAGCATCATTCATCTTTGGTCTGTAAGGAGAAGAATTGTGGTGTTCGATCTTAAAGTCTTTGCAAAGCTCTTTCATCATCTTGTTATTGAGATTCGAACCATTATCAGTGATGATTCTCTTAGGAACCCCATAACGACAGATAATTTCCTTCTTAATGAATCGAGCAACCACTTGTTTGGTAACATTGGTATAGGAAGCTGCTTCTACCCACTTGGTAAAGTAATCAATCGCGACTAGGATGAAGCGATGTCCATTAGAAGCAGTAGGTTCAATCTTTCCAATCATATCGATGCCCCACATCGCGAATGGCCAAGGAGAATTCATAATATTTAGAGGGTTTGGTGGTACATGCACCTTATCTGCATAGATCTGACATTTGTGGCACTTCCAAGCGTATTTGAAACAATCAGATTCCATGGTTATCCAGTAATAACCGGCTCTTAACAACTTCTTGGCCATTGCATGACCCCCAGCATGGGTACCAAAAGATCCCTCGTGTACTTCCTGCATAACGTGTCTGCTTCATGTCTAACCACGCATCTGAGCAGAACCATGTCAAAGTTCCTCTTGTACAACACATCATCCTTGTTCAAGTAAAAGCTTCCAGCTAGCCTTCTCAGTGTCTTCTTGTCATTCTTTGACGCTCCTTCAGGATACTCTTGGCATTTGAGGAAATTCTTAATATCATAAAACCACGGCTTCTCATCAATAACAGACTCGGCTGCAAACACATACGCAAGCCTCTCGAGTCGATTCACAGTAACGTGTGGCACATGATTCTGCCAATGAACTTTAATCATGGAAGACAATGTGGCTAAGGCATCAGCCATTTGATTTTCGTCTCGGGGTACATGATACAACTTTACTGTCTTGAAGAAAGTCAGGATCCTTCTAGTGTAATCTCTATAAGGAATCAAATGCGGCTGATGAGTATTCCAATCCCCATTGACTTGGTTTATCACTAGAGCAGAATCTCCATAGATGTCCAGAGTTTTGATCCTTAGATCGATGGCTTCCTCAATCCCCATGATACAGGCCTCGTACTCAGCTTCGTTGTTGGTTACTTCAAAAGTCAATCTGGCGGAAAAAGGTATGTGTGCACCTTTAGGATTAATGAGTACTGCCCCAACACCATTTCCATTCACATTTACCGCCCCATCAAACATCAGTGTCCACTTGTCATCGGGATCTGGTCCTTCCTCGACAAGAGGTTCTTCACAATCTTTCATCTTTAAGTACATGATATCTTCATCGGGGAATTCAAACATCATCGGCTGATAGTCATCAATTGGTTTTTCGGCAAGGTAATCAGACAGAATACTACCCTTGATGGCCTTTTGCGATGTGTACTGGATATCATACTCTGTCAAAATCATCTGCCAACGAGCCACTCGTCTGGTAAGAGCCGGCTTTTCAAAGATATACTTTACTGGGTCCATCTTAGAAATCAACAAGGTAGTATGGTTCAACATATACTGTCTTAGTCGGCGAGCAGCCCATGCCAAAGCGCAGCAAGTTTTCTCGAGCAGCGAATATCTTATTTCACAGTCGGTAAACTTTTTGCTAAGGTAGTATATTGCATGCTCTTTTCGACCAGACTCGTCATGCTGTCCCAATACACACCCCATCGAATTCTCTGTTACTGAAAGGTACATTATCAGGGGCCTCCCAGGAACTGGAGGTATAAGAATTGGAGGTTTCTGCAAATATTCTTTTATCTTATCAAAAGCTTTTTGACAATCATTGCTCCACCTGATTGCTTGATCTTTTCTTAGCAATTTAAATATCGGTTCGTACGTAGCTGTTAGGTGTGATATGAACCGTGCAATGTAGTTCAGCCTCCCTAAGAACCCACGAACCTGCTTTTCCGTTCTTGGTTCAGGCATTTCTTGAATAGCTTTTACTTTCGCTGGATCAACCTCAATCCCTTTCTCACTGACAATGAAACCTAACAACTTTCCAGATCTCACTCCAAATGTACACTTGTTTGGATTCAGCCTCAGTTTGAACTTTCTCAATCTTTCGAACAACTTTTGCAAGTTTACCAAGTTCTCCTCTTCTGTCTGGGACTTCGCAATCATATCATCCACGTACACTTCAATTTCTTTGTGCATCATGTCATGAAAGAGAGTCGTCATAGCTCTTTGGTAGGTAGCATCGGTGTTCTTCAACCCAAATGGCATTACCTTATAACTGAACGTGCCCCAAGGTGTAATGAATGTCGTCTTCTCCATGTCTTCTGGCGCCATCTTGATCTGATTATAGCCAGAAAATCCATCCATGAAAGAGAAAACCGAAGACTGAGCAGTGTTATCGACCAATACATCAATGTGAGGTAATGGGAAGTCATCTTTCGGACTGGCTCTATTTAAATCTCGGTAATCGACACACATCCTGACTTTACCATCCTTCTTCGACACGGGTACGATGTTGGCCACCCAAGGGGGATAATTGGTAACCGCTAGAAAACTTGCGTCCAACTATTTCTGAACCTCCTCTTTGATCTTGACAACCATATAAGGACTAGTTCCGCGAAGCTTCTTCTTTACCGAAGAACAATCTTCTCTGAGAGGTAGCCTGTGCACCACAATATCTTTATCCAAACCAGGCATATCTTGATACGACCATGCGAATATGTCCATATATTCTTGCAGCATTTCAATCAGCCCTCTCTTGACCTTTTCCTCTAAAGCATCCCCTATCTTGATCTCTTTCTTTGCGTCCTCAGTACCAAGGTTAATGATTTCCAACTCTTCTTGATGAGGTTGAATGACCTTTTCCTCCTGTTTCAATAGTGTGGCCAATTCTTTGGGGAGTTCACAATCTTCTTCACTCTCCTCTTCGGCTTGGTAAATGGGATTATCAAAGTCATACTGAGCCATAACATAACTGTTTTTAATGGAATCCGCGAGATCAATTCTGCACGAACGATGTTTCATGCTTTATTTTAGAAAAGAGTTCAAGAAAGTCACAAAAAACAAAAAAACATTGCCATTTTTATTGTTTTGAAAATAAAAGTAAAAAAACAGAAAGACAGTGAGCGCAAATTTGATTGCAAAACGTCCTTTATTGATGATAATCATTGAAAATTCAAAACATGATGTGGCCCTACAATGAACCACTACGCCTTGGGTAGAGCGTAGGGCTTTCATGCAAAATGAAAAACAAAAGAAAATTACTCTGTCTGAAGAGTAACTTGGACTATTTCTTCAACAATCCAGTTATTGATCTTCTCCCCTGGAGCACACGGGCGCACCCAATTATCCATATCACAATCACTGTCACCATCTTCATTGTCTGTTGCAAATACATCCCCGTGATTCATCAATCCAGCACTAGTGATGGTACACGGCCCTTTCTGATTCTGGAACGGGAACAAGGATGAGAAATCCTCTTCAAGAACACCTGTAATGATGCAAGAATGATATGTGTATGATGCATATGCTATGTTTTATCATGAATAAACTTGAAAAATGATATGCATATGCGGTTTAACCTTTTCTTTTTATGCATTATTTTTTTTTGAAAATGGACATGCTATGATGCAAAATGATGAAACAATGGATGGTTGGCTGTGTATCTCAAGGCACAGGATCAGAACTTCATCATGAATTCGGAACCGGGAACCATAGAACACAATCATCAACTTAGAACCCATACTTCAGAACCAACGACCACCAACAAGAACCAAACAGAAGTCACCAACAGGGCACGGTCACCAACAAAATAAGTCACCATCAGTACCTGTAAATGATTCATTCCCACCCCACTCACGAGTGTAATCTAGGTCAGGGTAAGGTCAAGAGAAACGCATGATAAACAATCCTTTCAAGAATATCATCATATGCACACCAGGTGTATGCAATGATAATACCCCATCAGAATCTGAATTGCTCGTGATACCATGTTCCGCTAAGTGGCGCCATACCACCCGCTTCCCATGAATCACTCTATTCCTAGGTGTCATAAAGTTCACTCATAGCCTGTGTATTAGGCCTTTTACCTCTTGTGACTCCCACCCAACAGCGAAACAGATACAGCCAGCACAATATGCATGAAACAGTAAAGCGCACATAGGATGCAATGCAAGCAGATAAGTATGCAAAACAGTAAATAAATAACACACAATAGACAATAAACAAACAAACGCTAGGAAAGGCCCACTAGGGAAAATAAATCCCCAGCAGAGTCGCCAACTGTCGCTCCCCGGATTTCCCGAATCCAAGTACAAACGCGAAAAGAGGTGGCGAGGAAAAAGAGTAGAGTCGCCAGCTATGTACATTTATCCAAAGAGGAGGGAAAGGTAGTACTGCGTAACCAAGAGGGAACGGATAAAACAAAGTCTCGAACCAAAGAAAACTGAGTAAGGGGGCCGGTTACGTGAAGGGAAGGTTATCGCACCCCTTCACATCTGTGGTACTCCACAGGATCCACGATTGATATTTATGTCTAAAGTGTGTGTATAAAAAGTCCTATATGCGATGCAAAAGAGAGAAAATCAAAGTAGGGAAAAGAAAGAGTTATTGCTCGCACATGCCCTACCCTGCTGCATACGTATCTCAAGAAGGATTGAGAATCAGAGCACCATAGCTCGGCTAACCTATGTGTTTGTTTTTTGTGATGAATGACGTTACCACACAATCTACCGGATGCTCGACCTTTGGAGACTTACTCACCTGTAGTAGAAGGAGTTAACGTGTTCTTAGGAGAAGAAAAATCAATGAGTTTGTTTGTTTTAGGAATGCTCATGCAAAAAGGAAGTCCTAGACGAAGGAACCGTGCTACCTTAATTGACATGCAAACGAGAGACTATACGAAGCCTAGCAATCCTATGGGGAGACAATCACACCATACAAAACAAACATGCATAAAATAAACACGCCAACAAGGGGGCTCAAACATACGTGGGTAGGGCTTTAGTCAAGAGGGGTCATATCAACCTCGACAAACAAGCCATAGAAAGGTAATCAAATGGGCTCTTAACCACTGACATTGAACGTCAGGGTGAGCAGATCAAGCGGGTAATGAGGATAAGACCTCATAGCTCTTAACCCTGGATAGGATGAGCTCATGACAAAAAGTGGGGATTCATAAAGGTGGAACCCTCTCCGCTGACTGACCGGACAAAAGATCTTGGGCTTTTGTTCTGAAGCATCGACACATGGTGTGAGCATAAAGAACGACACACTGAATAACGGGGGGTTGACTACTAATCCCTTTTATCCGTCAATTGCCTCTTCATGGAGGTCTTTAGCACTGGTGCCTCTTCTTGGAGGTCTTTGGGCACAAAAGTAAACACACAAAAACATTGCCTCCTATCGAGGTCTTCCAGCTAAGAAAGCGGTAAAATACGAAGGTCTGAAGTAACAGTAACTAAAGAAATAAGAAACCCAGAGATCTCTCAGACTAGCACCATCAAAGAAAACAAGTCAGCAAAGCAATCAGAATAAATCTCCAAATGGTATCCCACAAATAAAGGGGAATACCAAGCAA
This sequence comes from Lathyrus oleraceus, assembly GCF_024323335.1. Lineage (NCBI taxonomy): Eukaryota > Viridiplantae > Streptophyta > Magnoliopsida > Fabales > Fabaceae > Lathyrus > Lathyrus oleraceus. The sequence goes on from NC_066584.1 coordinate 430,889,370, forward strand.
GCTATCTTTCAAGGTTCATGTGAGCCCTCACAAAAACTCAACAAACACGTTAGAGTAACAGGATGGAATCAGGAGAAAACATGCCATGACAAACACAAAACAGATTAGAGCAAACAGAAAAAATCAATTACTGTCACGCTCGCTACTGCTTCGCTTAGCGAGGTACTAGCGAAGCTTCGCTACATGCTCGCCTAGCGAGGTGCTAGCGAGTGTTTGCGGGTTTTGGATTCTTCCTTGATAACAGTCCGATTTCCATAATCCCAAACCCTACGGTATCCATCTCAGAAACGAAGTGATTAAAACATTCAAGGCATTATTTTATACATTCATGCGCATCTAAGCCCAAATGCCTCATACATTTAGAAATTTCAAATCGAAGGCGTAAAGTAATGGGAATAGGGCAAACCTGATTGGAGAGATCAGATGAAATTGAATTGCCCGCTGCCGTTTGCAAAGCGATCTTAGGGTTTATATGGGATGGGATTGATTCTTTGTAAATGAGTTCCCTTCAGTCTCTGGAGGTTGCCCTGAATTCTGTTAGCTCTTCTCTAGGGTTTTGTTCCAAGGAAACTTCAGAGTGTTTTCAGCTTTCACCAATTCTCCTCCTTTTTTCTTTTACTGAAATTTCAGAATTTATAACTTGATTTTCGTGGCTTTGTGGGCTCAAATGAGAGAGGTCCAAGTCCAAGATTTTTCTGTTATATTTTCAAAACGCGTAGGCTTCGCCTAGCGAAGGATCTGCTCGCCTAGAGAGCATGACAGTGAGCCTCGCTAGGCGACCCACTCTGCTCGCCTAGCGAGCATGACAGTTCAAGTCATCTTGCCAAATTTGCAATCTGTGCACTAGACCTTTGTTCCTTCAAGAGTAATGTGTTAAATGATGAATAGACCCCATTTGAACATGTTGAAATGCAATATGAAATGTTAAATGACCTAAAATAAATGCATGAATGAGGAGGGCAAATTTGAGGTGCTACAAAGTGATTAAATTTTTATTTGGGTTAATTCACCCTTTTGAGACTATTTTTCGACTTTCATATTCACACTCAACAATTGGCATAAAGAGCTGGTTTTTTAATTGTGTCTAATCGACATCCAAAAGTTATGAATATGGATGATGATGATGATCCTAAGGGAACATATAATAGAGGCTTTTTCTTTATTGATAATAAAGTCCCTAGAATAGATAGTCCGTTTAATGTATTAAGTGTGACTTAATCATGAGAACACATTAAAACATAAGGGCACTATTCTTAAAGTATCCGTAGTCGAGATTAATGTGAAGTGGGATAACATTAAAGCTAAGACTATATGTTTGTAGATGATGATCAATCTCATGGATTATGGATAAAGAGTTATTAAGTTTAAACATAGGTATGAATATTAAGAGTAATATTTATACCGGATTGACCCGCTATGAGAATACTATATAGAACGTTATGAAAAGTGTCATAAGTTATTCTCATGGTGATAATAGTGTATTCCACTCTTCGACCTGAACCACTATGGATCCTAGGTGTAGAGTCGAGTGCTTTATGCTGATCCAACGTTTTCCGTAACTGGATAACATAAAGACAGTGATGGGTACTCCACGAAGCATGCTGAGGGAATGAGTGACCTAGATGGAATTTGCCCATCCTGCATAACAGGATAAATGTCTACGGGCCCAATATTGAACTGGACAAGGATGACACGGTCTATGCCTTGTGTTCAATATAGACATAAGGGCAAAAGGGTAATTATACACATAAGTATTATCACAGAAAGGTTTGGTCAGATCACATGACATTTTGTGTCTTGGGTAGCAGTGATGTGTTGATAGATACCGCTCACTGTTTATTGTGTTAAATGCGTGATTTAATAAATTGCCAACGTCACGAAACCTACAGGGTCACACACAAAGGACGAATTGATGAGAGATAGAGTAACTAAGGAATACCGTAAGGTACGGTGCCCTAAGTGAGTTATAGAACATCGTAAGGTACGGTGTACTTGATTAGAATACGAAATATGGTAAGGTACCATGGGCTTAAGTGATTTTGGGCATATTATAAGATATGGGCCAATACACTTAAGGGGCTTTTAGCTTGAAGCCCACACAAGTGGTTCTATAAATAGAACCCTTGTGCAGAAGCAAAAGGTTGCGGTTGCATTATTTCGTTTTTCTCACTTTCTCTCTCTCTCTCACTCAAAAGCCTTCATTCGTACCAGCTAGCACTGAGATTGAAGGAAGCCGTTCGTGTGGACTGAGTAGAGACGTCTTCATGTTCAACGTTCGTGATCGCTTTGTGGATCTGCATCAAAGGGTTTTTTGATCGTCACAAGAGATCCGCACCAAAGGTTTTCAACCGTCAAAAGAGGTAATATTCTATCACTGATCATGACCATTCGTAAGGATCTCTAAAGGAGGAATTTTTAATTTCCGCTGCGCTTGGGTCGCAATTCTCCTTCAGGATTGAATACCAAAAGAACCGGAGAATTTGCACTCTATAGGTGACAAATCAAAGAAAGCGAGGCCATTTACCGATGGCGCTCTTAAAACAAATCTGATATTTACCGATATCAAAGAAAGCGGGACCATTTACGATGGCGGCTTTTAAAACAAATCTGAATATACCGATATCAAGAAAGCGGGGCCATTTACCGATGGCGGCTTCAAAACAAATCTGATATTTACCGATATCAAAGAAAGCGGGCCATTTACCGATGGCGGCTCACAATAAATCTGATATTTACCGATATCAAAGAAAGCGGGGCCATTTAACCGATGACGGCTTCAAAACAATATGATATTTACCGATATCAAAGAAAGCGGGGCCATTTACCCCGATGACGGCTTCAAAACAAATCTGATATTTACCGATATCAAAGAAAGCGGGGCCATTACCGATGGCGGCTTCAAAACAAATCTGATATTACCGATATCAAAGAAAGGGGCCATTTACCGATGGCGGCTTCACTGGGGGAGGAAAAGATGTTTACAATTGAAACAAGACCAGGATTTACCGATGACTAGGAAGAACTCGATGTTTACCGACATCGAACAATGATGTTTATAAGTGAAACGAGAACAGACATTACCGATGACTGGGAAGAAACTCGATGTTTACCGACATCGAACAATGATGTTTACCGACACCGAACAATGATGTTTATAAGTGAAACGAGACCAGACATTTACCGATGACTGGGAAGGAAACCGATGTTTCCGACACCGACATGAATGTTTATAAATGTGAAACGAGACCAGACATTTACCAATGACTGGGAAGAAACTCAATCTTTACCGACATCGAACAATGATGTTTACCGACACCGAACAAAGATGTTTATAAGTGAACGAGACCAGACATTTACTGATGACTGGGAAGGAACTCGATGTTTACCGACATCGAACATGATGTTACCGACACCAAGAAAGGATACATTTATGAAACGAAACCATTTAACCGATGGCGAAAATGAAATACTCGATATTTACGGATAGCGAATCTGTGGGGAATCTTAACGACAAAACCATTTACCGATGGTTAACAAGCAGCTGATGTTTACCGACATCGAATCAATGATGTTATCGACACCAAAAAAAAGGAAAGGACACACAGGGTGTTGACAGAACGATGTTTGTAGACAACCATGAGAGACATGCCATTTATTGGTCGCCAACGATTGGAATTCGACGTTTACCGACATCGAAAGATGATGTTTTACCGACATCAAAGAAAAGCACAGACATTTACGGGGATCAACGCGACATTACCGGTATCGCAAGGGTGACATCTACATATGTCAAAATAAGGCAGACACTACTGGTGACGAAATCGGAAGAGAATCAAGCTTTCCTTTCACGGACTGGTGAGAAATAAGAAACCAAAGATCCTCTGGGATTATCGATTCTGAATGTTGCCAAGAGCAATTGTTGCAATGTGCTACACTGATGTTTGAAAAATGATCCGCCTCTGTTTGGGGATAAGATCCATCTGGTTTAATACAGTATGCATAGTTTGAGTTTTTCATGGCGTAAGCTCCATACTGAATGGAAATGCTACGCGATTTGAGAATGCGAATGCAAATGATGATTACTACATCAAGATGCCAGGGAGGGAAAACTCCTGCTGGGAAAGCAAATGATCACTTTACTGAGCACCACATTTCTGATTCGATCTTCCAACTCTGTGGGACCATACAACATTCTGCTGAGGATACTTACTGATCTGACATTCTCGAACGGGGAGAAACCACTCAACTGGGGAGTCACTGTTTTGGAAAAACACCAACCCCTCGACCATGCCGGGGAAACAAATTCTGAACTCGACTTAGACGACCCAATTTCTACACGATGGACAGTGTTGAAACAACAGGGTCTTCCTTCGAACAAGCTTTGGCTCATCTACTTTAGCTATCAATCAAAGATAGTAACCTGCAAAACGGCAAGACATACATGCCCAGGGGATCGTATGGACAAGATATACTCAGTGTACTCATCATTCAAAATGATTTTCAGATGTTTTATCTTTCCGCACGCATTGTCTAGCCTTCATGTTTTTAAACTTAAAAAATCTTTATATGGACTTAAACAAGCTCCCAGAGCTTGGTATGAACGTTTAAGCAATTTTCTTCTGGAACACAATTTTATCAGAGGGAAAGTTGATTCCACACTCTTCTGTAAGAACCTTAACAATGATCTCATGATATGCCAGATATACGTTGATGATATTATTTTTGGTTCAGTTAACGCCTCTGTTTGTCAAGAATTCTCTGAGTTAATGCGGGCAGAATTTGAAATGAGTTTAATGCAAGAACTAAAGTTCTTTCTGGGAATTCAAATTAACCAAACTTCAGAAGTTACATACGTTCATCAAAGCAAATACATTAAAGATGTTCTAAATAAATTTGATATGGCTGACTGCAACTCTGCAAAAACTCCCATGCATCCGACATGCATTCTTGAAAAGGAAGAAGTAAGCAAAAAGGTTTGTCAGAAGCTCTATCGAGGTATGATAGGCTCTCTTCTCTATCTGACTGCTACTCGTCCTGATATTCTCTTTAGTGTCTGTCTCTGTGCCAGATTCCAATCAGATCCTAGAGAATCTCATTTAACAGCAGTTAAGAGAATTCTCAAGTATCTGAAAGGAACTCCTAACCTAGGCCTGATGTATGAGAAAACATCAGAGTATAGACTTTCGGGTTACTGTGATGCAGATTATGCAGGAGATAGATTAGAACGAAAAAGCACATCTGGAAATTGCCAGCTTCTGGGAAACAATCTGATATCCTGGGCCAGCTGTCGTACCCCAATTTTGTCCGGGCTTATTTTAATTTTCTTCAAGATTAATTTCAGTTTCATTTTTGCATATTACGCATAGCATGACATACATTGCATCATGAACAATGCCTGAAATGTCAGTCGGAACGAATTTATTCGAGAAATCAGACAAATCGGTTGAATTGTCAAAATTTGAGGAAAACAGTTTATTTTTCAAATAATGTGTTTTGTGTTGATAATTTTGGTATGATTGATTTAATTATTTTTCGAACAAATTTATACTCAATTTTTATTTTTTTAATGGGTCAATATTTTTTTAGATATTTAATTAAAATAAATTAGAATGTGTTTAAAATTAAATATTAGTTAGTGTACATTAAATATTAGTTAGTGTAAATTAAATATTAGTTAAATTTTTTATGATTTGTTTATGAATAATAATTATGGGATATACTTTTTCTTACATTGGATTCTATGACCCTCTCTTCTCTCTTCCATAAACGACAAGAAAAAAAGAGAATGAAATCTCTTAACAGATTTTCTCAAAGAGACCCTCTCTCTTCCCTCCACGTGTCCCTCATCACTCTCATATCTCTCCTCACACTGACGAATTCTCTCCCTATCCTCATTCAACTACCCACCTCACACCTCACAAACTCTCCACTCCCTAACGTCTCTCTTCCTTCTGCTGACACCTACCACTATCACTCACCACTCACACTATCTCACTACTCTCACACACAAATCCTAAAAAGAAAATCTCTTGTCCCTCTCTCTGGAAACCAAAAGAGAGAAGAAGAAAACTTCACCTTCCCTCATCTCATCATCCCAACCACCGTGCGCCGCCACCAGCTTACCCTTTTCCACACCGCCCAACCTCAACTTTTTCGTCTCCTTCATTTAACCTATCTTCCCTCTCACTAACCCTCACCGTAAACACCATCGCCCCACCAGCAACGAACCCTTCATCTTTCTCTCCGCCGCGATTCATCATAAACCTCATTCACCGTGAAAGCCACCGTCAAAACCTCCGCCTCCTCTCATGAAACCCTCGCCGCAACCCTTCATCGCTCACACTTTCTCCATACAAAATCGCTCACTACGCTTCCATAACCCTCAAAACCCATTCTCCGCCGTGAAACCCCACTCCGTTATCTTCCTCTCAAACCATCATTTTCATATTCCTTCCACTCAAGCCAACAAAACCCTTGCGAATCCACCGCTTTCAACTCACCATCAAAACCCATTTTTCTCCATCAACCCTTCAAATCGCACCCTTACAACCGTGACATACCCATCCACCACCAGCTCAACCGTCATGGAAACATGAATCTCAAAACCCCTCGCCTTTGTTCGTACTGGATCTGCTCCGTCATCACCGAGGATTTCCTTTCGGCTCCGTTTCCGCATACCAGAGACGCTTACGACAACATCAATGGCTCGGTCGTCATCATGCAGTGGCAATCCCAATTTTCAACAATAATGTCAACGCAAAGCGAATCGCCGTAATCGATTCTATTCCGTTTAAGCAGTAGCCGGTACATCAGCAGCGTCGGTTCGTCATTGGGGTAACATCTCGGTTCCAATTTTTGTATTTTACTTTGTATAAAGTCTTTGTCGGTACAATTTCTGATTTGGGTGTGTAATCAATTTGAAGTTTGTAGTTTGCAGTTTGTTTTGTGTCGTGACTGTTTTCCTTCTAGCTTGGGTAGATAGATTACAAATTATAAAAACAAGTTGAATTAAGGTGTTGATTGATTGACTTCATATTCATTATGTTACTTGATTTCATACTTTGATCTCTGAAATTTGTATAGAGAAATGTTGTGTCCTGTAATTGTTGGTGTTTTATCATTCCAATATGTTAAAAGCATGGTTTCGACATTAAGTCCATGTCTATTATACCGCTGCTGTGCGTGTGAAATTAGGTCGTGGGTTTGTTTTGTTGCTGGTTGCATACAACAATGAGAACCTTAAGGGTTTCTGCATGCTTCTCTTTTTGGGACTGTGGGGAGGAATCGTGGAAATGGGATTCAAAAATACATGAATACTTTCTGACCAAAGCTGGAAAATACAGTGACTCAATGTCCAGCAAAGTTCGGTTTTCCTTTTCTGTGATTATTTTTTAGAAATTAAATATTTTATGCATTGATATTTGGCAGCAAAGAATGGGTTTAGGATTGGTTTAGTTTGGAAGTTAATAAGCTGCAGACTCTGTTTTTTAGGAGTATATATATATGCTTTAATTAAATCCAATTTCATTTTTTTTCTAATTATTTTGATTAACCATGTGGGCCAATTGTGGTGGTATATTTGAATACAAAAATAAATAGGCCCACTAAATTTTGACACCTTCTGTAAATTAGTAAATATAGTAAATAAGTTTATGATGAGCCGTTTAAAGTCCATTACATTTAAATTGGATTTTTATGTGGATTCGACAAAATTCATGTCGCTATACCAACAAAGCATCAATAAATTAATTGTACATTTTCACCGCGTTTCAATCTCACATACGACATGCCAATTTCATTGCGCTATGTACAAACCGGTTTTGGAGCATATTGTGACCAATTCACTTCATAAATCATTTTCAATTTTATTCAATATCAATCCATCAACAACACAAACCAATTCCAAAAAGCACAAACAATAATTATCAATTTAACATCGAGCCCACTTTTTAAAACACCCTTGTAAGTCGATTGCTCTTCGCATCGCCATCAACCTCACATAGCTTACTCTTGGGCTTCCTTACAATGAAACCTACTTGGTTATTGATTAATCGAGTAGATGAAATAATACACTAAATAAATTTCATAAACACAAATTCAAATCATTTTTCCAAACCAACTCAATTTCAAAAGAATTTTCTCTTAAACATAAACTTGGGATGAAAAGGAGATAGTAAGCGTACGCTTCACTATTTCTCAAGCACTTGAATAATTGGCGTACGCCATATTGCGCGAGTTCTTGTCACCCGATTAAACCTTAATCATACACATTCAAACCACATTTTTTTAAATCAATTACAAATTCCAAATCCTTTTAATTAATCTTTGAATGAAAAGGAGAATAGTGAGCATCCGCTTTATTATCTCTCGATTATTCGAATAATTGGCGTACGCCATATTGCTCGGATCTTCGTCATTCAAATCAAAATCATAATCATACAATTTCAAATCATTTCTACAAATCTTAAATCCTTTTAATTCCATATTTCAGATGAAAAGAGGATAGGAGGCGTACGCCTCCCTATCTTTCGATTATTCGAATAATTGGCGAACGCCACATTGCTCGAATCTTCGTCATCAATTCAAAACCACAATCGAATAAACTCAAATCATACCAAATCCAAACCTACCAGTTCAAACTACCTTCGCAAATCGAATACAACATCTCAAGACATATTTTTTTACAATTTAAACTTCGGATGATAAAAGATGAGAGGCGTACGCCTCGCCATCTCTCGATTATTTGAATAATTGGCGAACGCCATATTGCACAAATTATCGACTTCCGACTAAAACATGCTAAATAAACTTGGATTAGGGAATAAGTGGCGTACGCCTCATTATTCTTTGAATAAGCAAGTAGGGGGCGTACGCCTCGCTACCGTGCATATTCAACATCCACAAACAAACTTTCAAAATAATTCAAACGAAAAAGGAGTAGAAGGCGGACGCCTTATTACTCCTCGAAAGAATTGGACGATTGGTGAACACCACATTGCTCAATCTTTCGTCGTTCTCCAAAAACATCTCAAACCAATCAAATCTAACTTCTCGCCCCCATGCGATCGAAACCAAACCAAAACACCCAAACACATCAAATCAACTTGTCACCCCCGCGTGACCAAAACTCTATTCCAAAAGAACACTGTCAATCCTTTCTAATGCGCACAACAAACCAGTGCTAGAGCCTCTACCGAGAGTAGACAAGCCAACGTTTAGCCGTTAGAATGCCGACCTACACAGTCGTTCATCAAAAACAAAACCCACCAAATATTCGAGTAGCCCGAACTACGAATGCTCTGATTTCCTTATTGCACTATAAGGATACGTAGGCAGGAGATTACTGTATCTTCGCAAGCACACTAATAAAAAACCTCCCATTTCCCCCCTCCTGAGATCTTCATCCATATCTATCACCCATTCTAATCACTCGAAGCAAGCAGATAAACAGTTAATTAACAGTCAAATAGCAAAATCAGACTAAGAGGTTCCCGTTGAGTACAACGGACGTAAGGGGTGCTAATACCTTCCCCTTACGTAATCGACTCCCGAACCCGAATATGGTTGCGACGACCATTATTCTTTTTCTTAAAGGTTTTCTCGATATTTTCCTATTCCTTTATTGGAATGAATAAAGTTCGGTGGCGACTCTGTTTCGAACATTTTTTTTCGCGTCCTATCGCGAGGGATCGCATTATCATCATTTTTGAGGTGCGACACCAGCAAGAGACAGTCAACTATTGCTCTATCTACTGCAGAAGCAGAATATATCTCAGCATCACTGTGCACAACTCAGATGCTCTGGATGAAGAATCAGTTAGAAGATCTGCAAATCTTCGAGAGTAACATTCCTATCTTCTGTGATAATACTGCTGCCATTTGTCTAAGTAAGAATCCCATTCTACACTCCAGAGCTAAGCACATTGAAATAAAACATCATTTTATCAGAGATTATGTTCAGAAAGGGATAGTAACATTGAAGTTCATTGATACAGATCATCAATGGGCAGATATATTTACTAAGCCTTTAGCTGAAGATAGATTTCTTTTTATCTTAGAAAATCTGAACATTCAAAATTGCCCTGAATAAATTGTGCCTCTGAAGATGTAAAATGAGACTCTGACATAAACAAACAAGTTTCTGTCTTTGACTCTGATACTTCTACCGAGTTAAGAAGATATCTGAGTTAGAAATCTCCAGGAACCAATCCTTTGGTATTCCTGAAGATCAGATACATCAAAACACGTGGAGCACTTAGCGTCTAACCTTTGAACTTCTAGACAGCTGTCCAGAAGAAATTCAAAGGCCAGACGATTGAGATCTCCTCGAGCAGTGTGCATACTGTTGGGATTAGACATTCATTAATGAGCCTTAATCATTTTTCCCCCAAGCGTGCTAACTTGAGTTCTGTGCTAACGCTGAATTGTGTGTCGTTTTGCATGTGTTTTCGTTTAGGGTATTTAAACACTCCTCTCACATTTCACACACTTATCACTCTCACTCACTCTCAAACCCTCTCTGAAGCATTTCTACAAACACTTCATCTTCATCTTCTTCTTCATCAACTATGGAGGCTCAACAACAACAAGTTTTCAACTTTTCTCAACAAATGGAATCCAACACCACTGCCCAAAGTTCAAGCATTTCCACTCCAACAGTTACAGGCGTTTCCATTACTCCAGTGTACAAGGAACCCCATGTTCTTGATCGTGAACCTCATATCAACCTAGCAACCCCCTTTGAGGGACTGGAAGTTTTATGTGAAACACTGGTAGACTTCAACAACATGAAAAGGAATGGAGTAGATCTTACTGAAGAACTCCGTCAACAAGGGTGGGAAAACTACTTCCAAAGGCTTTATGGCCCTGTTTACCCAAATCTCATCAAAGAATTCTGGAGATTTGCTGACGCTGATGACCATTTCATCGTCTCCTACGTATTAGGGGTAAAGATAGTGATTACTGAAAAGTCAATTGCTTCTTTACTGAACATGGAGAAAGATGGAGGAAGAAGGATCTACAACATCAACCCTAGGTCAAGGCGCATTGCTCAGGAAATAAATCCAACCATTTTCAAACTCAACACTGAAGGCAATCCTTCAAAGAACAAAGAACTTCATCAGAACCTCAGAGTATGGCTCAAGATCATTCTGGGAACCATTCATCATAGCCCAGCATCAAACTCCTCTGACTACATCAATACAGATCAGAAGTGCATTCTGTATTGCATTCACAAGGGTTTGAAGCTCTGCCTTCCTGCACTACTCTTCAGATATCTCAGAGACTCTGTAAGGGAGACAAGAAACAACATGAAACCCAGAGCCTACATCCCCCTGGGAAGACTGTTGTCTGATGTTCTGATCGAGAATGGGCTGGTAGATCATCTGGAGAAGAACAAACTGATGGAAGATCTGGCGATAGATACTAGAAAGCCTCTGAACGCCAGAAATCTCAAGAGCATGGGAATCTTGAAGAAGATTCAAGTCAGACCCACGCTGGATACCTCCTGGGACGCCTTGAAAGATCAGAGGAAGCTGCCCCATGGTCTTGCAAGGTTCTACAAGAATGAACCCAAAGAAGCTATCCTCTTCTATATGCAGCGTCTGAAGGATGAAGGAGTCGACATCTCTGACTTCAGACTGGACGATTGTCTAGATTCAGAAGAAGACTTTGTCAGGTTCAAAAGAGGTCCCTCTGAAAAGAAATCTTCAAAGGCCAAGAAAGCAAGGCTAGGAGAGACTTCTGGAACCAGATCTCCAGCACCTCTGCAAGTAACTACTGGTAAGTCTGCTCCCTCTATTCCCTCTGAACGTCTTATGGCTTCTTCTAATCCTCTCTCAACACCACCTATATACACATCCTCTGAAACCCCACCTTCTACAACCAGAACCTCATAACCTCTACCCAATTTTAATCTTGCTCATACATCACTACCTCTATCTGAAACTGAAGAAATGAACCAAACCACTTCCTCTTCATCATCTTCAGCCCCAGAATCACCTCCATACCTTATCCTCTCCTCTGACCCTAACTCTCCAACCCTAGCCCAAATTCAGGCTCAAAACCTCGCTTCACAACAACCAACACAACCTGAAGTAACTTCACCACCACAACAAACAACAAACACACCCTCTGAAGCTCAACCCTCTGACCTCCACACCTCTGATATCACCCCGCCAAACACCTCCGCTGAACCTGAACCTGAACCTGAACCTGAAGCTGAACCTGAACCTGAAGCTGAACCTGAATCTCTAACACTAAACCTCAGCCCTCCAACCTCTCCACCTCATACCTCTGAACCTGACCTTTCTATACCTACCTTTGAGGAAGCCATCATGCTGTTCGCAGGGGCTTCAGTTTAGAAGGTCAAGTCTCTGACCAGTAACTCTGGCATCAGTGATGATCCCGATTCTGTAAGGACACACTGGAACAGAGTCATTGGCTGGATGACCTCTGAGGCTTTTAAACTGAAACACATCTCTGAACAAGTGAGAAACGGCTTTATCAGAGATGCTGAGGCAAGACTACAGGAGCGACTTGCAAGAGAAGCTGAAGAAGAAGCCAGAAGGCTGGAGGAAGAAAGAGCAAGGGAAGCCGAAATCCTAAGGGCAAAGGAAGTTGAAGCTAAAGCTCTGGCCGATGCTGCTACTGCTGCCGAAGCTGAAGCACATGCTGCTGCTGAAGCTGAAGCAAAGGCCGCTGCTGAAGTACAGCAGGCTCTGACTCAGGGGGAGTCCTCATCTGTTGTTCCTATGGTTCTCCAGACGCTGGAAGCACTGAAGAAAGATTAGAAGGAACTCCGTGCCAGAATGGATAAACAAGACACTGTCAACGACAACATTCAGAACATGCTAGCTCAATTGCTTCAGAGAATGCCTCCGCCTCCCAACCCCTAGGCACTTAGGATTTTGTTTGCCTGTTGTCTTGCTTTCCTTGTTTCTGATGTTTACTTGTTCTTTTTGCCCTTGTCTCCGTTGCCTTTTTATCTGAATATAATGCTTTTCACTTGAATTTCTTTTTTTTGCTATGTCTTTTTGATTCTGACAAAAAGGGGGAGAAGTCATTAATAGCTCTGATGAAAATACTGTCTAAATACCTTAAGCACTCTGCAACATATTTTTCTTAAAAATAAATTTATCTAACACTAGACTTAAGAAATTGCAGAAGGTATCAAGAAACCTCATTGCTTGGAAGCTCTGGTAAGGACTTCTGAACTCCCTAGCCTATCTCAGGGGGAGCTCTTGTCTATCTGATCTGATATTGTTTATGTTTCATCTGCTAATTGAGTTTGTTTTGTCATCATCAAAAAGGGGGAGATTGTAAGAACAAAAATTGTTCTACAACAGATTCCATGATTTTGATGATAACAAAGGATGAAACCAAAAATGGCACCCTAACGAAAAGTTTCTAAGTGTGCAGGGTTCTAAGGAAAGAAGGAAGAGATCTGATGACGTCATCAGATACAGAATCATATCAGATACAAATTATCAGAAGACCAGAAGTAGAAACACGTTCAAGAAAGTCTAACTCTGAGCAAAACAGCAAAATATCAGAAGCATCTGAACAAGAAGTACGCTCTAGAAGTTCTGACTCTGATCAACGGTATGTCAAACTCCAGAAGCTCTCAGCGCTATCTGAAGAAACCATCAGAACTCAAAAAGAGATCAACATCAGAAGATTAGATAGCAAGATTCCAAGATTCCCAGAAACATGAAGACTCTGATCATGGATTTCCTAATAAAGAAAGAGTAACGTTAACTTCAAATAAAGGTTTGGAAATGGATTTCCTAATACAGAAAGAGACGTTAACTCCAAATTCAAATGAAAAAGGAACTATATTTGGAAAGAAGTCATTCGAGGAGAAAAAGTAGTGTTGGCAAGAAGCTATATAAGTTATGGCATTAATTCAAATTATTGGCCATCAATTTCAACGACTACTTCACTCCTATATAAAGGACTGCAATCAACATTGAGAAAATATATAGAGAACATACTGAAACATCAACACACATAAAAATGTTTTATTCTCTCAATCTTCACGAAGCTTTTGCTTAGAACGTGAAACACTTTTTGTTCTTACTGTTGTAATATTTGCTTATCTTAGAAGCACTCTAGATTACATTGTCTTTCATCTATTGTTTTATTTTTCCTCAAGTGACTCTGCGCAGTCTGTATACTTGAGAGGACTAAGAGATCTTTCTCTTAGACGTTGGTTGTAAACAATCTTTCAAGATTAGTGGATTAAGTCCTTGTTGAAGGCGAAATCACCTTGGCCGGGTGGACTGGAGTAGCTTTGTGTTATAAGCGAACCAGTATAAATTCCTTGTGTGGTTTTTATTTTAAAAAGGTGCTTATTTTCCAAAACAATTCAAACCCCCCTTTCTTGTTTTTCTCACCTTCAAACACATCAAAAGGTTACCGTAAGAATAATATTATAAATGCAAAAGTATACTCAAATTCATTACCATTCTAAATCAGGGACACCCCCTAGCATCTGGGGGTTTAGCTACTCATATTGTTCAAAACAAAATCAAGATAAAAAATACACATTACAAGTAATTGGATGACGTGGATCTTCAATCGCTTCCGCTCATGAAAACCTTCCGCTCTCCGAATTCCTTGATCTCTTTAATCCTTGCTTATTTGACAATACTGTGTTTGCCTCATTCCAAGATCCTCTTTTCTCTTGTAGAAACTCTCCTTATATAGTGAAAATCCCTTGGCAGAAGGTGGAAATCTCCAAAACATCCATGCAACTCAAGCCCGGTGAAAAAGCCCAAAAACTGGAAAATCAACATTTTGGGCTGACACGGGCGGCCGTGTCAGCTCTCTGCCTTGTTATTTCCTTGCTGACACGCCCTAGGTGACTTGACACGGCTGTGTCAGGCCATTGTTTTGGGCATTTCTTGTACTTTCTTGGCCTTCCTTCTAACACGGCCCATGTCAGGTGACACGGGTGACCGTGTCAGGCTTTTTGAACCGGGAAATCTTCTTTTTTCGAACGTCGAAACTTTCCACTTTCTCGCATTGAGTCCATTGGATCTTCTCTGTGGACCTGGAGGGTATAAACACGACAATTGAAGCGTAAAATCACGAAAACACAAAATAAAACTGATAATTAATAAAATTGCTTAAATAACTTACGGAAATGAAAATTAACTTTAAAGGTACCATAATGCGTAGATAGTGTCTCAAAATCCTTGGTTTCTTGTCAGATAAGCAACGAAAATATAGTGAAAATGATGACCGATCACAATCCCAAACTTGGCTCATTGCTTCTCCTCAAGTAATGTCCTATACGACAAAATGTCACTTCCCAAAATTTGTATTCTTACCATGATACTGCTGAGATCTTTCGCCAAAGCCTTCACTCTCCCTTTTATAGTTCTGGCTTTTCCCAATGAGTTTTCAGTCGCACTTCCTCATCGAGGTACCATTTCACCTATCAGCTTACATCACACTCTCACCAAGTCTCTCGGGGTTTAAGTGTTTTCACTCCCAATTCAGAATATGAAATATCAACTCATAAGTTTGAATAGTTTCTCCTTTCATATCAACTACACATAACACACACTTTTTGAGGTCTCTCAGGTTGTAATGAGGCCTGGGTTATGGTGTGGATATTCCAAACAAAATGGGAAACAAGTGGTTTTTGGTTCGGTGTCAATGTTACTATTATTTTCACTGTGTTTGTTCATTTTATTTCTTTTGCTCTATTTTTTTATAGCTCGTGTTTTTCTTTGCTATTCTTGTTTTTCAACCGAGTGCCCTTCTTTGGCTAGTGCTTCTTTTGAACCCTCAAGTTTATTTTCTTTTCTCTTTTTTTCTCGATGATTCTCTCTCTTTTTTTCGCACTCACATTGGCTTTTGAAACTTATAGGGTTTTACCCCAAACTTAGAATTTCAACACACCTTAATAATATCAATTTGACTCCAAACAGGGTAAGGAAGTGTTTTGCCCGCGGAGTACATTTACGGGGTTAAACAAACAATGGATACAGGCTCAAATGGGGTTAACAAAGGATAACATTAACAGGATGACTAGAAAGGCTCAGGGGTGTAGCGGGGTATTCGTTACCATTAGAGATATTGACTAAATCCAAGGTAAACCATACGAGTCGAGTCACCATCGCACTTCTATTTATCCAAGGGAATGGTTAGAAAGCGAACAAAAACCTAAAAGTTTTATCGAATCAAAAATTAGTAAAAATGTTAGAGATTTGGGTAAGGGGGTTGGTTATGCAATGGGAAGGTTTTAAGCACCCAAAACATCCTAGGTACTCCTAGGGAGCCCTTTTCATAAGTGTTGTTCTAGTCTAAAGGGTGTAGGTATATCTAAAGTACTATTTACTAAAAGGAAGGTTAAAAGAAAATGACTCGCAAGGATGTCACATCCGCTGCCTACGTATATCATCTGAGTATGAGAATCAGAGTCTTCGTAGCTCGGCTACCTATGGGTTAAAGAGAAGTGTGCTCGGTAAGACGTCGTGTCTTATGCCTACGTATCTCATCTGGAATGAGAATCAGAGCAAAATGTAGTTTGGCTAACTAGGGGAACAAGGGTATCGATTGCAACTAGGGCAAGAGAAAGGGAAGGTCTCGATCGCAACGAGGGCGAGAGAAAAGGATCACAACAAGGGCGAAAGCAAACAAGGATTAGTTGTTAGTTGTCAGTCAAACTCGGCAAGACATCGCATCTCGTGCCTACGTATCTCATCTGGACATGAGAATCAGAGTTGTCGTAGTTCGATTAACTAGGGGTTAAGGATTGCCATCTGAACATGAACTTACAAAAGAGGACACCAGCTGTGTCAAAGGAAAGTGGGCAATGTGTTCACGTCCTAGCAGTAGGTGTCGCAGCTCGCTGAATCGAGTCTTAGGCAGTTACCTCTTTGCAATATAACGGACTGACATGCCACAAGATCGGAGACGCACAGAAGGTCTAAAAGTAGGGAAGCTCTGCTCTAGAGTTGTCATGCAATATGGACCTATGTGTTAGGATTTACAAAGGGGAACATCTACCTAATGTTAGCATGCAAAGAATAAGGGAATTCTACCTATGTTATCATACAAAGGGTTCTACCTAATGGGTGCTACCTAAACGGAACAAGAGTCGACGGATGGAGCGCGAAGATGAGTTACAGATAATGGTAGATGGAGATGCCAGAGGCAATCGACTTACATGTAGATGGCGATGCCTGAGGCAATCGGCTTACAAGAGGATGGATGAATGCGTGCTGGTTCTGTTAAGTTTTGAAAATGATTACTCGATGTTGGATCGAGCTTTTGATCTTATTTTGAAATGGTTATCGGATGTTCGTTTTAATTCTTGTATTAACAGGTGACTAAAGAAATAAAGAAATAAATATTATGCACTTTATGGGAGAGGGGTACATTTGTTATGAATGGGGATTGTTCATGGCAAACAAACAATAAGAATATATGCCTCATACATCATACAAGTAGGCAACAGTTATCAATCAGATCGGATAAATAAAAAATATATAATCAAACCAAAGAATCAAATAATGGAGCATTTAAACAATGCATGGGAGTATGAACATGTTAAATAATCAAGCAATAGAAAGCATGAATGAGAGAAACAAGTATAAAAGATAACAGATGAATCAAACAGATGAAAATATGCATACGAAGGGTCCACTGAATAATTTAATCAGGAAATGAGGTAAGGACCAAATAAAATCAAGGTAAAAGGCCTCTAATACATGGCATATGAGATGAACGAGGGAGGATCAAAAGATCTCTTCAATTTCCATAAGCAATCCCTAAGTCAAACATCGATTATAAAGAAATCAACTGAAAATTCAAGTCAACTTAAAAAATAACAAATAAATAGAAAATTAATCAAGAAAATTATGAAAAATTAAACTAAATAAGGTGGGGTCAGGACATCATCATCCCCCAAAAAGATTTTAAAAATAATGAAAATTGGCACGTGAATTAATTAAAATAAAACATAGGTCAAACCAAAAGTCAATTAATAAGACTAGGTTAGAAATAAATCAAGAATAAATAGTAAATTAATCAAGAAAATAATGAAAAATTGAACTAAATAGTGTGGGGTCAGGACATCATCATCCCCCAAAAAGATTTAAAAAATAATGAAAATTGGCACATGAATTAATTAAAACAAAACATAGGTCAAACCAAAAGTCAATTAATAAGACTAGGTTAGAAATAAATCAAGAATAAATAGTAAATTAATCAAGAAAATCATGAAATATTAAACTAAATAAGGTGGGGTCAGGACATCATCATCCCTAAAAAAGATTTTAAAAATAATGAAAATTGGTATGTGAATTAATTAAAATAAAACAAAAGTCAAATTAAATGCCCACCAACCAAACTAGGTCAAAATTAAATCCAAAATAAATTGAAAATATGAAATAAAATTCCAAGAAAAAGTCAGGTTGACCATGAGACAGTGGTCAACCTTCATCCCAAAAATCAAATGCTAATAATAATTTTAAGTTATAAAAATAAAATCAATAAAAAAAAGTGTGTTAAAATGGACCATTTAAAATAAATAATTAAAATAAAATATTAATATTAAAAAATACGAAAATAAAAATTATATAAAATTAAGTAAAACGTTAAGAAAAGTAAAAAATATTTTTGGGTAATTTTATGGACGAAGAAAATATTTTAAATAAGAAAAAGAAATATGAAAATGGAAGGATTAATGGTGATGAACATGGTAAGCAAGCGTAGATATATCAAAACATGGCCATGGAAGAAATGATTATCTAATGGAAAATAGAAGTGGAATGGAATCTGATATGTGATGAAGCTTTGCCTCCTTGCCATGAAATTCCAATGCTCCTTTAGGGTTAGGGTTTCAGCTTCTTAAATAGGGTGAATTAGGTGTTCTCATGGGCTTTTTAATAAGTGATTTATCCATAAGAATAAAAGTGAGAAGTGAGGTGTAAAATGCTGTTATTTTGGGCCAAACTTAAGTGAATGGATGTCCAATGCATGGCCAAAAGAGGTACAAAAACGTGATTGGTTTGTGCAGCATGCTTAAAAAATCTGATTGGGTCAGCCATACCCAAAATCTGCCTAGAAAATAAAGTCATGGTGCCCACTTTAAATGAATGTATCTCTCAAACCATAGATTCAAATGAGATGATTTCAAAAGGATGTGAAAGAGGACATTGCAAGGTACAATTGTTGTGAAGAAATTATTTTCAAATAATGCCTTGAAGTGCAAAAAAACTGGCCAAGAAGTCTTGACAAATTTTGAAGATTTTGGACTTAGAAATTTTTCTAAGTGTCCTAAAACAATGTCTCACTTTGACTAAGCATAACTTTCTCAATTCTAATCCAAATGGAGCAAACTTTATATCTATAGAAAGCTTGGATCAAGAGGAACAACTTTCATGTTGGAGAAATTTTCAAATGGAACATTTAGCTTGATTCAAAATGGGCTTAAAGTGAGTGCAATGATCATGAAAACTTGCCCTAAATGGAAAGTCAACCATTTCCAAATTAAGTAACTTTTCCAATTCCTGATTAAATGATGAATCCATGATCCAACCTTGATCAAATTTCACATGTAGGATCCCCTAGGCATGGATTTTGAGATTCCACTCTCAAAATGTCAGGAGTTGACTTTTCTGGCCCCACAATTGACTTTTCCCAAACTGTCTGATTCCCGATTCCATTGATCAATTGAAGCACTTCTAGCTCAAATAAAGAGCTGATTTTTTGTATGTAGACCCTTGTGGACATATGGAGGGCCATGGAAAAGAGTTTCACCCAAAGATGCCTCTCTAATCATGACATGGATGAGCTCCTCTACTTCCAACTAAACATTTCCTGTTGCAGGTAGCCATGAAACCCTAATTTCTAATTAAATCCAGATGAACACTCTGATAGCTTTGAATCCTTCACTGATGAACTGAGGACCATAATAGGATACTTGGACCCCCCTGAGACCCTTGAGACTTATATACTTAGAAAATGAAGTCCAATTCTCAATCTTGCTTTGTGTGGGCTCCTTCTGTTAATGAGTGATCGATCAAAACCTGATCTCCATGTCACTAATGCAGTATGCAATGAGTATGACCTAATATGATGCTAATGAAGTGTAAAACATAATCCCATGCTTCCAAGAAAAATGAAGGGTAAATTTTGGGGTATTACAACTGCCCCTATTCAATCAACTGGAAACCCGAAAGGAAGATAGCAATGGCTTTCGCACTTTCGAGGTATCAAGTGATTGAATACGATAAAAGCCCGAAATTTTACACTGAAGTTAAAAAATGAAGTAACAATGCCTGTCAGAATCGGCCAAAAGGTGGTCTTGAAAAAGAATCCGTCTGGTACGGTGAGAGTCGGTCTGAACACCGAAACAAGGAATGTTAGCCTGAATACCAAAATAAATGGTAACACAGAAATAACCATGGCCTGAATGCCGCTCATCAATCTGAATACTGGAAATGACTTCGATCTGAGCATCGGACGATACTTGATTATCAAACATCGGTCTGAACACCGGGAAACTGGCCTGAATGCCACTTCGGTCTGAATACTGGAAAACTGACCTAAATGCCACAAGTCGCATCGACCTGAATATCAGAAACTTCTTCGATCTGAACATCGGAAAACTGGCCTGAATGCCACTTCGGTCTGAATACCGGAAACTTGGCCTGAATGCCACAAGTTGCATCGACCTGAATGTCAGAAACTTCTTCGATTTGAACATCGGAAAACTGGCCTGAATGCCACTTCGGTCTGAATACCGGAAACTTGGCCTGAATGCCACAAGTTGCGTCGACCTGAACATCGGAAACTTCTTCAATCTGAACATCGGAAAATTGGCCTGAATGCCACTTCGGTCTGAATACCGAAAACTTTCATGCCTGTCAGCATCGGCAAAAATAGGGAAAATGATAATTGAGGCGACGCACGAGCCAACGACCCCTGCTGGATATAATAAAGATAAGTCATGAAAAATCTTCAGTCTGAGTACTGGAAACAACTTCTGGCTTATCACTTGGGATACCGAGAATGCCTTATGCTTTACATGCGTATGTTTGTATTTTTCAATGGCGTAATGCTCCATGAAAATGGAAATGCTACGCAATTTGGGAGGATGCAATGCAATATGATTCTACATGCAGGGATGCGAAATGCTTGATTAGAGAGAACGCCAAGCTGAGGCAAGGAATTCTGCTGGGGAAATGATCACCATCTTCTGGACCCTGGCAAGGCTATTGGAGATGCACAGCACAAAGAACTCTGTGGGGAAATGACCCGCCACACGGTGTTCTAGCAAATAACAAAATACCGAGGCTCTGATTGGGGAGAGAATGACACTGAAAACTTGATGCTGAGGAAAGCGACAGTGGTTCTGGCAACCATAATCTGCGAGAGAGACGACTCAGCAGGGGAAGCAAACACCGATACGGTACCGAGATTCTGCTTCAAGGAAAGAGACCATGGGTTTAGCGTCGTGATCATCGATTTGGCATCAAACTCTGAGGAGCATCCGCTTCTGCTGGGAAGATACAGTCTGGCACTGTCAACTCCGCTGAGGATATACAGTCTGACACTGTCAACTCCACTGGGGATATACAGTCTGACACTGTCGACTCTGCTGGGGAGTGTATAATCTGAAACAAATGCTTGGGGAAGTACAACAGTGAGAGCCTGCTGGGGATTGAAGAATCCAATGCTCGGACCAGCTCTGTAGGGATAAGATATCAAATTCCAACTGTTGAGGAAAAACATCCGCGATCATTTGATGGGGACCTTAAGGAAATGCCCCGAGTGTACCTGTTCTGAATAGACGATCCAAAGCACTTAAATTTTACAACAATTTTCAATGTTTATTAAGCACGTACCTGTAAAGCTCTTATGTTTCATGATGCAATGTTTATCAAAAATTCGGACGTCATTTTTGCAAACAAAACAGTAAAATGAAAATGAACACAGAGATGTACTGAATAACATGATTTTATTGATTGAGTGACCTCTGAATAGGTATTTACATCAGGAAGCAATCCTTGGAAAGAGGTAATTGCACAATAGATAAAAACAGAAATTAATCTAATGGCAATGTGAAATGGATTTCTATCGGGTTCCAATGCTGCTATGATTCGCTCGTCTTTAAGATCCTCCAAATGATCAGCTTTCCAAAAAAGGTGATTGGACTGTTTCCTATCCTTCGGAAGTTTCCGGTTATCGACACGAGATGATATTCAGAACTACTCAGAACGCAGCCATTCACTTAATCCCTAACTTTTTCCTGGATCGCCCTTTCGGGTTTTCAATCCACCGGGATACCCATTTTTGCCGAAGTTGCCCTTTCCGGTTTTCAACTTACCGGGTGTACAATCTTTTCATTTTTTAATCCCTAACTTTTGCCCGAACCTTTTTCATTTTCTCGGTTCACCGGGATGCCCATTTTTTTTGCCCGGACTACTCTTTTTATCGTCCAGCGGGTCTATTTTATGCGAAGTATTTTTTAACTGTGTCTGAGTTCATAGGGGAAGTGAAGTTTTCACCATCCATAGTTGCAAGCATTAAGGCTCCACCATCAAAAATCTTGGTAATAATATATGGTCCATCATAGTTAGGAGTCCACTTGCCCATGTGATCTGTCTGAGGAGGAAGGATCCTTTTAACACCAAATCTCCGACTTGGAAGCATCAAGGATGCATTTTTCGATCAAAGGCTCTCTTCATCCGACTTTGATACAACTGCCCATGACAAATGGATGCCATTCGCTTCTCTTCGATAAGACTCAACTCATTGAACCTTGTCTGAATCCATTCAGCTTCGTCTAACTTGACATCCAACATGACTCTTAGAGAAGGAATCTCCATTTCAACAGGTAGGACTGCTTCCATACCATACACAAGGGAATAAGGGGTTGCCCCGGTCGATGTACGTACTGAAGTACGATACCCATGCAAGGCGAAGGGTAGCATCTCATGCCAATCTCTGTACGTAACGACCATCTTCTGCACAATCTTCTTTATGTTCTTATTTGCTGCCTAAACAGCACCGTTCATATTAGGACAATAAGGGGAAGAGTTGTGATGTTGAATGTTGAAGTTCTTGCACAACTCCTTCATCATTTTGTTATTGAGATTAAAACCATTATCAGTAATGATTCTTTCGAGAATCCTATAACGACAAATGATTTCTTTCTTGATGAATCGGGTAACCACATGTCTGGTGACCTTCGTGACTGACGCTGCTTCGACCCACTTGGTGAAATAGTCGATGGCAACAAGGATGAAGCGATGCCCATTGGAAGCAGTCGACTCAATCTTTCCAATCATATCAATGCCCCACATAGCAAACGGCCACAGTGAAGACATCACATTCAGAAGATTTGGCGGCACATGTGTAGCACCTCAAATTTGCACCTATCATTGTAAATGCATTCTCATATTAGGTCATAGCATAACATGGTCCACTGCATAACATTGCATTGTCCCCTTTGCCTCAAGTGCAAGCCAGTCAAGAAATTAGGTCAAACTGATCAGGAGATCAGTCAGTCAAGCAAGCAAGTACAAATTCCTTTGAGCCAAGGCCCTAGGGTTGGTCCAACATGTTCACATGACTTGGGGATCCATTTGAAGTGTTTTGGTCAAAGATTGGATGTTCAGAAGTCATCAGTCAATGCACAGTCAGTCAGAAACCCTAAAAAGTCAAACTTGGTCAACTGTGACTGGTTTTTTTGGTTTTGATGGTTGGATTTGGTTTGAGAGGGCTCATTCATGTCCAAATAGGCCTCATATATCATGTCAAACACCATCATGGAAGAATTTGAAGCCAGATCAGAAATTTCCAAAAATGGAAACTGGACCTGTAATTGAAACCTGCCAAAAATGGAAAGTCTTGATCCTCAAACTTACATCATGATACAAGCTTCAAATGAATTTTTGCCCAACATGAAAGTTGAAGATCTTGTTCTCCCATTTCCAAAAAGTCCAAGAACACTCAATTCCCATGTATGGTTGGCAAGTTATGATCAAATCATTTTCAGAAATTCTTGAACTTCAAAAGGCCATATCTCTCAAACCATTTGGCCAAATTGGGTGGGGTTTTTTCCTACAAGTCACATTTGATCCCCTCTTTCCAAATATGTAACCCTCATGCACCAAAACATCACCATGCAAAATGGCCTTTTTGAACTTGCCTTAATTAATTTCAAGTGAGTTGAATTTTGACTTTTCAAAATAATCATTTTTAAACCATTTGGCCAATTGAAATAGTTCAGAAATGTGGTTTTGGTCATGTTACAAAGCCATTTTCGTGTAGTACACATAGCCATTCCCAAGTTGCTTGAAAATTGGACAAAAGTACACTTTTACCAACTCCTTTCCATATTTTCATGAAGCTTGATTTGTACCTTTAAACAGAGAATTAAAAGATCATTTTCTGTCATTTACAAACCCTAGTTGCAGCCTCCAAACACAAAAACTTCACTCATTCTCTCAAACTTCATTTTTGCATTTTTCCAAAATCTGCCAAAATTCTCAAAGAGACTAAGCCTTGCCTTGCTCGATTCACCATCCAAGCATCATTGTGGACACATTTCAACTGCCATTTCACAGCTGGGAGGAGTTTATGCTCGACTGTTCTTCCAACACAACTTCCATGGCAGATTGAGATTCAAGCATCTCCAAGGGTTGCTGAGCCAAGATTCTTCCTCCATCCACCTTGTAGAAGCATAAAGAGCACCTGTTTCAGCCATTGGAGACCAAACAACATCAGAATCACAACTGTCCATTAACTTTGGTAAAATTTTGATCTCCTTGTTTCTTGAAATAGATACATGCTTTAGAAAGGTCTATCCATGCTGAGCTTCATGATGCTTTTGTTTTCGAAAATGGTTGATTATTTTTGAAGTTATGTTGTTTTGAAGTTTTGATGATAAAACTTCTTTGGTTCGATTCGTGATATATGTGATGTTTTGATGAAAATTGATGCTGGATCTTTGTTTGCCATGCCATGCTGAACATTTGTGTGTATGTAATTTGTAATTCTGGAAAAAATTTTGGTAGCACGATTTGGGGACGATGATCTTCATCCTGTACCCAGAAAACCCTAGGGTTTCTTCATCCATGCCCAGATTTTCTAATTTCACACGCAGCATGGCACTGTATAGGCATGCACCAATAGGAACATTTCCTTGGTCGCCCCAAAACGCCACCGTTTAGTTAAGTGAGTTCCCAAATTACACAAATGCCACTCGGTCCATTAATAATTCAAAACAATTCATTTTAATTTCACATATTATTTCACTTTGATCATCCATTTTGCAAAATTCATAACTTGTTCATTTTAATTCCAAATTCAGTGGGAATTTTTGCATCATGTCCTGTTTGATGTCTATTATTTTATCATGATTTTTATTGATTTTTTGGATGGCTGGATTTTAAATGGACTTAGGGTTTGTATCATGTGACCAAAAATTGTACCTTTTGCCAAAACCTTTGTGAAACGATGAGGATGTATCCAATGATTCTGAAATTTTTTGTGGTTAATCTAGACACATTCATGGTGATTTTGGTGTAGAGTTTGTGAATTTATCATTGCTGGTTTGTGAGATATGATTTCTTGAGTTATTGTGTGACAATTTGTGTCACACCATTGATGTCCAACTTCATGATTTTCATTACCATGCTTCTTGAACTCAAATTGGTTTGAATTTTTGCATGAATGTACTCTTGGATGTCTAGTTTACATGTGAATTTTCTTGGATTTATTTGTGGCATTTCCTAATTGTTTGAGATTTTCTCCTCTGTTTAGTCATATGTTGACTTTTTGTGACACTTGTTCCCATTTCATTTGTGAAATTCTCATACTTTATTAGATGGACATGAAATTTTACATGAGATAACTAGACATCCTAACCTTTGACATGGTTTTAGTCCCATTCATTTATCATACACCATCTCTGACTTATGATTTTTCTAAGTTGATGCATGTTTGGTGGACTTCATTGAGCATGTTCAAAATTGCTTTGACTTTCTGATTTTCATTGACTGCCTTCCACTTGTCCAAATGAGATGAAATTTGACATGCTTACCATGCTGTGGGTTGTGATTGGTCATGATTTATTTGGTGATTTTTGGAAATGTTTAAGATTGCTTTTGAGTTAAGTCTTTCTGTTGACTTCTATGAGCTTCTGTTTGCTATACTTTGACCTAAATGGTTCATGAAATGATGATAGTGATTGATATGCCTGTGAACCCAATTGGTTGTGTTTCTTGATTGTTTGAACATGATTTTGGATGCTTACCCTTTGCTGTTTGGACTTTTTTCATTCTCCTTTGACCCTAGGCTTGCCCTAGTGGTCCTATTACTCACCTTTGAGCTTATGTTTTCAGGTTGACCAACAAATGATCAATGAGACCAATTCTTTTTGATTGAGCTTGCTTGATTATCATTGACTAACTTGTTTGTTTTGTAGGTGGCTTGGCTCACATGTCTTAAGCCTTGTGCCTTGCACATCCATTTGCCTCTAATCAACTGTTGATGTCTGTTTCTTTTTGCTTTGTTTGAAGTTGTATACTAATGTCTGCTTGACTATTTCAGGTGCTTTTAGTTGCTCAGTTCCTTGTGAACTTTTGCTTTGCTTTGCTTGTATAAGCAATTTGCATTGAGGTATAACTTCCTAACTTCATGTAGTCTGGAAGACCTGGCCTGTTACTTGGCCAGGCAACTGTCTGAAGTCCTCCTTAAGAGGCAATGTTTGTGGATGTTTAATTTTGTCCTTGCATAGAGTCAAAGACCTCCTAAGTGAAGAGGCAATTGGCAGAACCAAGGGATAAGCAACCTATCCCCTGCTATTTAGTGTGTCTTCTGTTTTGCTCACACCACTGTGTTGATGCATTGCAGATACAAACCCAAGATCTTGTGCAATTGTACAGTTGAGTCAGTTTTAAATGTGTAGAAGGGTTCCCACTTTCTGAACCCACACATTCTTGTCTTAAGCTCTCCCAGGCCAGGGATAAGAGCTGTGAAGTCTTATCTTCACTCACCTTTCATCAGCTTCACCTTGGCTCCCAATGTCAAGGTTAAGAGCTAACTTTACCCAGTTCCAGAGGTTTGTTTGTTGAGGTTGATATGACCCCTCGACTAAAACCTAGCCTTGTTTGAGCCCCTTGCTTGTGTATAGTGTGTGCTATCTGTGCTTGTATGTTTGTTTGACTTGCTTCCTGTGCGAGTTAGGTTTAGTTTAGACTTGCTTCCTGTGCAAGTTAGGTTTTGCTTGGCTTGCTTCCTGTGCAAGTTAAGTGTGTGTGTGACTTGCTTCCTGTGCAAGTCATGATTAGGATAGGCTGGCTCCCTGTGCCAGTTAGCTAGAAACCTTAACTTAGGGATGATTTTGCATGATAACATCTAGGCTCGAGTCGTAGTCTCCCTAGTGTTGTGTCTCCCTCTGTTATCTGGTTAGGCTAGTCCTTTGTCCCTGCGTAGGGGAACTACATCGCCCTGATCTTCATACCAGATGAAGTATGTAGGCAGGAGATTGAGCTGATCTCTCCGGGCGCCCTTTTCTTTTTTGTGTGTGTTGTTTGACAGTTGCTAGGCTCGAGTGCCTGACTCCTTAGCAATTTGTTGTCTGTCTGTTTGAGTGTGTGCTTGACGGTTATAGGCTCGAGTCCCCGACTCCCTATTAACTTGTTGTGTTGTTGTGTGCTTGGAAGCTGATGTAAGTCCATCGAGTGGCATTTGGGTTCCAGTGTGGGTGTGTTTTGGTTCGGATGCTGATGTAAGTCCAGTGATTGGCATTCAGGCTCCACGTTTGCCTTTGTCTGTTTGTTTGTGTGCGTGTCAGCCGAGCTACGAATGCTCTGATTCTCCTTCGTCCAAGGAGATACGTATGCATAGGATGCGATATTCTAGCGAGCATGTGTCGTTTCCCCAGTCCGAACTACTTCGACTCTGATGTCTATGCCTGATAGACTAAGTAGGCCCAGGATACGATATCCTGCCGAGTCAGTTTCAGTCTTGTTTTCTTGTGTCTCTTTCAGCCAGTGTGTGTGTGTGTGAGCAGTGTTTTAGCAACCATTTTCCTTCCTTTTGTGCGTGGATCCCGTCGAGTACGACGGATGCGTAGGGGTGCTAATACCTTCCCTTCGCATAACCGACTCCCGATCCCATTCTCTTTGGTCGCGAGACCATGTCTTTTCCAGGTTTACTCTGAGCGTTTCCTTTCCCTCTTTTGGGATAAATAACGCACGGTGGCGGCTCTGTTGTTCTTGTTTTCCCGCCGGTTTTTCGCGTGATGCGACAGCTGGCGACTCTGCTGGGGACTATAGAGAAGTTGACCTGTGCTGGTCCGTCTTCCCTAAGCGAGTCTCTCCTAGCGCTCTCTAGGTTAGGGTTTTGGTTGCTGTTTGCTGTTGTATTTATTGCATTCATTTGTATATATTTGCATTTACTGTTTGCATTTATTGTTTGCATTCATATTCATCTGTTCACCTGGCTGGTTGTCTGTTTCTCTCTGTTGGGGTGGGAGTTACATGAGGTAAAAGGCCCAATACCCAGGCCATGAGTGAAATCTAGGATACTTAGGAATAGAGTGATTCATGGGAAGCGGGTGGTATTGCGCCACTTAGCGGAACATTGATATCACGAGCAGTTCAGACCCTGGTGGGACATTATCGTTACATACTTCGGGTGTGTATATGATGATGTTCTGCGAAAGGTTATTTATGCTGCGTTTCTCTCGACCTTACCCTGGCCTAGATGACACCCGTGAGTGGGGAGGGAATGATCATTATTACAGGTACATGTTGGTGACTTGTTGGTGACTTGTTGGTGACTTGTGATCCTGTTGGTGACTATTGGTTCAGAATTTTGGGGTCTCAGATGACTTTGGGTTTCAGATGAATTTGTGGTTCCGAGTTCAAGCCGAAGTTTTGATCCTGTGTTCTGAGAGACACAGCCAACCAGTCGTGTCTGCATCATTTGCATCATAGCATATTTATTTTTCAAAAGAAACGCAATAAAAAAAAGATACAAAAAAAAAGGGGAAAAAAAAAAGAAAAGAAAAAAAAACTAATCCCTGCATGCATATCATTTCTCAGGTACATTCCAGAGCTTGTTCACTGATAGAGATGGCAACAGTCCCAGAGTTGAAGCGGAAGACTTGTTCCTACAGCTTTCACCGTGAACCTTTGACGTCTCTGATTGAGTTGAGCAACCTTATGACCAGTGGTAACCAGAAGGGGTTTGTTGACCAGTATGGAGATATTCTGACGCTGTTGAAGATGGTAGTCGATCCGGTGCCGTTGCAGACTCTTCTACAGTTCTACGACCCAGAGCTTCATTGTTTCACCTTTCAAGATTATCAGTTGGCGCCTACTCTTGAGGAGTACTCCATTCTGCTGAGTGTCCCGGTCCGGTATCAGGTTCCTTTCTTGGATGTGCCCAAGGAGGTTGATTTCAGAGTTGTTGCCAGAGCTCTCCATTTGGGTATCAAGGAAGTCGGTGATAGTTGGAAGTCCAGTGGGGATGTTGTAGGATTGCCTTTGAAGTTTCTGTTGAGGGTAGCTAGAGAAGAAGCAGAGAAGGGAAGTTGGGAAGCCTTTCATGCTCAGTTGGCCGTCATGATCTATGGGATCGTCTTGTTTCCGAGTATGCCAAATTTTGTCGACTATGCTGCAGTCAGTATTTTCATTGGAGGAAATCCAGTTCCTACTCTGTTAGCTGACACTTACTATGCTATTCACAGTAGGCATGGTAAGGGTGGGGCTATCAGGTGTTGTCTCCCGCTTTTGCTCAGATGGTTCTTGTCTCTTCTGCCAGTCAGTGGACCTTTTGTGGATGCTCAGAGCACGCATAAGTGGACTCAGAGGGTTATGTCTCTTACCTCCTATGATATCAGGTGGCAATCTTACAGGATGGATGTGCGTAACGTCATTATGAGCTGTGGAGGATTCCGTAATGTGCCACTCGTAGGGACTAGGGGTTGCATCAATTACAACCCGGTTCTTTCTCTTCGCCAGTTGGGGTTTGTGATGAAGGAAAGACCACTTGAGGCTGAGGTAGCTGAAAGTGTGTATTTTGAGAAGCGGAGTGACCCGGCTAGATTGGAGCAGATAGGGAGAGCTTGGAAGTCTATTGGTGTGAAGGATGGATCTGTCTTAGGGAAGAAGTTTGCCGTTGCTATGCCTGATTACACTGATTGGGTAAAGGAGAGAGTAGAAACTTTGTTGTTACCCTATGATAGGATGGAGCCGTTGCAGGAGCAACCACCTTTGATCCTTGCTGAGAGTGTGCCTGCGGAGCACTACAAGCAAGCCCTGATGGAGAATCGCCGTTTGAGAGGGAAGGAGCAAGATACCCAGATGGAGCTGTACAAAGCCAAAGCTGATAGGTTGAACTTGGCTCATCAACTCAGAGGAGTGCGAGAAGAAGATGCTAGCAGACTGAGAAGCAAGAAGAGATCCTACGAGGAGATGGAGAGCATGTTAGATGCAGAACACCGGGAGTGCTTGAGGCTGCAAAGGGTTGAGGCCAGCTATCAAAAGAAGGTCAGAGACTTGGAGAAGCAACTCAGAGATAAAGACATCCAGTGGAAGAAGGAAGTAGACTTGAGACAGGCATCAGAGAACCACCTTGGAGGAGAAGTGGTAGAGCTTAGACGACAACTGAAGGAGAAGATCACTCTTTTGCCAGAATGTTCAGAATGTGACCTGTTGATAGACCAGTGTCAGTACTTGAAGACTCTCATTCCGGGAGGCCGTTTGTCTTAGCCTGTATCTTTGATATGTATGTTGAGAATCACCTCCAGGCTTGTTGGATGGGATTCACTGTTGTACTCCGATTGTTTGGATTTTCTTTGTCGACTTTGTTGTATGATCCTGTTACTCATATAGATGAGGTTGTTGGTTTCACCTTGTATTCATCACTCTTGTGTATGATTGTTTCCGTGCTTCTGTGTTGTTCTTGCTGCAGGTTGCCATCTTTTGAGGATGACTCAGGCTCTTTGAATGCTTGAGAAATGAACATATCATGTGCATCATACGCATCATTAGCACCATACTCATATCATTTTGCATAACAGGTGTTCTTGGTCGTGACTTCTCACTCTTGGTTCCTGTTCAGGCAGGATAGCTGATCAACATCCGCACCGCTACTCAACAAGACTGAATCAACAGAGAGGTATGGATCAAGTTCAAGCAGAGTTGGCTGAGATGAAGGCTAACATGGCCCAGTTTATGAATATGATGCAAGGGGTTGCACAAGGTCAAGAAGAACTTCGAGCCATGGTTCAGAGACAAGAGGCTGCAATTCCACCGGTCAACCATGCTCCGCCAGAGGGAGGCCCGGTCAATGATAACAATGTTGCTGCTGCTGTACCCATCAACAACTATGCTGTAGGTGATGAGTTGGCGGGTATTCGAATCAACGGTCAACCTATTGTTCCAGATGCCGCTAATGCCAGAGCAGTCCGTGCCCCGGCCCGTAATCCTGCTCCGATTGTTGACAGACAAGAAGATATGTTCTCTCTGCTCAGTGAAGACGAAGACGTTCTGGGAAGGGTTGATGAGAGAGACCGCAAAGTTGAGGCTCTTGCTGAGAAAATCAGAGCCATGGAATGTCAAAACTCCCTTGGTTTTGATGTTACTAATATGGGATTGGTTGAAGGACTGAGAATCCCGCACAAGTTCAAAGCACCGTCCTTTGATAAATACAACGGTACTTCTTGCCCTCGCACCCATGTGCAGGCTTATTATCGAAAAATCTCTGCGTATACCGATGATGAAAAGATGTGGATGTATTTTTTCCAAGATAGTCTATCTGGGGCTTCTTTGGACTGGTACATGGAATTAAAGAGAGATTCGATCCGATGCTGGAGGGATCTGGGTGAGGCCTTCTTGAGGCAATATAAACATAACATGGACATGGCGCCTAGCCGGACTCAGCTGCAGAGTCTATGTCAGAAATCCGGAGAGAGCTTCAAGGAGTACGCCCAGAGGTGGCGTGAACTGGCTGCTAGAGTTCAACCCCCTATGCTGGAGAGGGAGTTGACAGATATGTTTATCGGTACTCTTCAAGGTGTGTTTATGGACCGGATGGGGAGCTGCCCATTCGGTAGTTTTTCTGATGTTGTCATTTGTGGAGAGAGGACTGAGAGCTTGATTAAAACTGGGAAGATCCAAGATGCTGGTTCCTCTTCTTCTAAGAAGCCATTTGCTGGGGCACCTCGTCGAAGAGAGGGTGAAACTAATGTTGTTCAACACCGCAGAGATCAGAACAGAAGTGAATACCGTCAAGCTGCTGCAGTAACCATTCCGACACCTCAACTTCGTCAGCAACAACAACAAAGAGTTCAACAACCGCAACAACAACAACAACAGCAACGTCCGTATCAGCCCAGACAAAGGATGCCTGATCGACGTTTTGATTCGCTACCCATGTCGTACGCCGAGCTGCTGCCCGAATTACTCAGGTTGGGGATGGTTGAGTTGCGTACAATGGCTCCGCCTACAGTATTGCCTCCTGGGTACGACGCCAACGTCCGTTGTGACTTTCACTCTGGGGCACCAGGGCATCATACTGAGAAGTGTCGGGCTTTCCAGCACAAGGTCCAAGATTTGATCGATGCCAAGGCGATCAACTTCGCTCCAGTGCCTAACGTCGTAAACAACCCTATGCCTCAGCATGGTGGGCATAGAGTGAACAATATTGAGGGGAAAGAAGCTGAAGATCTGGTTGTTAATGTTGATGATGTTCAAACTTCTCTGCTAGTTGTGAAGGGCCGTCTGCTGAATGGGGGTGTCTACTCGGGTTGTGATGAGGATTGTTTGGGCTGTGCAGAATCTGAGAATGGTTGCGACCAGTTAAGGGCCGGTATCCAGGGTATGATGGATGAGGGTTGTTTGCAATTCAGTAGGGCTGTAAAAGATCGTGGAACGGTGTCAACTATTACTATTTACTTTAAACCGTCTGAAGGACGTGGACAAAGGGTCGTTAGTGCACCTGCAACAAATGGTACCCCAGTTACCATTTCCGTGCCTGTAACTATCAGTGCTCCAACTACTATTGCTGTGTCTGGAAGAAGGGCTGTTGAGAATAGTAGAGCCGTGCCGTGGAAGTATGATAATGCTCACCGCAGTAACAGAAGGGCTGAAAGTCAGACGAGACCAGTGAATCAAGCTCCAGTGACAATTGGTTTACCGAATAGAGTTCCTGCAACTGTTGGTCCGGCTGTGGATAATGTAGGAGGTCCAGGAGGTTTTACCAGAAGTGGTCGTCTGTTCGCACCGCAGCCTTTGAGGGACAATAATGCTAAAGCTCTCGCCAAAGCAAAGGGTAAGCAAGCTGTGGTTGAGGAAGAACCTGTTCAGAAAGAAGCGCCCGAGGGCTCGTTTGAGAAAGACGTGGAGGAGTTTATGAAAATAATCAAGAAGAGTGACTACAAGATTGTAGATCAGTTGAATCAAACTCCGTCCAAGATTTCTATACTTTCACTGTTGTTGTGCTCTGAGGCACACCGTAATGCCTTGCTGAAGATGTTGAATCTGGCTTACGTGCCACAGGAGATTTCTGTCAATCAACTGGAGGGTGTGATGGCCAATGTGAGCACCAGGCATGGTGTAGGTTTCACCAACCTGGATTTACCGCCTGAAGGGCGAAGCCATAACAAAGCCTTGCACATCACCATGGAGTGCAAGGGGGCAGTGTTGTCTCACGTATTGGTAGACACCGGGTCGTCGCTGAATGTGCTGCCTAAGCAGATTCTGAAGAAGATTGATGTGGAAGGGTTTGTGCTTACTCCCAGTGACCTGATCGTTCGTGCTTTCGACGGCTCCAAACGTTCTGTGTGTGGGGAAGTTACCTTGCCTGTGAAGATAGGTCCGGAGGTATTCGATATCATCTTCTATGTTATGGACATCCAGCCCGCCTATAGTTGTTTATTGGGGCGTCCATGGAT
The DNA here is from genome assembly GCF_024323335.1 of Lathyrus oleraceus. Taxonomy (NCBI): domain Eukaryota; kingdom Viridiplantae; phylum Streptophyta; class Magnoliopsida; order Fabales; family Fabaceae; genus Lathyrus; species Lathyrus oleraceus. Next base: position 430,923,310 of record NC_066584.1, read on the forward strand.
TCATGCAGCAGGGGCAGTCTCGTCGACTCTCCATCAAAAGCTCAAGTATGTCTGGAACGGTCAGATTGTGACTGTGTGCGGTGAAGAAGAGATTCTGGTGAGTCATCTATCCTCGTTCAAATATGTTGAGGTGGATGGCGAGATCCACGAAACCTTATGCCAGGCGTTTGAGACTGTGGCTCTTGAGAAAGTGGCGTACGCTGAGCAGAGGAAGCCAGGTGCTTCAATTACTTCTTACAAGCAGGCTAAAGAGGTTGTTGATTCTGGCAAAGCTGAAGGCTGGGGCAAGATGGTGGACTTGCCTGTCAAAGAAGACAAATTTGGCGTTGGTTATGAGCCTCTCCAAGCAGAGCAGAATGGTCAAGCGGGTCCGAGTACCTTTACCAGCGCTGGGCTGATGAATCATGGCGACGTCTCTGCAACCGGTAGTGAAGACTGTGACAGTGATTGTGATTTGGACAACTGGGTTCGCCCGTGTGCACCAGGGGGGTCTATCAACAACTGGACGGCTGAAGAAGTGGTTCAAGTTACTCTTCTGACAGAGTAATTTTCTGTTGTTTTGTCATTTTGCATGAAAATCCTACGTTCTGCCCAAGGCGTAGTGGTTCATTGTAGGGCCTCATCATGTTTTAATGATTATCATTAATGAAGGACATTTTTTGCAATCAAACTTTGTGATCCCTGTCTTTCTATTTTTTGTTTTCATCTTTTTTCAAAACAATAAAAATGGCAATGTTTTTGTTTTTTGTGACTTTTTTGAACTCTTTTTCTAAAACAAAGCATTAAACATGCAGAAGCGATCTTATGGCATTCACTATGAACAGTTCTGTTATGGCTCAGTATGATTTCGACAATCCCATCTACCAAGCTGAAGAGGAGAGTGAGGAAGACTGTGAACTCCCTGCAGAATTGGTCAGATTGCTGAAGCAGGAGGAAAGGGTCATCCAACCTCATCAGGAGGAGTTGGAGGTTGTTAATTTGGGTACTGAGGACGCCAAAAGAGAAATCAAGATTGGGGCTGCTTTAGAGGACTCTGTCAAGAGGAGGCTGATTGAGATGCTGAGAGAATATGTGGAGATATTCGCCTGGTCATATCAAGATATGCCTGGGTTAGATACAGACATTGTGGTGCATCGATTACCTCTTAGAGAAGGATGTCCTTCGGTCAAGCAGAAGCTTCGTAGAACGAGTCCTGACATGGCAACTAAGATCAAGGAAGAGGTTCAGAAGCAGTGGGATGCAGGTTTTTTGGCTGTTACAAGTTATCCCCCATGGGTGGCCAACATCGTTCCTGTGCCGAAGAAGGATGGTAAAGTCAGAATGTGTGTCGATTACCGGGATTTGAATAGAGCGAGTCCGAAAGATGATTTCCCATTACCTCACATTGATGTATTGGTTGATAATACGGCTCAATCCTCGGTATTCTCTTTCATGGATGGTTTCTCTGGATATAATCAGATCAAGATGGCGCCAGAGGACATGGAAAAGACGACATTCATTACACCTTGGGGCACGTTCTGCTATAAGGTGATGCCATTTGGGCTAAAAAATGCTGGTGCTACCTATCAGAGGGCAATGACGACTCTCTTTCATGACATGATGCACAAAGAAATTGAAGTGTACGTAGATGATATGATTGCGAAGTCGCAGACAGAAGAGGAGCACCTGGTTAATTTGCAGAAGCTGTTTGACCGGTTGAGAAAGTTCAAGCTGAGGTTGAATCCGAACAAGTGTACGTTTGGGGTGAGATCAGGGAAGCTTTTGGGCTTCATTGTCAGTGAGAAAGGGATTGAGGTTGATCCAGCGAAAGTCAGAGCTATTCAAGAGATGCCTGAACCGAAAACGGAGAAGCAAGTCCGTGGGTTTTTAGGGAGGTTGAACTACATTGCAAGGTTCATATCTCATCTAACAGCCACGTGCGAACCAATTTTCAAACTGCTTAGAAAGAATCAGGCGATCAAGTGGAATGATGATTGTCAGAAGGCTTTTGACAAGATTAAAGAGTATTTACAGAAACCTCCAATCCTTATACCTCCAGTTCCTGGGAGACCTCTGATAATGTACCTGTCAGTGACTGAGAACTCGATGGGGTGTGTATTGGGACAGCATGACGAGTCTGGTCGAAAAGAGCATGCCATATACTACCTTAGCAAAAAGTTTACCGACTGTGAAACAAGATATTCACTGCTCGAGAAAACTTGCTGTGCTTTGGCCTGGGCTGCTCGCCGACTAAGGCAGTATATGTTGAACCATACCACTCTGTTGATTTCTAAGATGGATCCAGTGAAGTACATCTTTGAGAAGCCGGCTCTCACCGGACGTGTTGCCCGTTGGCAGATGATTTTAACAGAATATGACATTCAGTACACGTCACAAAAGGCCATCAAAGGTAGTATTCTGTCAGACTACCTCGCCGAGCAACCGATTGAAGATTATCAGCCTATGATGTTTGAATTCCCTGATGAAGACATCATGTATCTTAAGATGAAAGATTGCGAAGAGCCTCTTGTCGAGGAGGGACCGGATCCGGATGACAAATGGACACTGATGTTTGATGGGGCCGTGAATATGAATGGTAACGGTGTTGGGGCAGTATTGATCAATCCTAAAGGTGCTCATATACCTTTTTCTGCCAGATTGACGTTTGACGTCACCAACAACGAAGCTGAGTATGAGGCTTGTATCATGGGGATAGAAGAAGCCATTGATCTGAGGATCAAAACTCTTGATATATTTGGAGATTCCGCTCTAGTGGTCAATCAAGTCAATGGAGATTGGAATACGAATCAGCCGCATTTGATTCCGTATAGAGATTACACCAGAAGAATACTGACGTTCTTCAAGAAGGTGAAGTTGTATCATGTCCCCCGGGATGAGAATCAAATGGCTGATGCCTTGGCTACTTTGTCGTCTATGATCAAAGTTCATTGGTGGAATCATGTGCCACATGTTGCGGTGAATCGACTTGAGAGGCCTGCGTATGTGTTTGCAGCCGAGTCTGTTGTAGGTGATGAGAAGCCGTGGTATTATGACATCAAGAATTTCCTCAAGACTCAGGAGTATCCGGAAGGTGCGTCGAAGAATGACAAGAAAACTCTGAGGAGGCTAGCTGGAAGCTTCTATTTGAATCAGGATGATGTGTTGTATAAGAGAAACTTTGACATGGTCTTGCTCAGATGCGTGGACAGACCCGAGGCAGACATGTTAATGCAGGAAGTTCATGAAGGTTCCTTCGGTACTCATGCCGGCGGACATGCAATGGCTAAGAAGTTGTTGAGAGCCGGGTTATTACTGGATGACTATGGAATCCGATTGTTTCAAGTATGCTCGGAAGTGCCATAAGTGTCAAATCTATGCTGATAAGGTGCATGTACCACCAAGCCCTCTGAATGTCATGAATTCGCCTTGGCCGTTTGCCATGTGGGGCATTGATATGATTGGGAAGATTGAGCCTACTGCTTCGAATGGACATCGCTTCATCTTGGTTGCGATTGATTACTTCACCAAATGGGTGGAAGCAGCTTCCTATGCTAACGTTACCAAACAAGTGGTTACCCGGTTCATCAAGAAAGAAATCATATGTCGTTATGGAGTTCCTGAGAGAATCATCACTGACAATGGTTCGAATCTCAATAACAAGATGATGAAAGAGCTTTGTAAAGATTTCAAGATTGAACATCACAATTCTTCTCCTTACAGACCGAAGATGAATGGTGCTGTAGAAGCGGCGAACAAGAATATCAAGAAGATTGTGCAGAAGATGGTCGTTACGTACAAGGATTGGCATGAGATGCTGCCTTTCGCTTTGCATGGGTACCGTACCTCAGTACGTACGTCGACCGGGGCAACCCCTTACTCCCTTGTGTATGGTATGGAAGCTGTCCTACCTGTTGAAGTGGAGATTCCTTCTCTGAGAGTTTTATTGGATGTCAAGCTGGACGAAGCCGAGTGGATTCGAACAAGGTTTAACGAGTTGAGCCTTATCGAGGAGAGACGGCTAGCAGCTGTATGTCATGGACAGTTGTATCAGCGAAGGATGAAGCGAGCCTTTGATCAGAAAGTGCGTCCTCGAAGCTATCAGATCGGTGATCTAGTTTTGAAGAGGATCCTCCCTCCCGGTGCAGATAACAGGGGCAAGTGGACTCCTAATTATGAAGGTCCGTATGTTGTGAAGAAGGTCTTCTCCGGTGGAGCCTTGATGCTTACAACTATGGATGGTGAAGATTTTCCGTCTCCTGTTAACTCAGATGTAGTCAAAAAATACTTCGCATAAATTGACCCGCTGGACAAAAAAAAAAAGAGTCCAGGCAAAAAAAGGGCATCCCGGCGAACCAAAAAACAGAAAGAAAAGGTTCGGGCAAAAATTAGGGATAAAATGAAAAGAATTTGTACACCCGGTAAGTCGAAAACCCGCAAGGGCGGCTTAGGCAAAAATGGGTATCCCGGTGGATTGAAAACCCGAAAGGGCGATCCAGGCAAAAATTAGGGATTAAAGCGAAGACTACAGTCTGAGTTGTCTGTACTTCATCAAGCTTTGTCGTCTGCCATCTCGAAAGATGTGATCCGTCCAGTCATTCTTCTCAGAAAGCAAGGAGTTGGGAGGAAAACTGATGATCTGTGAGTTATAACAGAATTGGGAAATAGTGGATGTCGTGTTCACATTGCCATTAGGATAGATTTTTCCTTTTGTGCGCAATTACCTCTTTCTAGGAATTGCTTCCCAATGTATTTGCCTCTTCAGGCACATTTTCAATCAATAAAAATCGTTATTCAGATAAATGGCTCTTTTGTTTTATTTTTACCATTTTGTTTGCAAAAATGTCCGAATTTTTGATAAGCATTGCATATAAGAACATGAAGGCTACACAATAACGTGCAAAGAGACAAAATATTTGAAAATCATTTTGAATGTTGAGGATACTTGAGCGTATCTTGTCCATGTATCCCCTGGGGCACTTTGTTGTGCTGTTTTTCAGGTTGGCATCTGTGAGGACGTTTCCTCAGCAGATATTCTCCCCAAGCAAGTTTGGAAGCTATCAGAGCTATGTTCCCCTGCGGAGACGTCTGTGGATAGTGCCTTCTATTCTCCAACAGATCTAAGGATTGCCTATCCCCAGCAGGCCTGTATTTGCCGATTTCCTCCTCGAGTGAGGCAGGTTCATTGAAATTTATCTCCAGCATTTATCCTATCTGTGGACTGAAGGATATCCCCAGCGGAGTTTACCCTTCCCCAGCAGCAGTGTTATTCTCCAACATGAGTGAGAAGTCGTTGCTCTCCCTGCAGAGTCTCCCCGCAGAGTTGGAGTACCCAATCAGTTTTGGCTCCCCAGCTGGAGTTCTTTTCATCATTTTGCATTTTGCATGTAGTAATCATTGCATCCTCAAAACCGCGTAGCATTTCCATTCCATATGGAGCATTACGCCATAGAAAAATTCAAACATATGCATTCATGTGTTAACCTCACCAGACCGTATCCCCGGCAGAGGCGGATCATTTCATTCAACATCAGCACAACAAGTTTGCTACAGTTGCTCTTGACAGCATTCAGGATTGATATCCCCACGAAGGTTTATTACCTCACCAGTTGGTGACAGAAAGTTTGTTTCTCCCCAGTGAGACCCCCAGCAAGTGGTCAACCTTGCCTTGACATATCTAAAAAGTTGTTCTTGTGATACCGGTAAGTGTCGTACTAGCACCCGCGTGTGTTTCATTTTTGGTGTCGGTAAACACCATTGTTTCGGTGTCTGTAAACATCGGGTATTCTCTCCAGTCATCAGTAAATGTCTGGTCATCATGTTTGGTGTCGGTAAACACCATTGTTTCGGTGTCTGTAAACATCGGGTATTCTCTCCAGTCATCAGTAAATGTCTGGTCATCATTTCTGGTGTCAGGAAACACCATTGTTTCGGTGTCTGTAAACATCGGGTATTCTCCCCAGTCATCAGTAAATGTCTGGTCATCATTTTTGGTGTCGGTAAACACCATTGTTTCGGTGTCTGTAAACATCGGGTTTTCTCCCCAGTCATCGGTAAATGTCTGGTCATTTTTTGATGTCGGTAAACATCATCTTTCGATGTCGGTAAACATCGAGTCTCATCCCAGTCATCGGTAAATGTCTGGTCATCATTTTTTGATGTCGGTAAACATCATCTTTCGATGTCGGTAAACATCGAGTCTTTTCTGCAGTCATCGGTAAATGTCTGATAATCTCCAGCTAGAGATCCCCAGTAGAGTCATCTGTAAATGTCCTATTTGGTTTCCAGTTGCAAATATTTGTTTTCCTTTAGTGAAGTGTTCCCTGGTCATCGGTAAATGTCTGGTCGTTTTTGGATGTCGGTAAACATCATCTTTCGATGTCGGTAAACATCGAGTCTCATCCCAGTCATCGGTAAATGTCTGGTCATTGCTTTGTTTCCTTGTTGATAAAATCAAGATCCCCAGAAGTCGTCGGTAAACGTCTTGTCTGATTACACCACAAAGATTTTGTTCCTCCCCAAGTGGAGATGCCATCGGTAAATGGCCCCGTATTCGATATCGGTAAATATTGAATGCCCAGTTTTATCCGCCATCGGTAAATGGCCCCGTTTTCTTCGATATCGGTAAATATCGGATCCCCATTTGCAGTAGCCATCGGTAAATGGTCAGGTTGAAGTTGATATCGGTAAATGTCAAGTTTCTTTGAAGCCACCATCGGTAAATGGTCTTGCTTCCTTTTACATCAGAGTTGTTTCCCAACAGCTATCGGTAAATGGTCTTGCTGAAGTTGATATCGGTAAATATCAAGTTACCAGTTTTTAACCATCGGTAAATGGTTTCGCCTTCTTGAAGTTGTCAATTGCAGGCGTCATCGGTAAATGACGTGGTTCTTCTTGTATCATATCCAGTCGGTGCAAATTTCTACGGTTCTTTGGTATTCAATCCCTGTGTACCTTGAAGCCTGACAGCCGTTGCTCTCATCCGTTCAGGTTCCCAGCTGATTGAATAGGGGCAGCTGTAGCACCTCAAATTTGCACCTATCATTGTACATGCATTCTCATATTAGGTCATAGCATAACATGGTCCACTGCATAACATTGCATTGTCCCCTTTGCCTCAAGTGCAAGCCAGTCAAGAAATTAGGTCAAACTGATCAGGAGATCAGTCAGTCAAGCAAGCAAGTACAAATTCCTTTGAGCCAAGGCCCTAGGGTTGGTCCAACATGTTCACATGACTTGGGGATCCATTTGAAGTGTTTTGGTCAAAGATTGGATGTTCAGAAGTCATCAGTCAATGCACAGTCAGTCAGAAACCCTAAAAAGTCAAACTTGGTCAACTGTGACTGGTTTTTTTGGTTTTGATGGTTGGATTTGGTTTGAGAGGGATCATTCATGTCCAAATAGGCCTCATATATCATGTCAAACACCATCATGGAAGAATTTGAAGCCAGATCAGAAATTTCCAAAAATGGAAACTGGACCTGTAATTGAAACCTGCCAAAAATGGAAAGTCTTGATCCTCAAACTTACATCATGATACAAGCTTCAAATGAATTTTTTCCCAACATGAAAGTTGAAGATCTTGTTCTCCCATTTCCAAAAAGTCCAAGAACACTCAATTCCCATGTATGGTTGGCAAGTTATGATCAAATCATTTTCAGAAATTCTTGAACTTCAAAAGGCCATATCTCTCAAACCATTTGGCCAAATTGGGTGGGGTTTTTTCCTACAAGTCACATTTGATCCCCTCTTTCCAAATATGTAACCCTCATGCACCAAAACATCACCATGCAAAATGGCCTTTTTGAACTTGCCTTAATTAATTTCAAGTGAGTTGAATTTTGACTTTTCAAAATAATCATTTTTAAACCATTTGGCCAATTGAAATAGTTCAGAAATGTGGTTTTGGTCATGTTACAAAGCCATTTTCGTGCAGTACACATAGCCATTCCCAAGTTGCTTGAAAATTGGACAAAAGTACACTTTTACCAACTCCTTTCCATATTTTCATGAAGCTTGATTTGTACCTTTAAACAGAGAATTAAAAGATCATTTTCTGTCATTTACAAACCCTAGTTGCAGCCTCCAAACACAAAAACTTCACTCATTCTCTCAAACTTCATTTTTGCATTTTTCCAAAATCTGCCAAAATTCTCAAAGAGACTAAGCCTTGCCTTGCTCGATTCACCATCCAAGCATCATTGTGGACACATTTCAACTGCCATTTCACAGCTGGGAGGAGTTTATGCTCGACTGTTCTTCCAACACAACTTCCATGGCAGATTGAGATTCAAGCATCTCCAAGGGTTGCTGAGCCAAGATTCTTCCTCCATCCACCTTGTAGAAGCATAAAGAGCACCTGTTTCAGCCATTGGAGACCAAACAACATCAGAATCACAACTGTCCATTAACTTTGGTAAAATTTTGATCTCCTTGTTTCTTGAAATAGATACATGCTTTAGAAAGGTCTATCCATGCTGAGCTTCATGATGCTTTTGTTTTCGAAAATGGTTGATTATTTTTGAAGTTATGTTGTTTTGAAGTTTTGATGATAAAACTTCTTTGGTTCGATTCGTGATATATGTGATGTTTTGATGAAAATTGATGCTGGATCTTTGTTTGCCATGCCATGCTGAACATTTGTGTGTATGTAATTTGTAATTCTGGAAAAAAATTTGGTAGCACGATTTGGGGACGATGATCTTCATCCTGTACCCAGAAAACCCTAGGGTTTCTTCATCCATGCCCAGATTTTCTAATTTCACACGCAGCATGGCACTGTATAGGCATGCACCAATAGGAACATTTCCTTGGTCGCCCCAAAACGCCACCGTTTAGTTAAGTGAGTTCCCAAATTACACAAATGCCACTCGGTCCATTAATAATTCAAAACAATTCATTTTAATTTCACATATTATTTCACTTTGATCATCCATTTTGCAAAATTCATAACTTGTTCATTTTAATTCCAAATTCAGTGGGAATTTTTGCATCATGTCCTGTTTGATGTCTATTATTTTATCATGATTTTTATTGATTTTTTGGATGGCTGGATTTTAAATGGCCTTAGGGTTTGTATCATGTGACCAAAAAGTGTACCTTTTGCCAAAACCTTTGTGAAATGATGAGGATGTATCCAATGATTCTGAAATTTTTTGTGGTTAATCTAGACACATTCATGGTGATTTTGGTGTAGAGTTTGTGAATTTATCATTGCTGGTTTGTGAGATATGATTTCTTGAGTTAGGGTGTGACAATTTGTGTTACACCATTGATGTCCAACTTCATGATTTTCATTACCATGCTTCTTGAACTCAAATTGGTTTGAATTTTTGCATGAATGTACTCTTGGATGTCTAGTTTACATGTGAATTTTCTTGGATTTATTTGTGGCATTTCCTAATTTTTTGAGATTTTCTCCCCTGTTTAGTCATATGTTGACTTTTTGTGACACTTGTTCCAATTTCATTTGTGAAATTCTCATACTTTATTAGATGGACATGAAATTTTACATGAGATAACTAGACATCCTAACCTTTGACATGGTTTTAGTCCCATTCATTTATCATACACCATCTCTGACTTATGATTTTTCTAAGTTGATGCATGTTTGGTTGACTTCATTGAGCATGTTCAAAATTGCTTTGACTTTCTGATTTTCATTGACTGCCTTCCACTTGTCCAAATGAGATGAAATTTGACATGCTTACCATGCTGTGGGTTGTGATTGGTCATGATTTATTTGGTGATTTTTGGAAATGTTTAAGATTGCTTTTGAGTTAAGTCTTGCTGTTGACTTCTATGAGCTTCTGTTTGCTATACTTTGACCTAAATGGTTCATGAAATGATGATAGTGATTGATATGCATGTGAACCCAATTGGTTGTGTTTCTTGATTGTTTGAACATGATTTTGGATGCTTACCCTTTGCTGTTTGGACTTTTTTTCATTCTCCTTTGACCCTAGGCTTGCCCTAGTGGTCCTATTACTCACCTTTGAGCTTATGTTTTCAGGTTGACCAACAAATGATCAATGAGACCAATTCTTTTTGATTGAGCTTGCTTGATTATCATTGACTAACTTGTTTGTTTTGTAGGTGGCTTGGCTCACATGTCTTAAGCCTTGTGCCTTGCACATCCATTTGCCTCTAATCAACTGTTGATGTCTGTTTCTTTTTGCTTTGTTTGAAGTTGTATACTAATGTCTGCTTGACTATTTCAGGTGCTTTTAGTTGCTCAGTTCCTTGTGAACTTTTGCTTTGCTTTGCTTGTATAAGCAATTTGCATTGAGGTATAACTTCCTAACTTCATGTAGTCTGGAAGACCTGGCCTGTTACTTGGCCAGGCAACTGTCTGAAGTCCTCCTTAAGAGGCAATGTTTGTGGATGTTTAATTTTGTCCTTGCATAGAGTCAAAGACCTCCTAAGTGAAGAGGCAATTGGCAGAACCAAGGGATAAGCAACCTATCCCCTGCTATTCAGTGTGTCTTCTGTTTTGCTCACACCACTGTGTTGATGCATTGCAGATACAAACCCAAGATCTTGTGCAATTGTACAGTTGAGTTAGTTTTAAATGTGTAGAAGGGTTCCCACTTTCTGAACCCACACATTCTTGTCTTAAGCTCTCCCAGGCCAGGGATAAGAGCTGTGAAGTCTTATCTTCACTCACCTTTCATCAGCTTCACCTTGGCTCCCAATGTCAAGGTTAAGAGCTAACTTTACCCAGTTCCAGAGGTTTGTTTGTTGAGGTTGATATGACCCCTCGACTAAAACCTAGCCTTGTTTGAGCCCCTTGCTTGTGTATAGTGTGTGCTATCTGTGCTTGTATGTTTGTTTGACTTGCTTCCTGTGCGAGTTAGGTTTAGTTTAGACTTGCTTCCTGTGCAAGTTAGGTTTTGCTTGGCTTGCTTCCTGTGCAAGTTAAGTGTGTGTGTGGCTTGCTTCCTGTGCAAGTCATGATTAGGATAGGCTGGCTCCCTGTGCCAGTTAGCTAGAAACCTTAACTTAGGGATGATTTTGCATGATAACATCTAGGCTCGAGTCGTAGTCTCCCTAGTGTTGTGTCTCCCTCTGTTATCTGGTTAGGCTAGTCCTTTGTCCCTGCGTAGGGGAACTACATCGCCCTGATCTTCATACCAGATGAAGTATGTAGGCAGGAGATTGAGCTGATCTCTCCGAGCGCCCTTTTCTTTTTTGTGTGTGTTGTTTGACAGTTGCTAGGCTCGAGTGCCTGACTCCTTAGCAATTTGTTGTCTGTCTGTTTGAGTGTGTGCTTGACGGTTATAGGCTCGAGTCCCCGACTCCCTATTAACTTGTTGTGTTGTTGTGTGCTTGGAAGCTGATGTAAGTCCATCGAGTGGCATTTGGGTTCCAGTGTGGGTGTGTTTTGGTTCGGATGCTGATGTAAGTCCAGTGATTGGCATTCAGGCTCCACGTTTGCCTTTGTCTGTTTGTTTGTGTGCGTGTCAGCCGAGCTACGAATGCTCTGATTCTCCTTCGTCCAAGGAGATACGTATGCATAGGATGCGATATTCTAGCGAGCATGTGTCGTTTCCCCAGTCCGAACTACTTCGACTCTGATGTCTATGCCTGATAGACTAAGTAGGCCCAGGATACGATATCCTGCCGAGTCAGTTTCAGTCTTGTTTTCTTGTGTCTCTTTCAGCCAGTGTGTGTGTGTGTGAGCAGTGTTTTAGCAACCATTTTCCTTCCTTTTGTGCGTGGATCCCGTCGAGTACGACGGATGCGTAGGGGTGCTAATACCTTCCCTTCGCATAACCGACTCCCGATCCCATTCTCTTTGGTCGCGAGACCATGTCTTTTCCAGGTTTACTCTGAGCGTTTCCTTTCCCTCTTTTGGGATAAATAACGCACGGTGGCGGCTCTGTTGTTCTTGTTTTCCCGCCGGTTTTTCGCGTGATGCGACAACATGCACCTTATCAGCATAAATCTGGCATTTATGACACTTCCGAGCATATTTGAAACAATGAGATTCCACGGTCATCCAGTAATAACCCGCTCTCAACAATTTCTTAGCCATTGCATGTCCTCCGACATGAGTACCGAAGGAGCCTTCATGAACTTCCTGCATTAACATGTCTGCTTCGTGTCTATCCACGCATCTGAGCAAAACCATGTCGAAGTTCCTCTTATACAGCACATCGTCTTTGTTCAAGAAGAAACTGCCTGCCAATCTTCTCAAAGTCTTTCTATCATTGTTGGATGCCCCTGCAGGGTACTCTTGATTCTTCAGAAAGCACTTGATGTCGTGATACCAGGGCTTGTCATCAACTACCACTTCAACAGCAAACACATACGCGGCCCTATCAAGGCGCATAACATCAATCCTGGGAACATGGTTCCACCGAATCACCTTGATCATGGAGGATAGAGTAGCAAGAGCATCTGCCATCTAGTTCTCGTCACGAGGTATATGATATAGCTTTACTGTTGTGAAGAAAGTCAACAGTCTTCTCGTGTAATCTCTGTAGGGGACCAGATTAGGCTGGAGAGTATTCCAATCACCATTCACTTGATTGATCACTATAGCTGAATCTCCGAAGATGTCCAGAGTCTTGATTCTCAAATCAATGGCTTGCTCAATACCCAAGATACAAGCCTCATACTCAGCTTCATTATTGGTGCACTCAAAAGTCAGACGAGCGGTGAAAGGCATGTGGGCACCTTTCGGAGTGGAAATGACAACACCAATTCCACTTCCTTTGGCATTGACGGCCCCATCAAACATTAAAGTCCACTTTTTATCTGGATCAGGTCCCTCCTTAACGACTGGCTCTTCACAGTCTTTCATCTTGAGGAACATGATGTCTTCATCCGGAAAATCAAACTTCATCGGCTCATGATCATCAATTGGCTGTTGAGCAAGATAGTCTGACAGAATACTCCCTTTGATGGCTTTCTGGGATGTATACTGGATGTCGTACTCTGTCAGTACCATTTGCCAACGAGCAACCCTTCCGGTGAGAGCTGGCTTCTCAAATATATACTTGACTGGATCCATTTTGGAGATCAGTAAGGTCGTGTGAGTTAGCATGTATTGTCTCAATCGCTTAGCAGCCCATGCAAGTGCACAACAAGTCTTTTTAAGCATTGAGTATCTCGACTCGCAATCTGTGAATTTTTTACTCAGGTAGTAAATGGCATGCTCTTTCCTACCTGTCTCGTCGTGTTGACCGAGAACACAACCCATGGAATTATCGAGTACTATCAAATACATAATCAGCGGTCTCCCTGGGACTGGAGGCATAAGGATAGGAGGATTCTGCAAATACTCTTTTATTTTTCGAAATCCCTTTGGCAATCATCGTTCCACCTGATAGCCTGATCTTTTCTCAACAATTTGAATATTGGCTCACCCGTGGCTGTTAGGTGAGAGATGAACCTTGCAATGTAGTTCAACCTTCCTAAGAAACCACTGACTTGTTTTTCTGTTCTTGGCTCAGGCATTTCTTGTATCACTTTCACTTTGGCCGGATCCAGCTCAATCCCTTTTTCACTAACAATAAAACCCAGCAGTTTTCCAGATCTCACCCCGAAAGTACACTTGTTTGGATTAAGCCTCAGCTTGAATTTCTTCAAACGCTCAAACAGTTTCTGCAAATTCACCAGATGTTCTTCTTCCGTCTGAGATTTGGAAATCATATCATCAACATAAACCTCGATTTCATGATGAATCATATCATGGAAAAGAGTTACCATAGCTCATTGATATGTTGCCCCAACATTTTTCAGACCAAACGACATCACCTTGTAGCAGAAGGTGCCCCATGGGGTTATGAAAGTTGTCTTCTCCATGTTTTCTAGTGCCATCTTAATTTGATTATAGCCAGAAAAGCCATCCATGAAGGAGAATATCGAGAACTGAGTCGTGTTATCCACCAAAACGTCGATGTGAGGTAATGGGAAATCATCTTTAGGACTAACTCTGTTCAGATCCCGGTAGTCAACACACATCTGTACCTTTCCATCCTTTTTAGGTTCTGGAACGATATTTGCAACCCATGGCGGGTAATTTGTAACCGCTAGAAACCCTGCATCCAATTGTTTTTGCACTTCTTCCTTTATCTTGACAGCCATCTCTGGTCTTGTTCTTCTGAGCTTCTGCTTGACCGTAGGACAAGCCTCTTTGAGAGGCAAACGGTGTACCACAATGTCTGCGTCAAGCCCTAGCATGTCCTGATAAGACCAAGCGAAGATGTCAACATACTCTTGCAGCAGTTCAATCATCCCCTTCTTCACATTATCTTCCAAAGCAACCCCTATCTTGATCTCTCTCTTGACGTCCTCGGTGTCGAGATTAATCACTTCAACAGAATCTTGATGCGGTTGAATGACCATTTCCTCTTGTTTTAATAACATGGCAAGTTCTTCATGGAGTTCACAGTCTTCATCACCCTCTTCTTCAGCTTGAAAGATTGGATTTTCAAAGTCGAAGCGAGCCATAGCAGAACTGTTATCAATAGGATTCAGTGACGTGCATCTGCATGAGTGATGGTATGTGCTTATGAGTGTGAACAAGAAGTGGAAACTAAACAAAACATTGCCAAATGTATATATATATATATATATATATATATATATATATTGATTTTTGAAAACTGCAAAAATAGAAAGACAGTGAACAAAATATTTGAATGCAAAAAGACGTCCTTTATTTATGATAAAAAATGCAGGTATCCACATAGATGAACCCTACAATGGGTCATCACACCCTGGGCGGAACGTAAGACTTGGATATGCATGAATAAACAAAGAAAATTACTCTTTAAGAAGAGTGATTTGGATAATCTCTTTAGAAGACCAGTTGCGGAGAACTTCACCCGGGACCCTTGGACGCACCCAGTTGTCAATGTTGCAATCACTATCCCCGTCTTCTTTGTTGATTGCAGAGACCTGGCCGTACTGAATGATGCCAGCACTGGAGAAAGTAATCGGCCCCTGACGAGTCTGAGGTGTTGAAGTTGTAGAAGTCAATAATGGATGATACCCAATCCCAAACTTGTCTTCCTTTATAGGTAAATCCAACAGACGTCCCCAACCGGGAGCAACACCTGAATTTACCAAGGCCTGTGTCTGCTTGAAGGACGACAAAGATGCACCTACTTCAACCTCTTCCACTGGAGCTGCATCCTTGACTTGAACTGCCTCAAAGGCCTGACACAGGGTCTCATGAGTCTCACCTTCTACCTCACATACTTGAATGTAGATAGGTTACTGACCAAAATATCCTCCTCACCACAGACAGTGATAATTCTTCCGTTGACCGGGAACTTGATCTTCTGATGCAAGGTCGAGGAGACTGCCCCAACATTGTGGATCCAAGGACGACCCAGCAAGCAGCTATACGAAGGACTGATATCCATCACATAGAATACGGTGTTAAAGGTTTGTGATCTAATATGAATTGGCAATTCTACCTCTCCGAACACCGACCTCTTAGAACCATCGAAGACTCTTACCACAAGATCAGAAGGCTTCAACATCAAACCTTCTACATCTAACCTTGACAGGGCTCCCTTGGGTAGCACATTGAGAGAGGAACTTGTATCCACCAGAACATGGGATAACACAGTGCCTTTGCATTCCATCGAAATGTGTAAAGCCTTGTTATGATCGCGTCCAGCTGGCGTCAAGTCAGAATCAGTAAAACCCAACCCGTTGCTTGTATGAACATTTGCAATGATCCCTTCTAGTTGGTTCACTGAGATCTCCTGAGGCACATATGCAGCATTAAGGACCTTCAGGAGTGCCTCCCTGTGTGCCTCCGAACACAACAGGAGTGAGAGAATAGATATCTTGGATGGCGTCTGAATCAACTGATCGACTACCTTGTAATCGCTTTTCTTTATAATTCTCAAAAGTTCATCCACATCCTTCGCAAAAGCAGGCTCAGAGCCAGCCTGTGGTGTAGGGGTACCCTCATTCACAACTTGCTTGCCTTTGGTCTTCGTCACGGCGTCAACATTATCAGGTTGGGTAACCAGTGGTGAGAACAGTCTACCACTTCGGGTGAATCGCCCGATTCCACCAAAATTGTCCACTGCGGGATCTTTTACCTCAACTCCAGGTTCAGACTTTTGATCTTGCAAATCTTCTACTTTTAGTGGTTGCTCCACTCTATGATCGTGCGTGTACACACTCCCCTCGTAATGCCAAGGAATGACCCTTTCACTGATGAAAGGTAAAGGACCAGGGGTCGTGATGGTCATAGTGGATTGATGCAGTCGCACTGGTGGTACCGGTTACGCTACTGGCGCACTGATCTGAGCGGTCGGGTAGAAAATTGTGATAGTGGCAACGTCACAGTCATACTCAAAAATCTTATTTATTGAAGTACAAACATCCGAAACATCAGAATCAAGTTCAGCAAGTGCATCAGAATCAAACACCATGTTTGGAATATCAACAACAACATCAGAAAAATTAATTACATCATTGGGAATTACAAAATCAGCAGGAACAACATTTGTAAATTCTTCAGCATCTTCAGGAAAGAGAGAATCAACATCTGCATTCTCAACAATCCCTTCAACAGACCTTTGGGCAGATAAGTCTTCAGCTTGGAGGATACCATCGTCAAGCAAGGCCTGGATACCCTGTTGCAGCTTCACACAACCCCCACTCTGTGCAACATAACCCAAACAACCGCTCCCACAACCGGGGAAAACACCTGCCTTTAACAAGTATTCTTTGATTTCTAACAACGGAGTCTTCAGCTTCAACACCTCCTTGACTAGTTTGGCTTCTCCTTCAACCATGTTAACATTTGCTCCACCATGTTGCGGCATGGGATTGTTGACAACATTAGGAGCCGACGCAAAGTTAATGGCCTTTGAATCAATAAGGTCCTGAACTACGTGCTTAAAAGCTTTGTAGTTCTCAATAGTGTGGCCAGGTGCCCCAGA
Organism: Lathyrus oleraceus; assembly: GCF_024323335.1. Classification (NCBI taxonomy): domain Eukaryota; kingdom Viridiplantae; phylum Streptophyta; class Magnoliopsida; order Fabales; family Fabaceae; genus Lathyrus; species Lathyrus oleraceus. Next base: position 430,940,208 of record NC_066584.1, read on the forward strand.
GTGGAAATTACACCTAGCATTAGCGTCATAACCCACTGGAAGCCTGCCAACGGGAGGAGCCAAAGTGCGTAACTGCACAAGTTACAAATGTTGAAGGTTGGGAAGCAACTGGGCATACGACATCGGAAGAGTGTCGAAACGCCTATCCATCATCCTCTATCTCTGTTGATAAGCAGGTTTGTTACCCTGTTGTTGTTGGTATTGATTTTGTTGACGTTGAGGTTGTTGTTGTTGCACTGGTGTTGCAGCCGGAATGGTCACAGCTGCAACATAAGGTTGTTGATGGTAATTCTGAAAGTTATTCCTCCGGTTACCCCTGTTCTGATAAGAAGATATGGCATTTGCATCCCTTTCTCTCCTCTTCTGTCCTCCTAAGAACGGCTTCTTTGACCCTGAAGATGATCCAACCCCATTTTGGATCTTACATGTCTTCAAGTAGTTCTCCACCCTCTCACCGGTAGAGACCACATCAGCGAAATTCGAGGCGTTGCAACCCACCAGACGCTCCAAATAAGGTCCAGGCAGTATGTTCATAAACATGTTGGCCATCTCTTTTTCCAACATCAGAGGCTGAACACGAGAAGCCAACTCTCTCCAGCGTTGAGCATACTCTTTTAAGCACTCATTGCTCTTGAGAGATAGATTCTGGAGCTGAGTCCTGTCAGGTGCCATATCCGTATTGTACTTATATTGCTTCACAAAGGCCTCAGCCAAGTCTCTCCAACAACGAATATGGGCTATGTCCAGCCTCATATACCACTCCAAGGATGCCCCAGCTAGGCTGTCCTGGAAGAAGTACATGAGCAACTTCTCATCACCAGAATACACGATCATCTTGCGGAAGTAAGCTTGTACATGAGTCTTCGGGCAAGAGTTGCCATTGTACTTATCAAACACGGGGACTTTGAATTTTGGCGGAACTCTCACGCCTGGGACTAGCCCCAAGTCAGCAACATCCACACCAAGAGCATTCTGCCCTTCCACAACTTTCAACCTCTCTTCCAGTCTCCGAAACATAGGGTCCATACCATGGCCCATGCCAAAGTCCTCCTGAAGCAGGGGGAATTGATCCTCCTGATCATCATGGATGGGTTGTTGACCAAGGTTGCCATGTGGGATTGGGATATGCCCCGGTCCATTGGGTCCATTAGCCTCTCCAGCGGGAGGATCAGCCACAACCTTCGGTTGAGTGGTAGGGGGATTCCCCTGTACCAACAATCTAATCTCCTGCTGTCCCTGAGCCACTCCTTGGACCACTTCCATGAACTGATTCATGCGAATCCTCATCTCAGCGAGCTCTGCTTGTAAACCTTCCATTGCTCTCTGTTGATTCCTTCGGGTACCGTATCGGTGAATGCCTGAGTCAGCTATCCTAATAATAGTGGAACACCCAACAAAATGAGAACACTGCGGCGGTGCTTGTTATGCAATACATGTTAATGAATATGCAAATGCAATGACATGTTTATCAATTTCAAAGGGTATTCTACCCCTTGATTCCAGTCTCACATTAGATAAACAGTGTAAGAAAACCCCGACTAGAATCAAGAAGAAGATATAAATCCATAGGAATAGATACACATGATGCATGCAATGCTTATGATTTAATTTTTATATCGGAGGAACTTTAGAGTCTTATTGGCAAATTTTGGAAATATTAAACGTTTATCACATACGGAAATATCACGTCGATTAATATTTGGAAATATTTTTACGCTAAAGAAGTACAGTCTTGGTAACCAAATACAATACAAGAGAGAAGGAAAATGAACATCCCATGGATCCCTAGAAGCAATCGTCCAAAGCCCTCGAGACCGGAAGATAAGCTGCACAAAGCCTCTTCACCTCCCTCTCATAGGCTGCCTCCATATTTGCCTTCTCTTTGGCGAGTCGGTCATACTTCCTCTTCCAAAACTTGGAAGACTGAGGAAGTAGAAAAGTCAATGCGTCATCAGGATCATCAATAACCTGGTGCTCAAGGAACTCTATCAAAGCATCCTTCTCTCTGATCTGCTGAAGCAACTCCTCTCGTTCACGGATCCAAGCACGCGAACGGTCTTCGTCTCTCAACTCCTCTACTCCTTGGCTAGGGAGGGTTGAAGGCCCAACCACAACTAAAGGTGTGGGTCTTAGATACTCATAAGGCATGAGGTACTCGGAAGCTCTCCTCCTAACCCAAGAGGTATAGGGTTCCAAAGCGATACAGTTCTTCGGACCTAGCTCCTTCCTTCATTTCTTATGAATCTTGCGCCAAGCGCGTACCATCCTGCCCTTCAAGCCTTGGGGATCTTTACCCTCCTGAAAGAACACACCCTCTAACAGAATGTTATTGGGTTTATCCTTTAGGGGGAACCCAAGCTGACGACGTGCCAAAATAGGGTTGTAGTTAATTCCACTGCATGTACCAAGAAGAGGTACATTAGAGAATTCACCACAAGAGTCGATAATCTACACACCATCATATACACGGTTGTACCAAAATATATCATCATTAGTGAGAGACATAAGTCTCGTGGACCACCGTAGACATCCTTTGTTCTCCTTGAAGGCGAGCGTCTGAGGCAAGTGCGAAATAAACCACTTGTACAACAGAGGCAAACAACACACAATGATACCACCGCCCTTTGCATTCCTCATATGCAAAGAGAAATAAGTGTCACCCAACAGAGTAGGAACGAGATTAAGAGTAGATAAAATCCTAATGGCGTTCACATCCACAAACTTGTCGATGTTGGGGAATAACATTAGCCCATAGATGAGAAGTACAAATATGGCCTCAAAGGCGTCCTCACTCATGGCCTTTCCAAATATAGTAGCTTGATCAATGAGGAAATCAGACGGGAGACCTTGAATTCCACCTTTGGTAGTCATATGAGCACCAATAATAGATTCATCTATACGCAACAGATCAACAATCTCTCGAGAAGAAGGAACTCTCTCCAAGCCACTGAACGACAATTGGTCTAGGATAGGTATGCCCACAAGATAGGCATACTCCTCAAGCGTGGGCAAAAGCTGGAAGTCCGGAAAAGTGAAGCAACGGTACAAGGGATCATAGGACTGCACCAACACACTCATTAGACCTTCATCCACTTGAGTAGCCAGAATAGACAGAAGCTTCCCATGACGAGCCTTGAATTCCAAGGGATCTAATACATAGGATGTCAAACTCCTTAACTCTTTCAAGTCGGGTTGTCTGAAACTGTACTTCTTCGTATTCCTTCTTTGCTTATCCATGTCTGAAAATTTGCAAATAGACCTCTTAAGTTCCTTGAAAGTTTTCTCATTGTTGATGATATGGATGTGTATGAATGCATGAATGCATGGATGCAACAATCACACTCAAGGATCAAGAAAATCACACCACACAAAGGTCATGGGATGGATCAAGTCATCCTTAATACCAATCATCCATTTTGGTGGATTATGGTTTACACCTTATCAACACCCAAGTTCCATTGATATTAAGGATACACAAGAACGGATCAACCACGAATCAAGGGTTTGTTGCGAGTCGCGAGCATGGAGTCTTGGTTAAGAACCACCCAAAGGGAGTGTACTATGGTTAAACCTGACAATCATGTTCTACAAGAGGTTCCCATAGTCATCATCCCATCTTTCAGATATTATCGGATAAACGACTACTCGTATTCCAAAAATATTCTCAAGAGAGACTCTTATGAGTGTAGTATCACGTAACAATCGTATCAAATCTTACACTTGAACAATCTTCGCACTACGTCCTAAAAATAGGCCAAGATGGGCGTGGTAAACTAAGGTCTTTGGCTTCTAAGGCATATATTGGAAAGAGTAATGCCTAACCACGACTACTCGTGTGACATTATTGATCCCAACATAACCTCCACCAAGTGAATGGGCTTGCAAGTCAACTTGCTAAGGAATAACTCCACACAAGTCAACAAGACTATGCCATTCTCCTATCCTAAGTGCACTCGAGTTCAGGTATATAACTCATCTCACAAAGATCACCAAGCATACAAGGAATTAATATTCAAACAATTCAATCATTACATACAATACAGTAATCCCAAATTGCACAAAAATATGTCACAAAGCAATATACCATACAATACAACAAATATGAAAAGTAGGCAAAACCCACTAGGCAAATGATATTCCCCAGCAGAGTCGCCATTTTTCTATAGCGGGGTATTCGTTACCATTAGAGATATTGACTAAATCCAAGGTAAACCATACGAGTCGAGTCGCCGACGCACTTTTATTTATCCATAGGAATGGTTAAAAAGCGAATAAAAACCTAAAAGTTTTATCGAATCAAAAACTAGTAAAAATGTCAGAGATCTGGGCAAGGGGGTTGGTTATGGAATGAGAAGGTTTTAAGCACCCAAAACATCCTAGGTACTCCTAGGGAGCCCTTTTCATAAGTGTTGTTCTAGTCTAAAGGGTGTAGGTATATCTAAAGTACTATTTACTAAAAGGAAGGTTAAAAGAAAATGACTCGCAAGCATGTCGCATCCACTGCCTACGTATCTCATCTGAGTATGAGAATCAGAGTCTTCGTAGCTCGGCTACCTATGGGTTAAAGAGAAGTGTTCTCGGTAAGACGTCGCGTCTTATGCCTACGCATCTCATCTGGAATGAGAATCAGAGCAAAACGTAGTTCGACTAACTAGGGGAACAAGGGTCTCGATTGCAACTAGGGCAAGAGAAAGGGAAGGTCTCGATCGCAACGAGGGCGAGAGAAAAGGATCGCAAAAAGGGCGAAAGCAAACAAGGATTAGTTGTTAGTTGTCATTCAAACTCGGCAAGACATCGCATCTCGTGCCTAAGTATCTCATCTGAACATGAGAATCAGAGTTGTCGTAGTTCGACTAACTAGGGGTTAAGGATTGCCATCTGAACATGGACTTACAAAAGAGGACACCAACTGTCTCAAAGGAAAGTGGGCAATGTGTTCACGTCCTAGCAGTAGGTGTCGCAGCTCGCTGAATCGAGTCTTAGGCAGTTACCTCTTTGCAATAGAACGGACTGACATGCCACAAGATCGGAGACACACGGAAGGTCTAAAAGTGGGGAAGCTCTGCTCTAGAGTTATCATGCAATATGGACCTATGTGTTAGGATTTACAAAGGGGAACATCTACCTAATGTTAGCATGCAAAGAATAAGGGAATTCTACCTATGTTATCATACAAAGGGTTCTACCTAATGGGTGTTACCTAAACGGAACAAGAGTCGACGGATGGAGCGCGAAGATGAGTTACAGATAAGGGTAGATGGCGATGCCGGAGGCAATCGACTTACAGGTAGATGGCGATGCCTGAGGCAATCGACTTACAAGAGGATGGATGAATGCGTGCTGGTTCTGTTAAGTTTTGAAAATGATTACTCGACGTTGGATCGAGCTTTTGATCTTATTTTGAAATGGTTATCGGATGTTCTTTTTAATTCTTGTATTAACAGGTGACTAAAGAAATAAAGAAATAAATATTATACACTTTATGGGAGAGGGGTACATTTGTTATGAATGGGGATTGTTCATGGCAAACAAACAATAAGAATATATGCCTCATACATCATACAAGTAGGCAACAATTATCAATCAGATCGGATAAATAAACAATATATAATCAAACCAAAGAATAAAATACTGGAGCATTTAAACAATGCATGGGAGTATGAACATGTTAAATAATCAAGCAATAGAAAGCATGAATGAGAGAAACAAGTATAAAAGATAACAGATGAATCAAACAGATGAAAATATGCACACGAAGGGTCCACTGAATAATTTAATCAGGAAATGAGGTAAGGACCAAATAAAATCAAGGTAAAAGGCCTCTAATACATGACATATGAGATGAACGAGGGAGGATCAAAAGATCTCTTCAATTTCCATAAGCAATCCCTAAGTCAAACATCGATCATAAAGAAATCAACTGAAAATTCAAGTCAACTTAAAAAATAACAAATAAATAGAAAATTAATCAAGAAAATTATGAAAAATTAAACTAAATAAGGTGGGGTCAGGATATCATCATCTCCCAAAAAGATTTTAAAAATAATGAAAATTGGCACGTGAATTAATTAAAACAAAACATAGGTCAAACCAAAAGTCAATTAATAAGACTAGGTTAGAAATAAATCAAGAATAAATAGTAAATTAATCAAGAAAATTATGAAAAATTAAACTAAATAATATGGGGTCAGGACATCATCATCCCCCAAAAAGATTTAAAAAATAATGAAAATTGGTACATGAATTAATTAAAACAAAACATAGGTCAAACCAAAAGTCAATTAATAAGACTAGGTTAGAAATAAATCAAGAATAAATAGTAAATTAATCAAGAAAATTATGAAACATTAAACTAAATAAGGTGGGGTCAGGACATCATCATCCCCAAAAAAATATTTTAAAAATAATGAAAATTGGTACGTGAATTAATTAAAATAAAACAAAAGTCAAATTAAATGTCCACCAACCAAACTAGGTCAAAATTAAATCCAAAATAAATTGAAAATATGAAATAAAATTCCAAGAAAAGGTCAGGTTGACCATGAGATAGTGGTCAACCTTCGTCCCAAAAATCAAATGCTAATAATAATTTTAAGTTATAAAAATAAAATCAATAAAAAAAAGTGTGTTAAAATGGACCATTTAGAATAAATAATTAAAATAAAATATTAATATTAAAAAATACGAAAATAAAAATTATATAAAATTAAGTAAAACGTTAAGAAAAGTAAAAAATATTTTTGGGTAATTTTATGGACGAAGAAAATATTTTAAATAAGAAAAAGAAATATGAAAATGGAAGGATTAATGGTGATGAACATGGTAAGCAAGCGTAGATATATCAAAACATGGCCATAGAAGAAATGATTATCTAATGGAAAATAGAAGTGGAATGGAATCTGATATGTGATGAAGTTTTGCCTCCTTGCCATGAAATTCCAATGCTCCTTTAGGGTTAGGGTTTCAGCTTCTTAAATAGGGTGAATTAGGTGTTCTCATGGGCTTTTTAATAAGTGATTTATCCATAAGAATAAAAGTGAGAAGTGAGGTGTAAAATGCTGTTATTTTGGGCCAAAATTAAGTGAATAGATGTCCAATGCATTACCAAAAGAGGTAAAAAAACATGATTGGTTTGTGCAACATGCTTAGAAAATCTGATTGGGTCAGCCAGACCCAAAATCTGCCTAGAAAATAAAGTCATGGTGCCCATTTTAAATGAATGTATCTCTAAAACCATGGATCCAAATGAGATGATTCCAAAAGGATGTGAAAGAGGACATTTCAAGGTATAATTGTTATGAAGAAAGTATTTTCAAATAATGCCTTGAAGTGCAAGAAAACTGGCCAAGAAGTCTTGACAAATTTTAAAGGTTTTGGACTTAGAAAGTTTTCTAAGTGTCCTAAAATAATGTCTCACTTTGACTAAGCATAAATTTCTCAATTCTAATCCAAATGGAGAAAACTTTATATCTATAAAAATCTTGGAACAAGAGGAACAACTTTCATGTTGGAGAAGTTTTCAAATAGAGCTTTTATCTTAATGCAAAATGGGCTTAAAATGAGTGCAACGATCATGAAAACTTGCCCTAAATGGAAAGTCAACCATTTCCAAATTAAGTAACTTTTCCAATTCCTGATTAAATGATGAATCCATGATCCAACCTTGATCAAATTTCACATTTAGGATCCCCTAGGCATGGATTTTGAGATTCCACTCTCAAAATGTCAGGAGTTGACTTTTCTGGCCCCACAGTTGACTTTTCCCAAACTTTTTGATTCCCGATTCCATTGATCAATTGAAGCACTTCTAGCTCAAATAAAGAGTTGATATTTTGTATGTAGAACCTTGTAGACATATGGAGGGCCATGGAAAAGAGTTTCACCCAAAGAATCAGAAATAAACTGATTTTATACCAAACCCTAGTTTAAGGCAAAATGATCAGGAACTGATTGCACTGATTGCCAATGGATCTTTCTGAGATGATTGTGAATCTTCCTAGGACAAGATGCCTCTCTAATCATGACATGGATGAGCTCCTCTACTTCCAACTAAACATTTCCTGTTGCAGGTAGCCATGAAACCCTAATTTCTAATTAAATCCAGATGAACACTCTGATAGCTTTGAATCCTTCACTGATGAACTGAGGACCATAATAGGATACTTGGACCCCCCTGAGACCCTTGAGACTTATATACTTAGAAAATGAAGTCCAATTCTCAATCTTGCTTTGTGTGGGATCCTTCTGTTAAGGAGTGATCGATCAAAACCTGATCTCCATGTCACTAATGCAGTATGCAATGAGTATGACCTAATATGATGCTAATGAAGTGTAAAACATAATCCCATGCTTCCAGGAAAAATGAAGGGTAAGTTTTGGGGTATTAAAAGGGGTATAATCAAATAACATGCCTCAGTGTGTGTATACATGAAGTGAAACTCCCAGAGAACCTACACAAAGTCAGAGTGATAAAGACATACCTGAATATCGCTCATGATGACAAATGTGTTTGGCTTTTTATGCACTCACCATGTTAGGTAAAGCTTGACAGCATCCATAGTACTTCGAGTATGGTGCGACTTCTTACTCAACTCGGAATGCACAAGGACCCTACGTTAGTTGAGCTTTAGAAATTGCGTCTGATATTTTCTTCAGCAGTATCGACTTTCTGGGAAGATCCTTCACAATAAGAAATAGTAAGTGGAGTGATCATTTCATCCACTACCGCTATTGATCGTTACCTCATCCAACTATAATACCCAAGAACCTGAAATACATGCAACACATGATACCCGACAGTAAAAATAAACCAAATGTGAACGATAAAAATTGGGAACTAATTAAATAAAACATAAAACAAAACAAAAATAAAGGCAAAAAGCATAGGAAAACCTCCCCCACACTTGAACTAAACATTGACCTCAATATTTTAGAACATGATAGAAGGAGGGTAACTCACAATTCCCCCCAGGCTGACGGTGGAAAGTGCAACATGCCCACACAAAATTCAAAATTTCCAAACAAATTTCAAATCTGCAGACCTAACACGGGTCGTGCCAACTGACATGGGTGGCCGTGTCAGGCTGCTGTTCTGCTCATTTTTCCAACTTTTTCCATGTGAGTACCTTCTCCCTTTTTTGCAAGGCACTGTGTAAACCTAAAATAACAAACAAACACAAACAATAATTAGATCTAATAACGCGTGGGTTGCCTCCCACAAAGCACTTCGTTTAACGTCGCATAGCTCGACGGTTCATTCCCCTTGTTATAGGGGTTACTTCAGCCTCCAAACCTTGTTGCACCTCTTGCGCAAAACTATGAAGCTGTCTCTTTCATCAGTATGGATTCCTTTGTGCCACAAGTCCTTTTTAACCTTCAAATCCTTACCTTGTTTTCTTTTTCTTTTCTTTTTCTTGGATTTTGGAATGGAGATGGGAGTCTTTCCAGTCAGGGTGGATAATGGTAGTGGTGAGAGTCGAGAGGGTCTTCCTGTATCTTTCTTTGATATTGGTATGTTACTTTTCCTTCTCGCCTTTGTCCTGATTAAGCCTACTTGATAGTGAGATTTTGTATCTTCCTATAGCTCCTGGTCTTCAATAGCATTCAATGTTATCTCTTTGTCGTGAACTTTCAAGGTTAACATGCCCTGATCCATGTCGAGATTGCATCGGCTTGTCTGCATGAAAGGTCGACCCAAAATAACGGGTGCCTCATCATCTTCAGGTATGTCTAGGATTACAAAATCAACAGGAAAAGTCAAGTCCTTTATTGTTACCAATACGTCTTCTGCTATACCATATGCATCCTTTCTTGAGTGATCCGTAAACTTCAGATTGGTCTTTGTATCACTGACATTTTTAATACCCAACATGTGATAAATTGATAATGGCATCAGACTCACACTAGCTCCAGAATCTATCAGTACCTTTTTGAAGGTTCTTTCTTTAATTGTACATGGTACTGTTACCGTTCCCGGGTCCTTTTTTTTATTAGGAATTTTTTGCCCCAGTGAGTTTGCATTATACTTTTCCTTCTAGGCTACCTGTTCTTCTGTTGTTGGTTTCTTTTCTGCCATTACCTCTTCCATGAATTTCTTGTACATGGGCATCCTTTCAAGTGCTTCAAACAAAGACATATGACCCTCAACCTTTTTAAACATTGTCATGAATCTCTCCAAGTCTGACTCATTTGGTTCCTTCTTTATCACTCTCTAAGGGCAGGACAACTTAATCACCAGTTTAGTCTCTTTTGTAATTTCCTCTTCAATCGACTCGCCCGGTGATATAGTTTTTTTCTTTTTAGAAGCCTTTTTCTTTTTCGTCGTGACAATATTAATATTTTCTTGACCTCTTGGATTTTGAACTGTTTCACTTGGTAAGGAACCCGGTGTTCGAGAACTTGCTAGTTGTTGTGCTATCTGCCCCAGCTAAACTTCAAGATTCTTTAGAGAGGCGGTGGTGTTTTTATGATTGTTTCTCGTCTCTTCTTCAAATTACCTATTTTGAGTTGCCATGTTTTTAATGGCAATCTCCCAGTCTGCTTTCCTTGGAGCTTGCTGTTGCTGTTGTTGTTGATATTGAGTCTGATGTTGACCTTGACCCTATTGTGGAACATTCCCTTTCTGATCTTTCCAGGAGAAGTTTGGATGATTCTTCCAACCTGGATCGTAAGTGTTAAAGTAGGGGCTATTATGCTGTAAGAATTTTATCCCTTCAATTTATTGAGGAGTTGCAAAGCAATACACAGTGTGGTGAGGTCCATTACAGATTTCACAAGTGATGGTCTGAGCAGGTTGAATTTGAGCTACTTGTTGAATACCTATATTCATCGCTTTCAATTTCTTCTCCACTTCAGCAGCGACTGTATCTTCCAAACGGATTTTATTTGCTTCTACTTTCAGGTCAATGACTCCTCCAGGTTTGCTTGTACACCTATCATATAATTCCAGATGTTCATTTGCAGCTATCGCTTCAATGATCCTTTTAATACCGGTGACTGTTGAGAAATTTGTTGAGCCACCGCCTGCTGTATCAATTAACTATTTTGTCTTTATTTTCAGCCCATTCACAAACATCTGCATTTGTTCAGTCTGATCCATATTATGAGTTGGGCATGCTACTAGGACCCTTTTAAATCTTTTGTAGGTATCTCCCAAAGACTCACCATCTTTCTGTTTGAAGTTCAAGATTTCATACCTTTTTCTCATAAATACTGATGCGGGAAAATACTCATTTAAGAAAGTTGTTTCCATCTCTTCCCATGATGTAATACTTCCAACTGGAAGAGAGTAGAACCACTCTTCCGCCTCTTCAGATAAAGTGAACGAGAACTTTCTTAACTTATTTGCTTCATCAGTATGACCATCAATTTTCAAAGTAGTACTCATGGTCAGGAATCTCTGCAGGTGCTTGTTGGCATCTTCATTAACCTTTCCGGTGAAAGCTTTTCTCTCAAGTTGAATGATTATGATAGGATGCAGTTGAAAGTTCATCACATTCACTAGTTGGTTGACAATGGTCAATCTACCACCCGGTGCATTTGCCCCTCCATAGTCACTTATGAGTCTTTTCTGAGGTGGAGGCGGTGGAACTGGAGGAATTTCAGCCATAGTTTCTTTTTTTGAATCTGAGTGATCAGAGAGAACTTCTTCTTTGGAATCCAATCTAGCGTTTCTACGTCTCCGGTGAAGGGTTCTCTCAATTTCTGCGTCAAAAAAAAATTCTGCTGAGGGCTCTCCTCGCATACACAGATTAGTGAATGAAAATATATAAATGACAAAAAAATAATTTTATTGCCGAGAAACAAAATTTTAATTGAACTTAAAATTAAACTCTATATTTTGGCAGTCCCCAGCAACGACACCAAAAACTTGATTGGAAAAATAGCAAGTGTACTATTTTGCCTGTTATAGTAATAAATGGGAAATTCCCCGAATGTCGATCTCAAGGACTGCAAGTTAATATTGAGTTCAAATTATCATTCAATTAAACAAAAAGTATGATCTGGGTTTTTAGATTCAAAATCATAAAAATAAAGGCAAACACAAATAAGATGAAAATAAGGGCTTGCAAGGTAAGAGGAACAATGCCAGGGAATGTGTATTCTTTATCTCTATAACAACTCTGAGTCACTATTGCATCAACAAATATCAATTACTACCAGTTCTCAAGGGTATTTTCTCCCAAGTCCTTGGTGAGAAAACCTTTACTCAATCTACCCTAATTTCTATGTCCATATGCAATTAAGGTGAAGTTAAGCTTTATTATATCAAGAACACTCTGATTCATACAGGGTGTCCCTAGTCCTATGTGATATTTACTGCAGAGTAACCTTATGAAAACCTTATCGATGGCGGTCCAACCTAATTGATAACCATAAAACAATCTCGATTGGTCCGAAAGAGAAAGCACTAAACACATCAAAAGGTTACCGTAAGTATAATATTTTAAATGCAAAAGGATACTCAAATTCGTTACCATTCTAAATCAGGGACATCCCCTAGCATTTGGGGGTTTAACTACTTATATTGTTTAAAACAAATTCAAGATAAAAAATACACATTACAAGTAAATTGATGACATGGATCTTCAATCGCTCCCGTTCATGAAAACCTTCCGCTCTCCGAATTCCTTGATCTCTTTAATCCTTGCTTATTTGACAATACTGTGTTTGCCTCGTTCCAAGATCCTCTTTTCTTTTGTAGAAACTCTCCTTATATAGTGAAAATCTCTTGGCAGAAGGTGGAAATTTCCAAAACATCCATGCAGCTCAAGCCCGGTGAAAAAGCCAAAAAACTAAAAAATCAACGTTTTGGGCTGACACGGGCGGCCGTGTCAGCTCTCTGCCTTGTTATTTCCTTGCTGACACGCCCCAGGTGACCTGACACGGGCGGCCGTGTCAGGCCACTATTTTGGGCATTTCTTGTACTTTCTTGGCCTTCCTCCTGACACGGCCCGTGTCAGGTGACACGGGTGGGCGTGTCGGGCTTCATGAACTGGGGAATCTTCTTTTTTCGAACGCCGAAACTTTCCACTTTCGCGCATTGAGTCCATTGGATCTTTTGTGTGGACCTGGAGGGCATAAACACGACAATCGAAGCGTAAAATCACAAAAATACAAAATAAAACTGATAATTAATAAAATTGCTTAAAGAACTTACGGGAATGAAAATTAACTTTAAAGGTACCATAATGCATACACAGTGTCTCAAAATCCTTGGTTTCTTGTTGGATAAGCAACGAAAATATAGTGAAATTTGTGACCGATCTGAAAGCACATAAATCTCTAATGGATGAGCGATGTAATGTTTCATATACTTTAATTGAAAAGATGGAAATAATGGAATGTGTTGAGTGTCAAATTTTAAAACTTGAAATTGAAACTCTTAAAGTACAACTAATACATGTTACTTCACTATCTTGTACTTGTTATAGTTCTTCGAGTGAAAGAGGGAAGGTTTTATAGAAAAACCCTCATGTCACTAAAAGAAATAGAAGAAACATTTCATCTAAAGCTATTTGCCATTATTGTGGTGATAAGTGTCACATTAGACCTCTTTGTTGTATTAGGAACGTTCAAGTTCCCAATGGTAAAATGACATGGATTCCTAAATGTAACTTAACTACCCCTAAAGAACCCACTAGTCGACGACCTATATTGCTTATTTAAATTATTATAGGAAAGTCTTATCCTCGTAAAAAGATTATGGTTTCTAGATAGCAGATGTTCAAGATACATTACGGGAGATGCTTCCGTGTTCATCAAGTTTGATGATAAGGAAAGTGGTCACGTCACATACGAAGATACATCATTGGAGAAGGTATTGTGGGAAATCCCTCCACAATTACCATTGAAAATGTGCTTTCAGTCAAAGCGCTTAAACACAACTTACTTAATATTATTCAATTATATGACAAAGGGTATTCCATAGTTTTTGATACTCTTAGTTGTGTAATTGAGCATAAGACTAGTAAGTACCTTATTTTTAAGGATTCTAAATGTCTATATGCTTGATCTAGATGACCTGTCAATGCATGGAACAAAGTGTTTAGTAGCCAATAATGAAGTTTCTTGGTTGTGGCATATATGCCAAAGTCACGTGCATTTTTACTTGTTAAATAAAATAGGATCCAAAAATATAGTTTTTGATCTTCCTAAAATAAAGTTTTTAAAATATAAATTATGTGATGCTTGCCAAATGGGAAAGCAAACGAGAGTGTCGTTTAAGTTAAAGAAGGTTATTTCGACATCAAAATTTTTTGAGCTTCTCCAATTAGACTTGTTTGACCCTTCGCGGACAAGAAATTTAGAAGGCAATTATTACAAATTTGTGATTCTTAATGACTACTCTTGATTTACTTAAGCGTTGTTTTTAATCCATAAGGATAAAACTTTTAAGGCTTTCATTGATTTTCCTAAGCTTGTCCAAAATGTTTTGGTTTCAAAATCACCACTCTTTGTAGTGATCATGGTGGTGAATTTGTTAACCATCAATTTCAAAAAAATTGCACCAAAAATGAGATTGCTCATAATTTCTCATGTCCAAGAACTCCACAACAAAATTGTGCTGTTGAGCGTAAAAATCGTATTTTGGAAGAATTGACCCGGATTATCATAAATGAAATGAGTCAACCTAAGTATTTTTGGGCGAATGTGATTAATACTGCATGCCATGTCTTAAACAGGGTGATCATTTTATCCATCCTAGAGAATACACCATATGAGATACGTAAGGGTAGAAAAGCAAATATTTCTTATTTCTGATTTTTCGTTTGCAAATGCTTTATTTTAAATAATGAAAAGGACAATCTTAGTAAATTCGATGCTAAATCCGATGAAGGTATATTCTTAGGATACTCATCTACGAGTAAAGATTATAGGGTTTACAATTATAAAACTGCTTTATTATAAGAGTCAATTCATGTTTCTTTTGATGAGTCCTAACCCCAAAAGACTGGGAAGGGTGTTTGTTCTGATGTTTCAGGTGTGATAACAGAAAAGTTGATCAACGATGAAAGTTCCAAAGAGGATCCTACTCTTTCAAAAAGGATAAGGACACTAAGGAAGATAAAGAGGAAAGCTTATATGAGGATGAAAAACAAGAAACCTTGAAACAATTGCCTCAAGATTGGACAATCACAAAGAATCATCTGTTAGGTCAAATCTTAAAAGACATCAAAAGGGGAGTAACTACTAGATCACATGTTAATAATTTATGTAAGTACTCTGATTTCATTTCTCCTATTGAACCTAAATCAATATATGATTATTTACTTGATGAGGGAAGGTTACTTATTATGCAATAATAACTAATCCAATTTAAACGTAATGACGTTTAGGACCTACACTTGACAATATTGTTGACCCACTGACAAAGCCTCTTGCGCAGCAGAAGCATGATGGCCATACTAGATCAATGGGCATAAGGGGTATGCCTGATTGGCTCTAGTGCTAGTGGGAGATTGTCGGTGTAAGCCCTAGAGGCCAATACTTTTGGTACTTGTATCGAATTATTTATTAATAATAAAAGGCTTTTTCTTTATTATGGTTGATTAATAAAGCCCCTGGAATAGATAGTCCATTTAATGTATTAAGTGTGACTTAATCATGAGAACACATTAAACATAAGGACACTATTCTTAAAGTATCCGTAGTCGAGCTTTAGTGTGAAGTGAGATAACATTAAAGCATTAAGACTATTATGTTTGTAGACTGATGATCACATCTCATGGATCATGGATAAAGAGTTATCAAGTCTTAAACATAGGTATGAATATTAGGAGTAATATTTATACCGAAATTGACCCGCTATGAGAATACTATATAGAAAGTTATGCAAAGTGTCATAAGTTATTCTCATGGTGATAATAGTGTATACCACTCTTCGACCTGAAACCACTATGGATCCTAGATGTGGAGTCGAGTGCTTTATTGCTGATCCAACATTGTCCGTAACTGGATAACCATAAAGATAGTTGATGGGTACTCCACAAAACATGCTGAGGGACATGAGTGTCCTAGATGGAATTTGCCCATCCTGCGTAACAGAATAAATGTCTATGGGCCCAATATTGAACTGGACAAGGGTGACACGGTCTGTACCTTGTGTTCAATATAGACATAAGGGCAAAGGGGTAATTATACACATAATTATTATCACAGGAGGTTTTGTCAGATCACATGACATTTTCGTGACTTGGGTAGCAGTGATGTGTTGCTAGATACCGCTCACTGTTTATTATGTTAAATGCGTGATTTAAAATAATTGCCAACATCGCGAAAACTTACAGGGTCACACACAAATGACAGATTGATGAGAAATAGAGTAACTATGGAACACCGTAAGGTACGGTGCACTTAGGTGGGAGACGAAATATGGTAAGGTACCAAATACTTAAGTGATTTTGGCATATTATGAGATATGGGCCAAAATACACTTAAGTGGGCTTTTTAGCTTGAAGCCCACACAAGTGGCTCTATAAATAGAACCCCTTGGGTAGAAGCATTGTCACTCCACAGAGATTCAACTCAAGTGAAGAGTTGAAATTTCGTTTCTCTCCCTCACTCAAAGCCTTCATTCGTACCAGCTAGCACTGAGATTGAAGGAATCCGTTCGTGTGGACTGAGTAGAGACGTTGTCATCGTTCAACGTTCGTGATCACTCTGTGGATCTGTATCAAAGGTTTTGATCATTATCAGAGATCTACACCAAAGGTGTGAATCGCCATAAGAGGTAACGATTCTATCACTGATCATGCCCATTCGTAAGGATCATTAAAGGAGAAATTTTTAAATTCCGCTGCGCCTTGGATGGCAATTCTCCTTCAGTATGTCCTACAACCCCCGGGTCTTAAGGATCCCGAAATTCCTAATCATGTTTTTAAATTTAAAAGAGCCATCTACGGTGTAAAATAACCTCAAGAGCTTGGTATCAGCGAATGAGTGGATTTTTTTATCAAACAAGGATTCAACCGTAGGAAAGTGGACACCACTTTATTTATAATACATAAGGAAAATCATATTCCCTTAGTACAAGTTTATGTATACTATATTATTTTCAGTTCTACTAATGAATCTCTTTGTCGAGAATTTGCAAGTTTTATGCTGGAAGAATTTGAGATGTCACTTATGGGAGAGCTAACATACTTCTTAGAATTGCAAATCAAGAAAGGCGAGGAAGGCATTTCATATGTAAAACAAAATATTGCTTTAAGCTTCTAAAGAAGTTTGATATAAAATATTTGAAGAGTATCTCAACACCCATGGCTTCAAATGTGCTTATTGACAAATATAAAAGAGGAGTGAATTTCAACGGAACCAAGTATAGAGGTATAATCGAGTCCTTACTCTATTTAACCGCAAGTAGGCCATATATCATATTTAGTATGTGCACGTGTACTGGATATCAAGCATAAACTAAGGATTTCCACTTTAAGATCGCAAAATGTATTTTGAGGTATCTTATCGGAACCTCCCATCATGGTCTTTGGCATCCTAAAGGTAGTGCTTGTAGCTTAGTAGGTTTTTTTGATTCCGATTTCGTGGAGTACAAGTCAGATAGGAAAATCACTAGTGGTACTTCTCACTTATTTGGAGGTTGTTTAGTTTCTTAGCACAATAAGAATTAGCATAACGTTGCTTTTTCTACCGTTGAGGTTGAATATGTAGCCGTTGGTAGTTGTTGTGCATAAGCCTTATGGCTAAAGCAATAATTACTAGATTATCATTTAAAACTTGACTATGTTCCGATTAAGTGCGATAGTAATAATGTAATAAGACTCACTAAGAACCCGATACTTCATTCACGGGCCAAACACATTGAGACCCGACACCCTTTTACTAGAGATCATATGGGGAAGTAGGTTGTTATTTTTGAATATGTTGACATTAAAAGTCATATTATTGAACTTTTTTACAAAACCATTGTCATTAGACCCATTTCACAAGATTTGTAGGGATTTGGGAGTCTTAAACTCTTCATATCTTAAATAGAATGAGATTTTGTTTAGTTTCATTTGATATATATATATATATATATATATATATATATATATATATATATATATGTATATATATATGTACGTATAAATCTATGTACATATATATATATATATGTACATATATATATATATATATGTATATATATATTTCAGTAACACCATTTTGTAGCAAATCATAGCTTTTACCAAACTACATTGGTATGTCTTTGTAACTCTTGTATCCAGTTGATATCATTGAGTGTGTTTGTTCTAGAGTTGTGTGTTGATTTACTTATTTCCTCCTTACCTTACTCATTCATTTGAAACTTATGTCTTTGATTATTCTTATTTGCATTTAAGTCGTTTAAATGTTTGTCACTAATTATGTGTATTTGAACATTTGTATGTTTTTTCATGCATTATTTATGAGTGTTAGTGCATTCCTTTACATACAAGTATTGATCACTTAATTGTTTGATGTTTAACTTGGGTGTTACATGTCTATTTGCATTTTGTTTCTTATGACATGTCTATCTCCATGTTCAATATGGTATCTTTGTTGTTGTATGTACTTTTTAGATGTTTATCTCATATGATTCAATAGAATTATTTATTTGTGGTTGTTTATTTGATTTTTTATTTGATTTAATATGTTTCTAAAATAGTTTAAAACAATCATGTCTTTGTGTATCAAACTAATATTATAAACTACATGTAAAAACACATATCACATTATAATCAATACTTAAGCATCATTGATGAATAAATCTGGAGATTCAACTATTTACCAAAATCTCACTTTGTTAATGCAACAATATAATCATTACATTATAGAAACGTATCGATCAATACTAACTAATGAAACAAAATATTACAACCATTTACTTCAACTTAACACCCATCTTCTAACCATCAAAGATTAAATTGAGATCGATCAAGTTATATATATTTATATGATATATATAATCCTGATGCAAAATATATTATATATGATATAGTGTTCTCGTTTCATTCATTCAAACACTCAATGATTGTTTTCCTTTGAGCGATCAATGGTCGTTTGCTTCTTGATCCGACATTAGTATGGTGAAGCAATGACGTGTTGATCAATCATACTGAATTAACAATCGAGATGTGTTTGACGGTCTGAAATTGGTGCATCAGGGTTAGTGACGACACAAAGGTTGTGTTGTCAGAGAGTTATGCGATTGGGGTTATGACTGCACAAGAGTTGTGCTTTCTAAACACTTTTTGGAACAGTGTTAACCGGTTAACGCAATGCGAAATAAAATTTTTAAGGTTTTCAAACAGTGTTAACCGGTTAACGCTTTTGGTTAACCAGTTAACGCACGACGGAAAACAGTTTTCCAAGACATTTTCAAACAGTGTTAACCGGTTAACGCATTTGGTTAACCGGTTAACGCAAGACGAAATTCAATTTTCTGAGTTTTTCAAACAGTGTTAACCGGTTAACGCTTTTGGTTAACCGGTTAACGCAAGGCAGAAAACATTTTTTTACAGATTTCAAACAGTGTTAACCGGTTAACGCATATGGTTAACCGGTTAACGCAAGGCAAAATTCACCCGTTCGGCTAACTCAGTGCTTTAAAAGTATCAAGTGTTGATGCGAAAAGCGACATTGATTTTAAATGAATTGTTCATTAAAATGTGGTGATCGGTCGTCGAAATTTAATTTGATTTTAATTAATTAAAGGAATTAATAATAATAATAAAGTGTTTATTATTGTCTTGTGGTGATCGGTTATGGCCTTAGTCTTCCTTTATTTTGTTTTGGGTTTTAAAATACGACCTGCGTGTCGTGCCTCTCTCTTAATCTCCCAAATGTAACTTCTTTTCTCATCTCACTCCCTCGTATGTAAAACGAGTTTCTTTTATGTAATGTAATAATATGAAGAAAGCAAAGAAGTCAGTGGCAAAGGAGGACAACCTTGAAGATCTTGCTTGGAGAAGCTTAGATCGTTGTTAGGTTAGCTTAGGTTCTCTCATTGGCTTGGGAGAACAATTGCGCTAGGGGCCATAACTGTTTCATTATGTTTGTATGTATATTGATGCATGTGAGAGACGGTTTATATGATAAACAAGCCGGTGAGATCAGAAAAATTGCAATTCCCTCAAATTAAATATTAAGTTTATGCTTTCCGAGTTTTAACACTCACCAAGACTAGTAATGGATAATGTAGGTTTCGCCTACGCGAGGTGCATGATCTATATATTAGTAAGGTGCGATGGGATAATTGTAATATCCAACTGTTAAAACAATGGGTCAAACTTAACTAAACAAATTATAATAAGATTATATATATGTTTAGAAGCAAGCGTTGGGAATGATCCATATGATGGATTGGAATAAGGAGTTATTCACCCAACTGAAATTTTCGAGAGTTATATGAGATACAATTGGAAGGAGTTCCTACCTAAATAACCTAGTTTTGTGTAATCCGCCTACGCGGACTTAGAACAAAGTGAAATATGGATCTCGACCCACTAGAAAATCTTCCAACAGGATTTTCCGAGTCAAATGATGAGGGTCATTTGTTTTGAATAAAATAGTGGGAGCATGTTTAATTAAAGGCCTAATTAAATATGTCAATGATACTTATATTTTCATTAATCCTTATGTAGATAACCATGACAACAAACACCCCTAACAACATATTGCGATCAAACCTTGACAAAGAAAAATTGTCTGGGATAAATTTTCTTGATTGGTACCGAAAACTGAGGATTGTCCTCAAACATGATAAAGGGAAAGGCAAGGAAGTTGCCAAACCCAAACCCACTATTGCTGCTTTGAAGCCTAGTGGAAGCATAGAAAAAGAAGGCACCTGCTTCCATTGCAGTAAGACCGCACACTGGAAGAGGAACTGCCCAAAGTACCTGGAAGATAGGAAGAATGGAGTAGAGACTCCAACTTCAGGTATTTTTGTTATTGAAATTAATTTATCTACTTTTGCATCATGGGTATTAGATACTGGATGCGGTTCTCACATTTGTACAAATGTGCAAGAACTAAAAAGGAGTAGAAAATTGGCAAAAGGTGAAGTCGACCTACGAGTTGGTAATGGAGCAAAGGTTGCTGCCTTAGCCGTAGGAACTTATGAATTGACTTTACCTAGTGGTTTAATAATTCAGTTAGAGAACTGTTATTATATACCAGCAATTAGCAGGAATATTATTTCCGTTTCTTGTTTGGACAAGATTGGTTTTTCATTCGTAATAAAGAACAATTGTTGTTCAATTTATTTGAATGATATATTCTATGCTACTGCACAAATGAACAATGGACTATATGTCCTTGATCTTGAAATGCATATTTATAACATTAATATTAAAAGGATGAAACCTAATGAGTTAAATCCAACTTACCTTTGGCATTGTCGATTAGGCCACATAAATGAGAAACGCATTTCCAAACTCCATAAAGATGGACTGTTGGACTCTTTTGATTATGAATCATATGAGACATGCATATCTTGTTTAATTGGAAAGATGACAAAGTCTCCATTCACAAGAAAAGGTGAAAGAGCTAATGATCTTTTGGCCCTCATACATACTGATGTATGTGGTCCACTGAACATACCAACCAGAGGAGGTTTTCAGTACTTCATCACATTCACTGATGATTTCAGTAGATATGGTTATGTGTATTTAATGAAACACAAATCAGAGTCCTTTGAAAAGTTCAAAGAATTCAAGAATGAAGTACAAAACCAACTAGGTTAGAATATTAAAGCTCTTCGATCAGATCGAGGTGGTGAATATTTAAGCCTAGAGTTTGATGACCATCTAAAAGAGTGTGGGATCCTATCCCAACTCACTCCTCCTGGAACACCCCAATGGAATGGTGTGTCTGAGAGAAGAAATCGAACCCTGTTGGACATGGTCCGATCCATGATGAGTCACACCGATCTTCCAAACTCCTTTTGGGGACATGCACTATTGACAGCAACTTACACACTTAACCGTGTTCCATCCAAAAACACCATATGAGACATGGAGTGGTAAGAGACCACATATGTCTTACATGAAGATTTGGGGTTGCGAAGTTTATGTGAAACGACAAATTTCAACTAAGCTTGAGCCCAAATCTGACAAATGCTTATTTGTGGGATATCCTAAAGAAACAAGAGGATATCACTTCTACAATCCTTCTGAGGGCAAAGTGTTTGTCGCTCGAACTGGAGTTTTCCTAGAAAAGGATTTTATTTCCAAAGGAACCAGTGGGAGGAAAGTAGAGCTTGAAGAAATTCAAGAATCACAAAGCATCGATACACCTATGGAGGAATTAGAGCAGGAAACACAAGTGGTTGTGGAAGAGCAACCTGCTCAAGTAGAGCAAGACCAACGTAGGTCAAGCAGGATACATCACCTACCTGAGAGATATGGATATCTCATAACAGATCAAGGTGATGTATTGCTCATGGATCAAGATGAGTCTGTGACCTACCAAGAGGCCATAACTGGTCCCGAGTCTGAGAAGTGGCTAGAAGCCATGAAATCTGAAATGGATTCCATGTACACAAACCAAGTTTGGACCTTGGTAGAGCCTCCTATAGGAGTTAATCCTATAGGATGCAAGTGGGTCTTCAAAAAGAAGACTGACATGGATGGTAAGGTACATACCTATAAGGCAAGACTGGTTGCAAAAGGATATAAACAAATTCATGGTGTTGACTATGATGAAACCTTTTCACCAGTTGCAATGCTTAAATCTGTTCGGATTTTACTTGCTATCGCTGCATATCATGATTATGAAATATGGCAGATGGATGTCAAAACTGCTTTCCTTAATGGAAATCTTCTTGAGGATGTGAACATGACACAGCCTGAAGGATTTAACATACCAGAAGAAGCCCAAAAGATATGTAAACTACAAAGATCAATCTATGGATTGAAGCAAGCTTCCAGAAGCTGGAATCTTCGTTTTGATGAAATGGTAAAACAATATGGATTCATCAAGAACGAAGATGAGCCTTGTGTCTACAAGAAGGTTAGTGGGAGCATGATCGTTTTCCTAGTATTATATGTAGATGACATATTACTCATTGGAAACGATGTCCCTACCCTGTAACAAGTAAAGACTTGGTTGGGGAAATGCTTTTCTATGAAGGACCTAGGCGAAGCAGCTTATATATTAGGAATAAGAATCTATAGAGATAGATACGAAAACTGCTTGGCCTAAGTCAGAGTACATACATAGACAAAGTGCTGAGACGCTTTAATATGCATGATTCCAAGAAAGGATTCATACCTATGCAACATGGCCTGTGTCTATCAAAAACACAATCCCCTTCAACTAAGGTAGAAAGGGAACACATGAATAAGATTCCATATGCATCTGCAATAGGATCTATCATGTATGCCATGTTATGCACTCGACCAGATGTCTCGTATGCTTTAAGTGCAACGAGTAGGTACCAATCTGATCCTGGTGATGCCCATTTGGTAGCTGTCAAGAATATCCTTAAGTACTTGAGAAGGACTAAGGACTCATTCTTGATATATGGAGGTCAGGAAGAATTGGCTGTAATTGGTTACACCGATGCTAGCTTCCAGACAGATAAGGATGACTTTAGATCGCAATCTGGTTATGTGTTTTGCTTAAACGGTGGCGCTGTGAGCTGGAAAAGTTCAAAGCAAGATACAGTTGCTGATTCTACAACCGAGGCCGAGTATATTGCTGCCTCAAGTGCAACAAAGGAAGCTGTTTGGATCAAGAAGTTCATTAGTGAACTTGACATAGTTCCTAGCATTGTGGATCCCATTGGTCTCTATTGTGATAACAATGGTGCTATCGCACAAGCTAAGGAGCCTAGATCTCACCAACGATCCAAACACATACTTAGGCGTTATCATCTCATTCGAGAGATAATAGATAGAGGAGATGTGAAAATATGTAAAGTACCTACACTTGACAATATTGTTGACCCACTGACAAAGCCTCTTGCGCAGCAGAAGCATGATGGCCATACTAGATCAATGGGCATAAGGGGTATGCCTGATTGGCTCTAGTGTTAGTGGGAGATTGTTGGTGTAAGCCCTAGAGGCCAATACTTTTGGTACTTGTATCGAATTATTTATCAATAATAAAAGGCTTTTTCTTTATTATGGTTGATTAATAAAGTCCCTGGAATAGATAGACCGTTTAATGTATTAAGTGTGACTTAATCATGAGAACACATTAAACATAAGGACACTATTCTTAAAGTATATGTAGTCGAGCTTTAATGTGAAGTGGGATAACATTAAAGCATTAAGACTATTATGTTTGTAGACTGATGATCACATCTCATGGATCATGGATAAAGAGTTATCAAGTCTTAAACATAGGTATGAATATTAGGAGTAATATTTATACCGGATTGACCCGCTATGAGAATACTATATAGAAAGTTATGCAAAGTGTCATGAGTTATTCTCATGGTGATAATAGTGTATACCACTCTTCGACCTGAAACCACTATGGATCCTAGATGTGGAGTCGAGTGCTTTATTGCTGATCCAACATTGTCCGTAACTGGATAACCATAAAGACAGTTGATGGGTACTCCACAAAGCATGATGAGGGACATGAGTGTCCTAGATGGAATTTGCCCATCCTGCGTAACAGGATAAATGTCTATGGGCCTAATATTGAACTGGACAAGGGTGACACGGTCTGTACCTTGTGTTCAATATAAACATAAGGGCAAAGGGGTAATTATACACATAATTATTATCACAGGTGGTTTTGTCAGATCACTTGACATTTTCGTGACTTGGGTAGCAGTGATGTGTTGCTAGATACCGCTCACTGTTTATTATGTTAAATGCATGATTTAATATAATTGCCAACGTCGCGAAAACCTACAGGGTCACACACAAAGGACGGATTGATGAGAAATAAAGTAACTAAGGAACACCGTAAGGTACGGTGCACTTAGGTGGGAGACGAAATATGGTAAGGTACCAAATACTTAAGTGATTTTGGCATATTATGAGATATGGGCCAAAATACACTTAAGTGGGTTTTTTAGCTTGAAGTCCACACAAGTGGCTCTATAAATAGAACCCCTTGGGTAGAAGCATTGTCACTCCACAGAGATTCAACTCAAGTGAAGAGTTGGAATTTCGTTTCTCTCCCTCACTCAAAGCCTTCATTCGTACCAGCTAGCACTGAGATTGAAGGAATCCGTTCGTGTGGACTGAGTAGAGACGTTGTCATCGTTCAACGTTCGTGATCACTCCGTGGATCTGTATCAAAGGTTTTGATCATTATCAGAGATCTGCACCAAAGGTGTGAATCGCCACAAGAGGCAACGATTCTATCACTGATCATGCCCATTCATAAGGATCATTAAAGGAGAAATTTTTAAATTCCGCTGCGCCTTGGATGGCAATTCTCCTTCAGTATGTCCTACAACCCCCGGGTCTTAAGGATCATGAAATTCCTAATCATGTTTTTAAATTGAAAAGAGCCATCTATGGTGTAAAATAACCTCAAGAGCTTGGTATCAGCGAATGAGTGGATTTTTTTATCAAACAAGGATTCAACCGTAGGAAAGTGGACACCACTTTATTTATAATACATAAGGAAAATCATATTCCCTTAGTACAAGTTTATGTATACTATATTATTTTCGGTTCTACTAATGAATCTCTTTGTCGAGAATTTGCAAGTTTTATGCAGGAAGAATTTGAGATGTCACTTATGGGAGAGCTAACATACTTCTTAGAATTGCAAATCAAGAAAGGCGAGGAAGGCATTTCATATGTAAAACAAAATATTGCTTTAAGCTTCTAAAGAAGTTTGATATAAAATATTTGAAGAGTATCTCAACACCCATGGCTTCAAATGTGCTTATTGACAAATATGAAAGAGGAGTGGATTTCAACGGAACCAAGTATAGAGGTATAATCGAGTCCTTACTCTATTTAACCGCAAGTAGGGCATATATCATATTTAGTATGTGCATGTGTACTGGATATCAAGCATAAACTAAGGATTTCCACTTTAAGATCGTAAAATGTATTTTGAGGTATCTTATCGGAACCTCCCATCATGGTCTTTGGCATCCTAAAGGTAGTGCTTGTAGCTTAGTAGGTTTTTTTGATTCCGATTTCGTGGAGTACAAGTCAGATAGGAAAATCACTAGTGGTACTTATCACTTATTTGGAGGTTGTTTAGTTTCTTAGCACAATAAGAATCAGCATAACATTGCTCTTTCTACCGCTGAGGTTGAATATGTAGCCGTTGGTAGTTGTTGTGCATAAGTCTTATGGCTAAAACAATAATTACTAGATTATCATTTAAAACTTGACTATGTTCCGATTAAGTGCGATAGTAATAATGTAATAAGACTCACTAAGAACCCGATACTTCATTCACGGGCCAAACACATTGAGACCCGACACCCTTTTACTAGAGATCATATGGGGAAGTAGGTTGTTATTTTTGAATATGTTGACATTAAAAGTCATATTACTGAACTTTTTTACAAAACCATTGTCATTAGACCCATTTCACAAGATTTGTAGGGATTTGGGAGTCTTAAACTCTTCATATCTTAAATAGAATGAGGATTTTGTTTAGTTTCATTTGATATATATATATATATATATATATATATATATATATATATATATATATATATATATATATATATATATATATATATATATATATATATATATATATATATATATATATATATTTCATTAACACCATTTTGTAGAAAATCATAGCTTTTACCAAACTACATTGGTATGTCTTTGTAACTCTTGTATCCAGTTGATATCATTGAGTGTGTTTGTTCTAGAGTTGTGTGTTGATTTACTTATTTCCTCCTTACCTTACTCATTCATTTCAAACTTATGTCTTTGATTATTCTTATTTGCATTTAAGTCGTTTAAATGTTTGTCACTAATTATGTGCATTTGAACATTTGTATGTTTTTTCATGCATTATTTATGAGTGTTAGTGCATTCCTTTACATACAAGTATTGATCACTTAATTGTTTGATGTTTAACATTGGTGTTACATGTCTATTTGCATTTTGTTTCTTATGGCATGTCTATCTCCATGTTCAATATGATATCTTTGTTGTTGTATGTACTTTTTAGATGTTTATCTCATATGATTCAATAGAATTATTTATTTGTGGTTGTTTATTTGATTTTTTATTTGATTTAATATGTTTCTAAAATAGTTTAAAACAATCATGTCTTTGTGTATCAAACTAATATTATAAACTACATGTAAAAACACATATCACATTATAATCAATACTTAAACATCATTGATGAATAAATCTGGAGATTCAACTATTTAACAAAATCTCACTTTGTTAATGCAACAATATAATCATTACATTATAGAAACGTATCGAACAATACTAACTAATGAAACAAAATATTACAACCATTTACTTCAACTTAACACCCATCTTCTAACCATAACTTCTATTGTCATTCACAACGTCTATTGCCATCCACTTCTTCCACCATCTTCATCTCTAATCAATGGTTTAACAATGAAACATGCAACCTTTCTGGAGGAAAATGAATTGCAAAACCCAGTACATCCTCTCTTCCGAGTCTCTTCTTCTTGGTATAATCATACCACCCATTTCCAATAAACTTCTCCATTTTGTTATGCTTGGCCATACGAACTTCGTAAAAATACCTATTTCCAATGTCAACATCAAAAAAATCTATTGCATTTTGCTTTCTATACAACCATTTCTTCGAAACAATCCTAAAAAAATGTTTCATCAAAATATATCAAGTCAAAATACATAGGATATTTTATTTTACAACAACTTATATGACTTTTATCATTTGTCTAATAACAAAATGTTCCTTCAAGCCTTATATACAAAGCTATTTTTCCTCTCCCAATAAAACTTTTCATCTCCTTCATCCTCATTCGACCCTATGTTCCTGATAACAAAAGAACAACAAGATCAATAAAATAAAATACAGAAATAGAATTAGAGGTTTTACCTTCAGCCATTGTTGCAGTGTTGTGAGTGCACTGCCTTTGATTCTTCCAAGCTCTTGCTCTCTCAATATAGATGGTGTATTTCTTTTCTGATAAGAGAAATCTTTGGGGACCAAATACTATTTATATGCTTGATTCTACCATCAAGAATTTAAAGCCATTAAAACTCATTACCATCCAATTAAATGGTCATATCAATTTACATTAAAACCAAAATAAATCATACCCTTTTCAGAACCAAAATCCCAAAACTATGGACCATATTAAAATTGGTTTATTATTAATAATAAAAATAAGAAACCGTTACATTCTCCCACTTGGTCCATAGAACTGATTATTGGCATAAATGAGTCATGGAAAACTTACTCAAGAAATAAATATGTGAATCATAGAGATAGTCCCTCTTAAAGCAAGTAGTCCCATCTATGTATTACAACATGTCTATTTTCAAGTATATATCTATAATATGGTAACTAACTTGATGAATAAACCAATGTTTACTCTTGGTCCAGATGTAACATATTTTCTCAAACCGATGTGCGCATGAAAATGAGAAAACATCATAATATAAGAGTTTTATTAGTAAACTGTATGTATACAATCATAAGGAGGACCCAAGTCCCATGTTCTCTACATGATCCTTAAATTTTATTGGTGGCATGCCCTTAGTCAAAGGATCGGCGATCATTAAATCAGTACTAATGTGATTAACAATTAATATTTTATCTTTAACTCTTTCTCTAATGGCTAAATACTTTATGTCAATGTGCTTGCTTCGACTTCCACTTTTATTGTTCTTAGCCATAAAGACAACTACTGAATTATCGCAAAAAATCTTCAGAGGTTTAGAAATAGAATCCATGATTCTAAGCCCAGAAATAAAACTCTTAAGCCATACACCATGAGAAGTAGCCTCAAAACAGGAGACAAACTCGGCTTCCATAGTAGAAGTAGAAACCAAGGTTTACTTAGTACTTCTCCATGAAATAGCTCCATCAGCCATCATAAAAATATATCTTGATGTTGATTTGCGAGAATCAATATAACCAACAAAGTCGGAGTCTGAATAGCCGATCACATCAAGATTGTCCGTCTGCCTATGCATTAGCATGTAATCTTTTGTTCCTTTAAGATATCTCAACACCTTCTTTGCAGCTATCTAGTGATCCATACCTGGATTAATCTGATATCTTCCTAAGATTCCAACAACAAATGCAATGTCGGGCCTTGTGCATACTTGAGCATACATAAGACTTCCAACAACAGAAGCATATGGAGTGTTCTTCATTTGTTCCCTCTCAAAATCATTCTTAGGGCATTGATTCAAATTAAATCTATCGCCCTTGACAATGGGTGCAACACTTGGTGAACAATATTTCATTCTAAATCTCTCTAAAACTTTATTGATGTAGGTTTCTTGTGATAGACCCAAAATTCCTCAAAATCTATCTCTGTGGATCTTAATGCCAATGACATAAGATGCCTCACCCATATCCTTCATATTAAATTTTTTAGAGAGGAATTGTTTCACCTCATGTAGAAAACCTTTATCATTGGTTGCAAGTAGTATGTCATCCACATGCAAAATGAGAAAACAAATTTTACTCCCACTGACCTTCTGGTATATACATTGATCCATGGGGTTTTCAATAAACCCAAATGAGGATATCGTTTCATGGAATTTAAGATACCATTGACGAGAGGCTTGTTTTAACCCATATATGGACCTCTTAAGCTTTCAAACCAAATGCTCACCACTATTAGAAGAGAAACCTTTAGGTTGTTTCATATAAACCTCCTCCTCTAAATCACCATTAAGAAAGGTTGTTTTCACATCCGTTTGATGCAACTCAAGGTCAAAATGTGCAACTAATGCCAAGATGACATGAAGAGAATCTTTCTTTGATACAGGAGAAAAAGTATCAGTGTAATTGATTCCCTCCTTTTGAGTAAATCCCTTAGCAACGAGTCTGACCTTGTATCTCTCAATGTTGCCTAATGAATCTTTCTTGGTTTTAAAGACCCATTTACAACCAATGGCCTTTGCCCCATTAGGTAACTCTACAAGATCCCATACATCATTGTTTTTCATGGAATTCATTTCATCATTCATGGTATAATACCACAAATTTGACTCTTTGCAACTCATGGCTTATCTAAAGCTCTCAGGATCATTCTCAGCTCCAACATTATAGTCAGATTCTTGTAGATACATAATGTAATCATTAGGAATAACTAATTTTCTTTTCCTAGTAGATCTTCTTAATGTTTGATCAACATTTTCTTGTGGATCTTGTTGTTCAACTAATTATTCATCATCTTGATGACCAACTTGATTTACTGGATCATCAGTAGCTTGTGGAGTCTCGATGATTGGTTGATTAACATCCATTTGAACTTGAGGGATGTTGTAAATAGTAACCAGTCTATAACTTGAAGTGGAAGGTTCATACTCTATATGATCATGCACAGAAATTGAATTTTTGATTTGATCGCTCCCACTAGTCAAATGATTTTTAAGAAACTTTGCATTTCTTGACTCCACAATCTTAGTTGTATGAGATGGACAATAAAATATATAACCTTTATACCTTTCGGCATATCCAATGAAATACCCACTAATGGTCCTCAGATCTAGTTTCTTTTCTTGTGGGTTATAAATCCTCACCTCAAACGGACATCCTCAAACGCGCATATGTCATAAACTCGGCTTCCATCCTTTAAATAACTCAAATGGTGTCTTTGGGACAACCTTGAATGGAACCCGGTTTAGAATATACATAGCCGTCTTTAGTGCTTCATTCCATAATGATTTAGGAAGATAAGAGTTGCTAAGCATACTCCGCACCATGTTCAATAATGTTCGGTTTCTTCTTTCTGCAACACTATTTTGGTTCGGAGAACCAGGCATGGTGTATTGGGAAACAATCCCATTTTCTTGAAGAAACTTAGCAAATGGACCAGGTGCTTGTCCACTCTCAGTGTATCTACCATAGTATTCACCACCCCGATCTGATCTCACTATCTTTATTTGTTTTCCACACTAGTTCTCAACTTCAGCCTTAAATACTTTGAAGGCATCCAATGCTTCATATTTATTGTTAAGCAAATAAATATTCATATATCGTGAGTAATCATCTATGAAAGTGATGAAATATTTCTGACCATGTGCATCCATATCAGGACATCATATGTTTGTATGAATTATTTCTAATATACTTGAACTTCTATTGGCACCTTTCTTAGACATGTTGGTCTGCTTTCCCTTAATGCAGTCAACACAAGTTTCAAAGTCAGCAAAATCTAGAGTATTAAGTACCCCATATTTTACTAACCTTTTAATTCTCTCTATGGAGATATGTCCTAATCTCCGATGCCATAACATAGAAGAATTCTCATTAATATTACATCGCTTAGTGCTAGTTCGAACATGCATTGAACTATAAATGGATTCGATTTGTAAATTAATACGATAAAGACCATCAGACAATATACCATTCCCAACACATTCTGAATTATAAAATAATTCAAACAAGGTGTCTTTAAAATTAAAGGAATATCCAAAAGGTACAAGTCTAGAAACTGAAATCAAGTTTCGTGAGAAACTTGGTACATAAAAGGTCCTTTCTAATTTCAAAACAAAACCATTATTCAAAATTAAATTGCAAGTTCCAATAGCTTCCACATGTGAGCCCATCCTGCTTCCTGATAGGACAGTCCGCTCACTTCCCACTGGCTTACTTAGGTTTTGTATACCTTGTAAGGAATTTGTTATATGGATTGTTGATCCAGAATCAATCTACCAGGTGTTAATATTAACATCGGTCATATTAGATTCATAACAAACAAATGAGAATAAATTACCTTTCTTCTCAAGCCATTCTTTGAATCCAGGGCATTCCTTCTTCATGTGTCCTCCCTTTTTACAGAAGTAACACTTTGCTTCTTTCTTGATATCACCTTGCGGTGGTATTTTGAATTTCCCTTTCTGTTTGGCTTGTGACTTGTCAGTTTTGAAAGCTCTATTCTTCCCGCGAGTGCTTGTCAGCAATGCACTCTCACTCTGTTCCATTACAAGACTTTCTTCTTCCTGAACACACATGGTCATTAATTCATTGATTGACTATTTATCTTTATGTGTATTGTAGGAGATCTTGAAAGGCCCATACTCAGACGGAAGAGAGTTCAGAATATAGTGCACCAGGAAGGAGTCAGTCATATCAACCTCAAGTTTCTTAAGTTGAGATGAAATGTCACGCATTTTCATTATGTGCTCACGCACACCTTTCACACTGGTGAGTCGGTAGGAGGAAAATTTCATAATTAATGTGCTTGCCAAAGCCTTTTCAGAAGTGACAAACTGATCATCAATGGCTTTCAGCAAATCACAGACATTCTTATGCTGATCGACAAAACCACATATTCCACCTGTGACCTTAGTCTTAATGAACATCACACTGAGCCGGTTGGATCTCTCCCACCGCTCATATAGTGTGATTGCAGCTGGAGTACTTTCATCTATAATTGCAGGTGGTTCGTCTTTCCTAATAGCATAATCTATGTCCATCCATCCTAGATGGAGGAGAATTCTTTCCTTCCACACCTTATAGTTATCTCCTCTGAGCTCGGGAATATCACATCGGATATCAGAAAAATTAGCAGGTTGAGAAGCTAAAAAGATAAACAAAATTGATGTCAAAATTTGAGGCATAAATATTATCCAAATTGTATGTATTATCAATATAAACATACCATAAAATAAATTTTGCAACATAAAAATTACCTATGGGCTAAATTTTAATGTAATAAGATTTTTTAAAAAAATTTGCGATAGATTTTTCAAACCTCACATTTTACGTGCATGATATAATTTTGTTTTTCTATCCAAAATTAATACTTTATGATAAAACTATCAAATTATGTACCAATTCATAATTCCTGTGGGCAAGTTATGAAAATATTTTGACATTTTATCCCAATTAATCATACAAATATAATAAAAATTCCTGTAGGATAAAATTCATTATACCACGTATAATTAATTACAATTTTATGTCTAATAATTTATGTGATCTCAAAACTTTAAAAAAATAATCTCAATTAATTTAAGGATGTTGTGACTAATCCAAATTAATCAAACTTATAACAATCACTAGACATAATAACTCAATTATATGAGAGAACAAAATTAAATAAATAAGATCTCGTATACAATTGCTTAACAAAATAATAACATTATAAATTAATTTTAGTTTATGCACAAATTTAATTCAAAGATTAAATAATAAGGAATAATGATCAATAAAAATGAAATCATATGGATATGAACAGAATCAAAATGAATGTTTAACAAAGTAGCCCAGCGGTAACATTAATGAATGTCCTGGATCAGGACATGGGTTCAATATCCAGCCGTTTCTTCTTCTTGGCATAATCATACCACCCATTTCCAATAAACTTCTCCATTTTGTTATGCTTGGCCATACGAACTTCGCAAAAATACCTATTTCTAATGTCAACATCAATAAACTCTATTGCATTTTGCTTTCTATACAATCATTTCTTTGAAACAATCCTCAAAAAATGTTTCATCAAAATATATCAAGTCAAAATACATAGGATATTTTATTTTACAACAACTTATATGACTTTTATCATTTGTGTAATACCAAAATGTTCCTTCAAGCCTTATATACAAAGCTATTTTTCCTCTCCCAATAAAACTCTTCATCTTCTTCATCCTCATTTGCATCCCTAGACTCTGACTCGCTGTTGTCTACATCTAAGTTAGGAGCATGGAATTATGCCCTTGATGCAACAAGAGTGTGATTGATTGCTTCAACTTCACCTTCAGAAGAACTGCAATAACATCCATCCAAAAAATAACTTACAACATATTTACTTTAAAAACATACAACTACAAACATAAAATAGAGTTTTAACCATGTATGTGATAGATGAAGCCTACTTTTAAACACACTTACGACATCAAAACTCAGTAACAACATTGAAATCACATACCAGAATAAACACGTGCAAATAAGAACAAACACACATACCTGCTGCCAAATGATGATATGGATACATGTGAACATTTCCTTGTATTTTAGCCGCTCATGGTGAGAGAATGTAGTTAACCAACACAAACCCTACATCCTTTTATTAGAAATCATTTGTATTCAATACTGGGTATGGTTTCTAATTGTCAACACAGAACCCATCTAAATTTCTTTATTCTAACTTTATTACTTCAAAATGTTCCAAATATAATTTTCTTGCAGACTAAATTATTATTTTCCAACGTTTTGGGTAACCACCCATAATTTATCGGTAAATATATTATTATGGCAAAACAATTAATCTACCATATCCTTTTTTTAATATATGAAATATTAATTTTCATCTCTAGAAACCAAATTATGGTAAAATTTTAACCATTATAATTATATTTCTTTATTTTTTATATATGCATTTCTTTTCAAATTATGGTAATGTAGTAATCACTTAAATTATATTTCTTTCTTCTTCTTCTTCTTTTGGTATATATATATATATATATATATATATATAATTAATACGAATCAATTTATATATATATATATGTGAACAAATACGTCTACCAGACTATAACTCTTGTGTATGCATAATTTTTTTAATAGTTGTTTGAGTGAAAAATCAATAATGACTTGTAGCATTCGGGTTGCATCATCAAACAATGTAACTTTGAAACATTTCACAATTAAATATTTTTTTTGTTTGATTTGCTATTTGTTCAATCATTGTGGGGCTCATTATGAGATTTTTCAAAATTGTATTAATTGAAAAAAATAGAAGAGTTGTTTTAAGAAGATGTAGTACAATAGGATGAGACCCACAAATTACAATTGGTGAATGAGTAATAACACTATTGGAGATGCTATAAGTGGAGATGCACATGATTTAATTCAACATGTGAGTGAATATATTTGTGTCTTAGGTTTTGTTTGGATTGATAAAATCGGACGGAGCAGAATGGAATTGGGTGGAATAGTTAGATATTCAATTATTTGGATCATTTAAAATTGGATGGAGTGGAGAAGAATGAAGTGGTATGGATTCCATTCCATTCCATCATTTACTACCATATTCCTTCCTCTTTGATTTGGATGGAATGAACAATCTACCTTGTTCCGCCCTAAAATTTCTAAACTATTGAATGGTATCTCTGTTCTGCGCCATTCCACTTCGTTCTGCTCTATTCTGCTATGTTCATTTTATGACATCCAAACATAGCCTTAACAAAATCAAATTTACAAAAAAAAAAAAATTATGATCTTTATAATTATATTAATGAAAAAATGAACAATGCACATTTCTTTTAAATATTTTACATGCATATCAATGTTAGTCTAAATGCCAAACAATATAAACTAGAATTTTGGGCCTCATAATTTTCGACCAAAAAAACTTTAAATATACTCAATTTACTTTCAAATATATAATATGTCAAATTCATTAAAGATGTTTCTTTAGCAGAACTTTCTGAAAGAAAATGTCTCATATTTTCATGGCAATTGGTTCAACACATATCCTCAACAAAATTTTATTTTTTATTCATTTTAAAAGGTCAGACTATAGAATTTTCTTTAAACATCAATTCATGTTGGACCACCCCTGATGCATATAAATTTTATTATAAAAAAGTATTGTTCAATACACATTTAGTACTTCTCTCAAATACTATGAATTTGTGAAATTATCTATGTTTAAAAATTAACTTTCGGACCAACCAATCTAATTTCAAATGAGTGGGTCTAGATAGTTCTATTCAGACACATTGATTGGATAATATGATCCAAATACACATATAATCCAAACAAACCCGTAATATAAGACGCCCTCTATATTCCCTCCCCATTTAGTAAAGTTTTAAAACAAAAGACAAAATATCCAAACTCCTACTCTTTGCATGAACACTAGAATCATTTAGCAAAAATCTCTCAATTCCTACTCTTACTTATTCAAACCAACTTCGTTAATCAATTCCAAAAGTTAACTTGCATCAGGTTGTGATATTTGAAGAACGTTCAGTGAATTTAACAATTTCACACCCTCACATTACATCAAGTAAGTATGATACAATCATGTTCTTTTTAGTTTTGAATTAATGTACATTATATCCCATTTATTATATTTGTTCTATCTATTGTTGATTATTTCATTTTGTATTTTGTTTGATTTGGGGGCTAGGTTTTGTGAGTTTGTGAAGTCTAGTTCGCCACTGCCCAAATAGTTTCATTCAGATTCCTTATCCACATATTCATCTTCAAGCATGAGATATTTTGCTTATATACCATTAGTTGAGATTAAATAACGCTTTTTTTTTGTTTAATAAGGGTATGTATGTGTATGACTAATATCAATACAAAAATATGGATAATAAATTTGATATGTTTACGGGTGTTGTATCTTGTATTAGGTGAATATGGAAAAATGGTTGATGAACAACAAATATACATGCACGATCGATTATCACATTATGCACTCGTTTTTATATATAGAGAGAGAGCTAAGTCATATAGGGCCGAGTGTGAAACAAGGCAATCATTTAGCACCATCATCACAAGGTCATAGATCTCTTTCTTGTGGCAGACCCAAAGCTCGTGTACCTGCTCCCATACAATAGATTTCTGCCACACTTGAGGGACTTTCTAGAGGGTCAACGACCATGTCACTACTTCCACTCTATGTAGGCATGGTATTGCTCACACTTGGAACTGAGAGGCGAAATAAATATTTACTTAGGGTTTTAAACTTTTGATTTGTTATATTTATACTAACATTAATCCTCTGATGTTGAGGCACTAGTTTTCATAATTTTGTGAGACGCTTAAATGTTTTAACAATGGTAGAAAGATATCACAAATGCAAGAGTTTGATGAACCACTATTTTAGCAAGTGTTGGAAGCATCCAGACTCAAAGATGTTTGTAGGATTGATCTAGTTACATTAGTTATGGATTGTTGTTTGTCTTTGTTGAGAGATGGCATGCAAATATATTGTCATTTCATTTTTCCATTGATGATATGAATATCACTCTAAATGATGTCTCATGTATCACGCATCTTCGTATCACACATGCATTGTTGAATCACCATCAATTTTGAGACTTGATCCACTAAACCTAATGGTTACACACTTATGATCTAATTCGTGTGAGGCCATAGAGGAGATTGTATGTATGAAAAAATCACATACATAATATTAATTTCAAATGGATTATTGTGTATCCCTTTTAAATGTCATTGTTACTCGTGTTGGTGATGATGCATTGGTTTCTCATCATAGAAAATATGCATTGATGACATATTTCTCGTTTTTAGTTGGCACAACCATATTTGTGGACAAAATTGTGACATGTATGGATGTTGTCTATATTAATTTTTTTCATATACTATGATAGGATTCACGAGTATAATTAGAGAGTATATTGTTTAGTTTATCTGTACTCCGAAAGTATGCCACTAGAAGGCAATACAAATAGAAGGAAACAATTGTCTCTTTAAAGTAATATACATACACATAGCTTATTGTTTTTATAGGCTTTAAGTCAACACCTCATTTTTTTAAATAAAAGGAGTATTTTTTAACATGTGCAACATTTGATAGTTTTCTTTGCAGCAAATTGGGTTTTAGTGAATTTAAAGTTGAATATATTAAAGAATAATCATCTTTCTTAATCAAAAAAATATTATTTATGAATATGTTACTTAAAGGTAATTACATAAATAATAATATGTTAACTTATGGAAGACCAAATTTTTTTTAGTATGCACACAAATGTTACTTAGGAGAATGTGAAGTTAAAATAATTTTGTTATATTTTTAAGCAAGAATCATTTTATTACTAAAAAATTTAACATTTGTATTAAATTTTAAATTTATTTGCTATCTTTTTATTTATTAGTTTTAATAACAAAATTCATCGAATCTTTTAAAAATTTAAGGATCCATAAATGTACTTGCTAAAAATACAATATGTGAACATCCTTAGTGATTAAGGGCTAACCGAGATTTTAGGATTTGTTGTAAGGTTTAGAGCTAGTGCACGTTGGGAGGTGAGAAGTTATGTGTATCTAATATTTGTATGAATACTAGATTGTCCTCCCTCAATTATGAAATTGAGGTATTTATAGAAGACCTATTTGGCTTGGGCTATGAAGGCAAAATATGGTCTCCCTCATTCCACGATCAAAATCATGGGAGTAGTGGAAGACTCATTCTTCCTTAATTTGTAAGGAGACCATTTTCTTGTTAGATGACCTCTTCAGTTAGTTATCATTTGGACACGTCATCTCCCACATTTGTTTAATAAGTGGTTATTATAGTTCGTTCGGGAGGTCCAATGAGGCAACCTATTTTGTTGCCTCGGGGTGAACTGCATTGTGCATTTTGGACTGCCTCTTGGCCAATTTCGGATGGCCTCTTGGCTCTTAAGATGCTCGCTCAACACAATGTGCTTTAATTGTCTTGTTATCCTTTCTTAGGGTCTGCTAAAATTATATAGGTACAATTTCCAATATGAAACATGAAAAAATGCATATGTTTTGATTTCTATGCATACTTGTGGGAATAATGATGAACATTGCAAAAGTCCTAAAAACGATACCATCCAAAAAGAGATAAATGAAACATAATATTATATCCTCGATAAAGATGGTCGAAACACTTTGACACAACTTTGAGGAAAGGTCGATAAAATACTATATCTGAAGAGCTTTAGTGCTGCCAAAGAGATAAAATGCATTAGCTTAAGGAGTGAGACCAAAACGCATAAAAATTTCATAAAAAACAACACAAAGAAATAATCGTAACATAATTAATTCCATTTACAACCCTGATGGTGAAAAGGTTGGTGTGGAAAGTATTCACCAAGTTTTTATTCATTATTTTTCTAAATTATTTAAACATACTAATCTCATGGATAATAATGCTTCTAATATTGCAATAAAAAAGCATCATAATGTGAGGGGATATAGAGAAACCCTTCATACTCGAAGAAGTATATAAAGCATTTCATCAGTTGAAAGGAATGAAAGCTCCAAGTCCTGACGACCTCCCTTCTCTTTTTTCCCATACGTTTTGTGACACCATTAGAAATGAGTCACATATTCTACTATTAAGATCCTTAACGATGATTTATAATCATACTAGTATTTGCTCAATCCCCAAGAATAAACCCCCAATGATCCTAGACCCATCTCACTTTGTAATTTATGATTAAAATTTCCACTAAAGTCATTGTTAATAGAATCAAAACCATCTTCCCTACCATTATTATCCCAAACTAAAGTGCTTTTGTATTACATATACTTATAATTGACAATTTCATTGTAGCATTTGAAAATTTTAATCACACAAACAAAACCAATAAGGGTGGGAAAAGTTATGTTGGTATTAGACTTGATATGGCCAAGGATTATGACAAATTAGAATGTAATTTCATTATAAGGACTCTAGACTCTTTAGAATTCCTCTGTAATATCAATAATGTGAAATGTATCTTTACTATCTTTTCCTCCATTCTCATGAATGGTCATCCCACTGATATTTTTCTTAGACAAAGCGATATGTTGCCCCCCTTATATTTTCATTATATGTGTTGATGTTTTCTCTTAATTAATTATAAATAGTCAGGTTCAAAGGGATAATAATGATATTTCTATTGCTAAAAAGTGCTCCGAGAATTTCCCATATTTGCTTTGTTGATGATAGCCTAATTTTATGTATAGCTGAAGAAAAATATGGCATGGCTTTGCTCGTAATCATCAACACATACCATGTGGTGTCAGGGAAAAATTAATTTTGGATATTGATGTTCAGCAAAAACTTTCCTACAGTCAAAAGAGAGACCTTCAATTCTTGGGGTAATATATCTTCATTGACAAAACTGGAAAGTATAATGAATTACCTACATTCAATGGAAAATGCAAAAGTAGGGTTTTCATCTGCATGGTCATGTCATTTGCATTCATTCACAAATGTATTTTTAAACAATAATAACAAACATAATTGATTTAAGGGTTGCTAATTATGATACTGAAGTGATGTTGGCACGACAGTGATGGTCGGTTCATTTCTTATGAATCAAATTTGTGGGAATCTAATCCTTAGCATATGTTGGAATAGATTGGGTATGTCGGGTTTTTGTTATCGTCTCCATAGGGATTGTGAGATATCGCCGCCTTTCGACAGTTGTTTTAATTCTTAACTCGTAGTAACAAGGGGGGATTTAGTTTTTGTCACGGTATCTTGCATAAAAGTGTAAGAAAATATGGTAAAAGTTTTGGTTTTTCTATTTGAGAAATATTGTCAAAGTTAGGGTTCGACGATCACTTTGCATGCATATGTTCGATCAACAAAACTTATAAACTCCTTTAGATGATAAACTATTTCACAAAGTCCTCCCAATGTGTTTATCTCTAACACACATTGTGGGTTTTCCCATTTTGATCCATTGTTTATCTCTAACACAATCTATCAAAATGACAACTTTTTGGTTCAACTTTATGGTGAACAAAATCATTCATTACTATCTCTAGCTAACAAACAAGATTGGATGAAAACCTAGGTAAAGAGTTGGTAAACATCTCTCGATCATAAACCAACACAAAGAGTTTTCAATAAAACAAAGTTTTCATCATATATTCATCATTAAAGAGTTTACAAATGAAGATCATCCCATTTACATACAAAGCTTATGATCATCTACATCTAACCTTGACAAAATGAAGAACTTAGCCACTCATTTTCATGGTGGCTTGTACAACAAATCTTGGTTGAAGGTTGATCAACATCCAAGTCGAAGAATCGAGATTGGATGGGAATCCACCTTCTTTTTGTAGAATCTTGTTAAGAGATGAAGAAAAATGAAGAAAAAGGGTTTCTAGGTCACAAAATATCTCTAGAAGAATGTTGGAAAATATCTCAAAAATGCTAAGTGTTCCAAAAGTATAAAAAGTAGCCCTTGCTACTTATAGTACTGCTGTCTGAGCTGTCATGCTCGCTAGGCGAGCAGATTGGTTCGCCTAGCGAGCCCCAAAATGAGGCACCAGAGGCACCTGCGCCCAGAAATATCTAATTTCTTTTTTTATACGCTCGCTAGGCGAAGAAACCTTCGCTAGGCGAAGCCCACGCTTCCTCCTTCGCTCCAGCGAGCTCCGAAGGTTTTGCTACTGGAATGCTCGCTGCAACCTCGCTAGAGGCTCGCCTAGCGAGCAAGTGCTGGCTGCTCTTTTGACCAAGTCTAGGCGTGTTCGCTACCACCTTCGCTGGCTGTTCTCCTAGCGAGTATGTTGATGTTTGCTACTGTAAAATTCTGGGGATGTTCGCTGGAAGCTCGCTAGGTGCTCGCCTAGCGAGCACTTCGCCACAGCACTCGCCTAGCGAGCAAGCTGATGAATGCATTCTTTCCTTGGTCCCTTTGCCAACTTTCTTGTGCCTTCATTTTCTATTATTTCATGCCTAATTCCTGCACAATAACGCACAAATTAAAGGTACCAAGATCGTTTAACATTGTATTGCAATTCATCTCAAACAAAGGCGGTTTCGAACGCTTTAGCAACAAAAAGGAGTGAAAGATGCCCACATTTGATAGCTCAAATAAGC
This sequence comes from Lathyrus oleraceus, assembly GCF_024323335.1. NCBI lineage: Eukaryota > Viridiplantae > Streptophyta > Magnoliopsida > Fabales > Fabaceae > Lathyrus > Lathyrus oleraceus. The sequence goes on from NC_066584.1 coordinate 430,981,837, forward strand.
ACTTTTGGGCATCTAACAACTTTCCCCAACTAGATTCTTGCTTGTCCTCAAGCAAAGTATGCCTCTTGAAGGATAAGAGGATTTTCTTAAAGAAAAAGGTTTCTCCGAAGTCGGATAAAACGACTCAAACACAAGTGAATCAACCAGATACAAGTTTCCCAATGGTTAGAACAACATAATGCACAAGAACTAAAACTTAATAGCAATGCGAAATATGTATCTATCCACAACAATATTATCTTGAATGAATCACCCTATCTCTCCTCTTCGAATAAGGATTGAAGAAATTACGCGTTTGCAACCGCGGGGACAATCTCTCTCTCCAACAAACAATGAAGAAATCAATTCAATTCATACATTGTCTAACAATTGTAAATGAAATTGCGGAAGCACAAAGATCACTAAGGACTTTTCGGTTGTAGCTTGGTTAGGTTTACAAACAAGGGTCATTTCTAAGGCCATTGAAAACGAAATTGTCGATGCAAAAGAGACATTCACTGTACACTATTCACACATCTCAACTTCATTCCATTTGTTTCTCATTTGAAACCTTCACAACTCAAAATTTGTTTTTCACTATTTTTCTTCCAAGCAAGCATTCATTTTCATTTTCTCTATTTTTTTCTTTTCTTTTCACATCATATTCACAAAACAGATGTTTCTCTTTTCTAATTTTTTTATTTTTTTCAATGCTTGCTTGGTTTTTCAAGAGTTGTGGCACTTACCGATTCTCATTTTCGTTCTCCCCAACTTATTTCTTTTACTCACCCTAAGTGAATGCTCTTGACTTTTTACGGCAAAAGAACAATTATCAAAATTTTCTGGGTTTCAAGAAAAAAGAATTTTGACATCTCGCTTTCTTTTAAGCCGAGATTCAACTGTTTAAACTCAAAGGGGTTAACAACTACTCTCTCTGCTCACGGGTAAGTTGTATTTGGAACTGGTTGTGCTCAATAAAAAAAACAAGCGCCTTGATCATTTCTAATTGCTTCCACAAATTCACAATAATAAAAGACCAAGCATGAATTAAATGAATCAACAAAGTTTATTAGAATCCAACATTTAAGTGTACAATGGAGGTTTCCTCACAATTTATGGTTTTAAGTCCTAGATGAAACATTCATTCAATTATGTTGCAAAAAGAACAATATTCAATTACAAAAAGGAGTAAAGTTCTTAATGCATTCTAAAATTCTAACCGAAGGTAACCATGTACCTTAGCATTATTCACTTGTTTATTTTTATCATTGCCATCCAAGCTCGGATGCACCTTCATTGGATACTTCTTTGAGGAGCAACCAATCTAGAAGGTTTGACAACTCAACAACCAAAATTTTATTAAACAAAAAGAAATTTAAACCAAACACACAAATTAAAAACATAAACAATAACTATTACTTAAAAATTTTAAAATGTGCATAGGGGACAAAACACCCCAAAATTACATCACCAAAAACCAAAATACAACAAATTTGGAAATACAATGAAATAAAACAAACTTAGCCCTCAAAGGACTCATAACCCTCATCACTACCGTCTTTAGAACCGGTAGCATCATCATCATCCTCGTCATCATCATCACCATCAACATCCTCAGCACCACCTAAAGCACCGGCACCAGAAGCACCGGCACCCGCCCCTCTCCGAACACAGGCCTGTCCACAGGCCAGCTTGCGTTCTGCAGAAACTGCTCGCGTGTCATCATTGAATGCTCACCGGAGGGGTCACGCACCTGCAACTACAACAGCTGCATAGAATCATGAATGTCAAGCATGGCGCGCCGAGTTGCCGCCATCCAATCCCAGTTATAGTTGCAGACAGCCTGCTGGAAAGGATCAGATCCATGAGCAAAAGTACCAGGACCATCAGAAGTCCCGGTAACATCAGCAGCTGCTGAACTACTCCTTAAGTTCTTCGGTTTACAGTACTTGGCTACATATCTGTCATCGATGGCTGGTGGGATCCTTACTTGACTCCGGGAGGGTAGCTTCACCCTCGCATGTTGGCACAATGCCATGATGACACACGGGAAAGCAAGGGGACAGTTAACTCGTGCCCCCGACTTTAGCCCGCTCTCGATCACAGACTTTAACTCTAAAGCAATTATCCTCGCCACATCAATTTGAATGTTCGTGAGGATACAGTGAACCAAGTGTGCCACTGGGATCGACGCGGTGGAGGTGTGAGACTTGTGTTTGATATTTGTAAGAACCAACAAAAGGATCAGTTGAGCCATGGGAGTCATGTCCTCCCTATGGTATCTCATCGGAACCCTAGATGGGTTCAACTCAACTGATTTCCCTTCAAATAATAGGACAGCAGATATAGAATCGGTATCCCGGTGAAGCCTCAAATCCCTATGGTAAGTGTCTCTCTCATTTGCCCCCAGATGGAGCGGTTCACCCAAGACACGGTTAATTGTATCCCTATCGAAAGCCACCGGACGACCGGACACTCTAGTCGTCCATGTGAACTGCTCGTCGTCGTCAGGTAGTGCGTTCGCGTAGAACTCACGCACTGTTTCAATGTTGTAGTGCTCAAGGGGAGATATCAACCGGTCCCACCGCTTGTTGTGAATCAACCCGGCAAATGTACGGTATTCGCCCTCGGGGTTGATTATGAACCTTTTCTCCAGCAGAATCTTTCTCTTCTCCAAAGCCATATATCTAGCCGCTTGCTTTGGCCCGACAAATTTGTCGGTGTCGAATTGTATGGGCACGGTACGGGAAGTGCTCCCGACCTTTCTCTTTTTAGGCGCGCTTGATCTGGATGCCATCTGCAAAGACATAGAGAGGAAACAACACAAACACAAAACAAATTAGAAAGCAAAATAGAATATCCAATTACTGTCATGGTCGCTGCTGCTTCGCCTAGCGAAGCTTCGCTACAGGTTCGCCTAGCGAAGTGGCAGCGAATGCTCGCCACTGATTCGCCTAGCGAGATGCTAGCGAATCTTACGGGTTCTGGGTTCTCTCTTCTTAACAGTCCAGTTTCATAAAACCCTAAGTCTACTAGCACCCATTTCAGAAACTAGGTGATTTATCATGAAAGGCATCGTTCTAAGGTACATGCAAATCTACACCCACATGCAAAACCTAATTTACCCATTTTACCAAATCCACCCTAAATGACATATACTTCAGAAATTTTCAATGTGAAAGCATAGAGTAATGAGATAGGACAAACCTTAGTGGAGAGCTCGAATGAATTTGGAATGCAACAGTGGGGTTTGCAATGCAAGGTTAGGGTTAGTGTGAGATGGAATGTGAGAGAGTGAGTGTGAGCAAGTGAGAGTAAGTGTAATCTTACATTCAGACTTAAAAAAAACGAAATAACAAGTTTTTGGGCCCAAATGAGTGGCCCTATGAAACATAAATAAAGTGCTGCCACGCAGCGCTCGCTGCTGCGTCGCCTAGTGAGCAGATAGCGAATCAGCTCGCTACTGCCTTCGCCTAGCGAGCATGACAGCATTACATTTTTTTCAAAACAGTAGGTGAAGCACATTCAGCAAGATTTTTCAAAATGGACACCAATACAACATAATAGAAAACTGTAAATACTTACAATGTTGGGGTGCCTCCCAACAAGCGCTTGTTTAACGTCGGATAAGCTCGACGGTTCGATGCTCACTGAGGAGCATCCAAGGAAATAGCATAGCTTCCGCGATCCACTTTGTTGTTTGAGCTTCCGGGATCCATTTTGTTGAGCAACTTCCTCAAGGGCTTTGTTGTCTTCAACAGGTTCTTGATGAACCTTCGATAAAATCTGATACCACCCTTTTTCGGAACTATTTGCACAACACTCACCCATTCACCATCGGCAATAGAACAATTCATCCCGGCCTCTACTAGTTTGACAACGTCCTTCTTTTTCAGCACTCGCATGAATTGATTCTCCTCTTTTATGGACATAGTGTTGCTAATGATTACCGGTTTAGTACAGTTATCTCCAAGGAACACATACTTCAAATGTGGCTCTAGTTTTGGCTCCTCCACTTCCTTTGTCATATCCAAACCTTCGCTTGTGTCTTCATGATAAACAAGTTCTCCACAAGCTTCTAATTCATGCAACAATGCTTCCATCTCTTTTGCTTTATTTTTGGTCGAAACTTTGTATACTCCGATAAGAGATCTTTCGGAAGGATTAGAAACATGAACCTGGTTTGCAACCTCCACTATCTTCTCCTTGGTGGCATCGATTCGGAAAGAATCATGCTTCTCATTAGGATGCTTTTTGGCTTCAAAAAGATGGAAGGCTACCTCTTCATTTTGGACCCTTACTTTCATCAAACCGTTGTCAACGTCAATCATCATGCGTGCGGTTTTCATGAATGGTTGGCCAAGAATAAGCGGCGCATCGTCGTCCTCTTCCATATCAATAACAATGAAATCAACCGGGAAGAAGAATTTGTCAACTTTCACTAACATGTCTTGAGCCACTCCATATGGTGCAGTGGTAGACTTATCAGCAAGTTGTAAAGTCATCTTTGTAGATTTGATCTCAACGTTTCCCAATCTTTTAACTATGGATAGGGGAATTAAATTGATGCTTGATCCCAAGTCAATCAAGCCATTACCCGTGTAGGTGTCTCCGATGGTTACCCGTAAAGCGACTCGTCCTGGATCGGATTCCTTCCTCGAGAGAGTTTTTTGAATGATGGCACTGCATCGTGCATCAAGCAAGACTGTCTCTGATTCTGTGTACCTCCGCTTTTTAGTAAGTATGTCTTTCATGAATTTTGCATACTTAGGCATTTGCTCCAATGCTTCGGCAAACGGAATATTCACTTTCAATTATTTGAAAATATCCATGAACTGGGCGTAATGCTGTTCATTCTCCCTTTTAGATGGAGCATGTGGATACAGAAGGTTTTGGATTGGAGTAGCGCTCACTACCTCCTTTCCTTTAGCAACTCTAGAACTTCTCGCTCTTTTCTTTTTCACTCCCTCCACCTTCACTTCATCATTCTTATTATTTTCTACTTCCACACTTTCTTTGTTTTCAACTTCACCATTCTTTTCATTCTTTTCAACTTCTTCCTCACTCCACTCCCCAACTTCACCATCAATACTATCCTCTATTATTTTCTCCTCCTCATTTTTTTCTTCCTCTCTTTTTTCACTCTCATCTCTTTTTTTATTCGCACTAACCAACTCCCTTCCACTTCTCGTCGTTATCGCTTTACAATGCTCTTTAGGATTTGTTTGCGTGTTCGCCGAAAAAGATGGTCCGGGTTGTTGTTCCGCTAGTTGGTTAGCAAGTTGACCGACTTGAGTTTCGAGGTTTTTGATTGCCGCATCGGTGCTCTTTTGATTAGCCATCGACATTTGCATAAATTGTGTCAATGTCTCTTCTAACTTTGAAGTCACGACAGACGTTTGTTGAGGTTGGTAAGGATTTTGGGGAGGGTTTTGACGGCTAGAAGAACCACCCCCATAACCTTGGTTATGGTAATAGTTACTCCTTGGTTGGAACCCTTGATTCCCTTGAAAGTGTTGTTGTTGATTTTGAGGATGTGGTTGATACGGTTGTTGTTGTTGTTGCCTCGGTTGGTAGTCTCGTTGGTTCGCCATGTAATTCACTTCTTCGAACACGGGAGGTGGACAAAATCCGGTGTCATGCTCACCTTTGCAAAGCTCACAACAAGCTATTTGTTTAGCTTTTGAAGGTTCTCTCAACTCTTTTATTTGTTGAGTTAAGAGTTCAACTTGTTGAGAAATGAGTTTGTTTTGGGCAAGAATAACATCGTTCGTCCTAAGTTCAAGCACTCCCGGCTTCTTCAAAGAGTTGCCTCTACTTTGACTTTGGAGGTCATTTAGAGCCATTCGGTTAATGATATCTGTAGCTTCTTCGGCGCTTTTAGACAACAAAGAACCACCCGAGGTAGCATCCAACAAAGTCTTGCAATTTGGTTGAACGCCATTTTTGAAAATGTGGATTTGAGTCAATTCATAAAAACCATGCCCTTTACACTTCCGAAGCATGGATTTAAATCTTTCCCATGCCTCATTCAATGATTCGTTGGTCCCTTGTGAAAACATAGAGATTTCTGTTTTGGATTCCATGAAACGGTTGTGGGAGAAAAATCTTTCAATGAACTTCTCTTCCAACACGTTCCAATCCGTCATGACTGCAGGTGTTTGATCCAAGTACCAATCTTTCGCTTTGCCGAGCAAAGCGTGGGGAAAAAGTCTTTTGAACAACGGTAGCTCTTGAGCTTGATCAACTCCGGTCACCAATGCTATCTCATAAAATTTGGTGAGAAAAGCAAAGGGATCTTCATGGTCCATTCCGGTGAATGGACTTCCATACAGCAAGTTAAGAGTTCCCGTCTTCATCTCGGCTTGCCTTCCCGTGTGGTTGGCAAACTGAGTAGTATTCCTTGGACTGTTGACACATGGTGTGGACATGGGCAGTGTTTGTGGTGGTTGATCCATGATAGGTGTGAAAGGTGGTGGATGTTGTGTAGAAGAACTTTCTCCTTGTTCTTGTCGTTGTCTAGCTTGTTGCCTCCTTCGTCTCGTTCTGCTATTCAGTCTCCTTGCGGTTCTTTTGATCTCGGGATCAAAAAGAAGTTCGTCCTCAGGAATCTTCCCTAGCATAAAATGAAAGCTGCACACTAAACCAAACAAATTAACAAGCACAAGTCAAAAATTCGAAAGCTAAAAATTAAGCAACTATTGCGATGCTCGCAATATCAATTCACAATCCCCGGCAACAGCGCCATTTTGTTGGAATAGATTGGGTATCTCGGGTTTTTGTTATCGTCTCCATAGGGATTGTGAGATATCGCCGCCTTTCGACAGTTGTTTTAATTCTTAACTCGTAGTAACAAGGGGGGATTTAGTTTTTGTCACGGTATCTTGCATAAAAGTGTAAGAAAATACAGTAAAAGTTTTGGTTTTTCTATTTGAGAAATATTGTCAAAGTTAGGGTTCGACGATCACTTTGCATGCATATGTTCGATCAACAAAACTTATAAACTCCTTTAGATGATAAACTATTTCACAAAGTCCTCCCAATGTGTTTATCTCTAACACACATTGTGGGTTTTCCCATTTTGATCCATTGTTTATCTCTAACACAATCTATCAAAATGACAACTTTTTGGTTCAACTTTATGGTGAACAAAATCATTCATTACTATCTCTAGCTAACAAACAAGATTGGATGAAAACCTAGGTAAAGAGTTGGTAAACATCTCTCGATCATAAACCAACACAAAGAGTTTTCAATAAAACAAAGTTTTCATCATATATTCATCATTAAAGAGTTTACAAATGAAGATCATCCCATTTACATACAAAGCTTGTGATCATCTACATCTAACCTTGACAAAAATGAAGAACTTAGCCACTCATTTTCATGGTGGCTTGTATAACAAGTCTTGGTTGAAGGTTGATCAACATCCAAGTCGAAGAATCGAGATTGGATGGGAATCCACCTTCTTTTTGTAGAATCTTGTTAAGAGATGAAGAAAAATGAAGAAAAAGGGTTTCTAGGTCACAAAATATCTCTAGAAGAATGTTGGAAAATATCTCAAAAATGCTAAGTGTTCCAAAAGTATAAAAAGTAGCCCTTGCTACTTATAGTATTGCTGTCTAAGCTGTCATGCTCGCTAGGCAAGCAGATTGGTTCGCCTAGCGAGCCCCAAAATGAGGCACCAGAGGCACCTGCGCCCAGAAATATCTAAGTCCTTTTTTTATACGCTCGCTAGGCGAAGAAACCTTCGCTAGGCGAAGCCCACGCTTCCTCCTTCGCTCCAGCGAGCTCTGAAGGTTTTGCTACTAGAATGCTCGTTGCAACCTCGCTAGAGGCTCGCCTAGCGAGCAAGTGCTGGCTGCTCTTTTGACCAAGTCTGGGCGTGTTCGCTACCACCTTCGATGGCTGTTCGCCTAGCGAGTATGTTGATGTTTGCTACTGTAAAACTCTGGGGATGTTCGCTGGAAGCTCGCTAGGTGCTCGCCTAGCGAGCACTTCGCCACAACACTCGCCTAGCGAGCAAGCTGATGAATGCATTCTTTCCTTGGTCCCTTTTCCAACTTTCTTGTGCCTTCATTTTCTATTATTTCATGCCTAATTCCTGCACAATAACGCACAAATTAAAGGTACCAAGATCGTTTAACATTGTATTGCAATTCATCTCAAACAAAGGCGGTTTCGAACGCTTTAGCAACAAAAAGGAGTGAAAGATTCCCACATTTGATAGCTCAAATAAGCACTTTTGGGCATCTAACAGCATACACTCGTAGTTATGTTGATTACATAATGACATTGGATATTAAAGTTACTTAGTGATTATCTTGGACTTTAATTTTTGGCATGACACTTCATTCAAGACATTAAGAGATCCAAATTCCATAAATTCAAATGTTCAAATTCAATTTGTTAGATTTGGAGGGAAACCATTTTCACTAAAACCCAAGTTACCTCTCAATTCATTCAAGGATACATTCCATTACAAAAACATTCAAACATCTCATTATAAAAGAGTCAAAGAAAATTCTACACAAAATTACATCTTTTGACCAAAGTCAAACTATTTTCCTAAAGTCTACTTTGGTTATCACCCCAAAAAACCTTTTATACTTATGCCCAAAGTGCTTCCATGACTTGCTAAAACCTCTTCATGATCCATATCTCCATACCTTGCCAACTTTGATCAATAACATGCCAAGCCAAGGTCATAGGTAGACAAATCCTGCAAAATCACACACAATAAGAAAAAGCCAAGCCATTATGCTTCACATATGAGCCCATGCATCAAAACATTGAGAAAAAACCAATTTTCAAGTCGATAACCTGTTACCATGTTTTGGGTAATAAGTTAAACCTCTTCAGCTCACTAGAAAGTCATTTATTCGTTTAGGTAACTGGTTATACAAACCTAGTAATCGGTTACACCTGCATTTTTCCAACATCTAGGGGCATGTTATCGCAGTGGTAATCGGTTACACCAAACATGGTTACTAGTTACGCATGCATTACTCAGCCTTATTCAACAGTCTGTAACCCTTTTCATGTTGGTAACCGGTTACACAAAACCTGGTAACTTGTTACACCTGCTATTTTTACAAATCCAACCTACATAATGCATCACAATAGCATTTTAATTCCAAACCAAGACAAATAACATTACACATAACATACTAATACAAAACCAATGATATAATGCAACAACACGTATCATTCATATCTTTGAACCAAAGCATCAATACAACCTCACTTACACTCACCAATACTTAAACTGCAATAATTCACCTTAATCCTAACATCACCAACCTGTCGTAACAATCCCAACTAACAATCTAATGGAAACTTTGACATCGTTAACTTCACAACCAACTTCCTCATGAAATCATCTAACACTAAATGCTACCCTAACTTCTAATTGAGCTGCCCGAAAAATTTGTACGAAATAGTAGGTAAATTCATATATATAAACTCATCACACTTTTCAATCATCACTCAACAATCACCATAATCACTCATTCTTTGAAAATTCTCTGCAAATTCATAATTCACTCTCTCAATTTATCTCCCTCGCCATTGGAGTAAGCTTCACATTGAAGTTTGTCACCATTTGAGCTAAACCTTCTACACTCTACAATACTCTTACACTCGCACAATCGACAACAACAACAACAATTTAGTTCATAATTTTTACAGAATTGATTCTTGAGAAGGAGAAGTTCATCACAAAAGCAGAAGTTTGAAGATTCAAAGTAGCATATTATGGTTTTCTTCATACTTATGGTTTTCATAACTTCTAAGCTGCCCCTAACACTGTCATTTTGCATGCATTTCTTAGAGTATTTATACTTTTTACTCATCACAAACTCACACTTTTACACTCACGCCCTACACAAACCCCTTTCTCTCCTTCTCAGTTCATCATCTTCATCATGTTCTTCATCATCTTCAAGCAAAGTTCTTCATCCTTCAAACCATTTCAACAATTTCTACATGGATGCTCAACAACAATCCGTCTACAACTACTCACAGCAGATGGAATCAACTGATCAAACACCCATTTCTACTCAACAAACAACTGCAACCACTGGTGTCGTTTCAACCCCAATCTATAGAGAACCACACATTCTTGACAGTGAACCTCACATTCATCTTACAACGCCATTTGAGAAGCTTGAGGTATTGTGCGAATCACTACTAGATTTCAACAATACAAAGTGAAATGGCATAAACCTCACTGAGGAGTTAAGAATGCAAGGGTGGGAAACCTACTTTCAAAGACTCTACGGTCTGGTGTACACCTATCTGGTAAAGGAGTTCTGGCGCTTCACAGACTCAGATGATCACTATTCATCACTAAGAAGTCAATAGCCTCCCTTATGAACATGGAAAAGACGGGGTGAAGAAGAATCTACAACATTAATCCTAGGGAAAAGTATATGTCCCAGGAAATAGCCCCCACCATCTTTCAACAGAACGCTGAGGGCAAACACTCCATGAACAAAAAACTTCATCTGAATCTCCGCATCTGGCTGAAGATCATCCCGGGCACCATCCATCACCGCCCTGCATCAAACTCTTATGACTACATCAACACGGACCAGAAGTACATCCTTTACTGCATCCACAAAGGGCTGAAACTGAAAATGCTAGCGCTGCTCTTCAAGTATCTCAGAGATTCTGTCAAAGATACCAGAAACAATATGAAGCCCATAACCTACATTCCTCTGGGGAGACTTATCTATGATGTTCTAATCGAGAGTGGATTGGTGGATCACCTGATCCATCACAATCTGATGGAGGATGTCATTGTTGACATTGGAAGACCTATGGATGCTCGAAATCTGAAAAGTATGGGGGTAATTGAGCAAGTCAGAGCTAAACCAACTCTAGACACTTCCCGGGAAGCACTCAAGAATCAGAGGAAGATTCCCAACAGTCTCTATCTTTTCTCCAAGATTGACCCTCCAAAAGTGGTGGCTCACTATCTGAAAGACCTTGCAAGCCAAGGGGTGGATATTTCTGAGTTCTCTGTGGACTGGCTGCATGAGCATCCACCAAACTTCATGAAGAGGATGCGAGAGCCTTCTGAAAAGTCAAAGAAGGCCAAAAAGGCTAAATTGGAAGAAACTTCTGGGTCAAGACCTCCAGTCCCTCTGGATGATTCTCCAAGTAAGTCTCTGCCTCCCTCTCGCTCTGTTAAATTAAATCCAATTGCTTATTCTCTTCCCCAAACCACTCCCATCTACACCCAATCAGAAACACTACCCTCCACCACCAGATCCTTTAACCCACCATCTCTGAAATTTAATCTCGCAACCACTACCTTACCCGTTTCTGAAGCAGAAATGCTGAACGAAACCACCTCACCATCATCTTCCACACCTTCATCCCCACCATACTACATCATCTCATCAGATAACGAACCCTCTGACCCCCAATCCCCCACACTAGCTCAACTTCAGACACGTGCTCTGGCCTCACGTCAACCACCACAACCTGAACAAGAAGTCACCTCTCCACCCCTGAACAACAAAATCCACCATTTGAACAACCACAAACACCACCCCCTGAACACCAAAAAAACCCACCATCTGAACAACCACAAATACCACTTCCTAAACAACTAACACCTTCACCCTCTGAACATCAACCTAGTCCACCACCTGAACAAACAACACCACCTCCCTCTAATATTCCCCCGCTACCAAATCCCGCTGACACCAACCCAACTCCTCCATCCTCCCCATCCTCTAACCCTGAACCAGAAACGGCCTTCCCCATATTAGAAGAAGCAATAACTTTATTTGTAGAGTCTTCAGTGGAGAAGATCAAGTCTTTGTCTATCAACTCTGGCATCAGTGATGATCCCTCTGCAGTGAGGATCCACTGGAACAGAGTGATCAGATGGATGACCTCTGAAGCCTTCAAACTGAAAGGCCTCTCTGAACAAGTCCTCAACGACTTTATCAGAGATGCTGGAGTAAGGCTACAGGCTCACTTGGCCAGAGAGGTTGAGGAAAAGGTCAGGAAGGAAGCAGAAGAGAAAGCTCACCTAGAAGAAGAGCAATGAATCAGAGAAGCTGAGGAGAAGGTGGCTGCTGCTGCGGCTGCTGCTGAGGCTGAGGCAAAAGCAGAAGCCAAAGCCAAAGCTGAAAAGGCAGCACACATTGCTGTAGAGAAAGCTGCAAAGGCCAGTGCTGATGCTCTGACTCAGGGGGAGCAATCTAACTTTGGTTTTTCCCCTATGGTCTTGAAAACTCTGGAGGAACTACAAAAAGAACAACAAGTTGTTAGAGCAAGGTTGGATCATCAGGACTCCGTCAACAACAACATTCAGAACCTGCTGACTCAACTGCTCCAAAGGATGCCTCCGCCTCCAAACCCTTAGGCACTTAGGCTCTTTGTTTTTTGTTGTTTTCTTCTGATGTTTTTCTTATGCTTTCTGATATATGCTTTCATTGCTGCCAATCTGTACCAGTTTTTCTCTTATATATGAATATTCATTTCCTGCCTAAATTTCTGTCTTTTTGAGCCTGACAAAAAGGGGGAGAACTAAAACAACTCTGATGAAAATACATATCTAAACCTCAATGCACTACGAATATTAATGCCCTAATGACTTATGAGAACTAAAGTTATGCAGGATAACAACTAAGTGATCATACTGAATCACACCGCGTTTTTGACTCGGATTTCACATGTTTATTAGGTCTTTATTACCATTTTGCTTGTGTTATGCTCTCTTTTATGTTGTTTTTAGATATTTAGCTCTTCCGGGACCTTTTTAGAAGAAACGAATCAAAAAGACAAAAAATTAGGGTTTTTCGGCAAATATTGTACACATGGCGTTATGCATGGCGACCGCTATAGGAGAAGCCATGATACATCATCCCTTAACTAGGAGGTAACCTCCACGATCCCATGAACTTTCTCATTCACATACATGGCGGGCGCCACCTTTGCATTTCACGTTCCCACTAAGGAGAAGTTGAAGGGCATCACGGTCTTCGCAAGCTGCTGAATTCCTCTATAAATAGGTCGTTCTAGTTCATTTCCAAATCATCCAACTTAGTTTACAACACTAAGACTATATTATCATCTGTAAAAGCGGTAATCCGTCACATCGAGGGGTTATCACACCGTTGTGTCATTGAGTTGGAGCACTTTGATTTTGCTGTCGTCTTTATCTTCAAAGTCAAAGGTTTATTTTCCTTGTACCAGATTTAAAGTCTCCATTTGGAGCAGGTTCTAATTTAATCACTTTTATTTATTTTACTTGTCATGCTTTACTTTATTTAATTTCTTGCTATGCTTTACTTTATTTAATTTCTTGTCATGCTTTACTTTATTTAATTCCTGTCATTGTCTTTACTTTATTTAAATTTCTCGCCATTATCTTTATTGCTCATTTTAATTATTTTACACGCTTTACTTGTTCTTTACGCCTTACATTCTAAATCAACTTTTCATCATGATAAATATCGTTGTGTTTGTTTGTATTACCATGTCTGGCTAAATCTTTCAAAGGTTAGAATGTTAGGATCGTGGTTAAAGAGATGTTTCACATATTGAATTTGTAGAAATGCTTTAAAGGTTGTTTTGATTTTTAATTCGAGTTTTCTGAAACAAACTTGGTTAGTTTTAACTACTCAAGGAGTGCGAAATCACCCTGGCTTAGTTAACTAGGAATTTTTATCACTTTAAGGAAAAACAATTTTTGAAACTGTTTTCGGACGCGTTGATAGATTTAAAATCAGGAAACTCCTTGGGTAAACTTTCCAAATCAAAATCACTTTTCAACTAAGTTTACGAGTCTTATTTCTTAAAAATAAGTTTACTACTTTAGCGTTCTGCGCACCTTTTATAAGTGACAATAAAAGGCCTTAATTTAAGGGTAAACTCGGTTCTGAATATGCGAAAGAGACCATTCCTCTTAAATGGATTCTTTTCAAGAGTAGAAAATATTGCCCCATAAGTAGTTCTATTTAGACAATCGAAACATCGTTTAACTGACGTGAAATACATTCAAACTTGTCTTTATCTGCACTGTATTTATTATTTCCTTTATTTACTATTACTTTGCGACATCAATATCTCTTTTGTACCGCCTTAGATAAACATCGTAACAATAGTAATCAATAGATTGACGATTTGGTCTCTGTGGGATCAATATTCTTTTATATTACTCTGACGCGATTCGTGCACTTGCGAATAGAGCGATCAAGTTTTTTGGCGCCATTGTCGGGGACCAACTTCGTCAAATTTCATACCCTGTTATTACACCATCTAGACTAAGGCATTATTAGCCAGTAAATGCGAAGAACCCGTAGTGCCGGAAATTTAGTAGATCCTTTAGCGGAACCCGAACGTTACACTCATACACACCTCTTACTCATCCGAATTAAGAAAGCTATGGCCAAGAATCGCGACCGAAGACCTCTTAAGGAATTTTTCCAACCCTTTGACGAGGAACCTAGTTCTAGTATAGTAAACCCCCTCATTCCTGCCAACAATTTCGAACTAAAACCCTCTTTACTGCAATTAGTGCAACAAAACCAATTCACGGGTCTCGCTACTGAGAACCCAAATCAACATTTAAAAGTATTTATCCAACTGGCCGACACCTTTAAATCCAACGGTGCTTCACCTGATGCAATTTGTTTAAGATTATTTCCTTTCTTTCTTAGGGATAGAGCACGTTCATGGTTAGATTCACTTCCATCTAACTCAATAACTACCTGGGAAGACCTTAGAAGAGTATTCTTTGCTAGATATTTCCTCCCCAGTAAGACTGCTGTTCTTCGAAACCAAATAACTATATTTACTCAAAACCAAGGAGAATCACTTTTTGAAGCTTGGGAGAGATACAAAGAGCTATTAAGAGTTTGTCCACACCATGGCCTAGAACAATGGTTTATTGTTCATACCTTCTACAATGGACTCCATTATAACACAAAGATTAGCGTCGACGCTGCCGCAGGTGGCGCGCTGATGAACAAACCTTACCCTGAAGCTTGTGACCTAATTGAGGATATGGCCCAAAACCATTACCAATGGGGAACTGAATGAGCATCAATAGAGAAAAAGGAGACCTAAGGTGGAATACATGAGATAAGCTCTATGGACATGATGCAGACGAAAATGGACGCTTTAGCCCTTAGGGTCGAATATATTTCTACAAACACTAACACCGCAGCGGTAGTCCACACAGAGTGTGAACTTTGTGGATCTAAAGGACACGAATCGGCGGAATGTAACCTTTTGAACGACCTGAACACCGACCAAGTGAATTACGCCCAATGTAACCCATTTTCAAACACCTACAACCCTGGATGAAAGAATCACCCGAATTTTTCCTATAAAAACCAGAACGCTATCCAAAATTATGCACCTCAAAGACCACAAGGTTATCAAGCCCAAAAACCAAATCAACCTATGCAAGTTGTGCCCCAGAAGTCTAACCTTGAAAAGATCATGGAGAACTTTATATCAGGCCAGACTCAGCAAAATAAAGAATTCCTAAACCAGAACATTCACGTAAACGAACTGATAACGCAATTAGGGATCAAGGTTGATTAGATAATCACTCACAACAAGATGCTTGAAACCCAGATCTCATAGGTAGCACAAAACCAAGCCCCACAAACTACACCTGGAGGACAATTCCCTGGACAACCTCAACTCAACCCTCGATGGCAAGCTAACGCTATCTCATTACGAAGTGGGACCGCTTACGAAGGGCCTCATAACCCAACAATGAGCGAGTCCAAAGCTTCTAAAGAAAATATACCTACAAACTAAGGAGAAGAACCAGTGGAACTCGAAAAACAAACCGACCAAGAAGGAGAAGCCAAGGATAAAACTTACAAACCACCACCCCCATACAAACCACCAATCCCATATCCGCAAAGACTTAAACAAACCAAAATCAATAACCAATACCAAAAGTTTATAAAAGTAATAGAGAAGCTTCATGTAGAGATTCCTTTCACCAAAGCCATCACCCAAATTCCATCTTACGCCAAATTTCTCAAAGACATCTTAACCAACAAGCGTAGGCTTGACGATCCCAAACCCTTGGAATGCAACTCTATTTCCGAGAATAAACTTGCTAAGAAGGAGAAAGACCCTGGTAGTTTTTCTATACCTTGCATTCTAGGGAGTCATGTGATCAACAAAGCTTTCCTAGACTTAGGCGCTAGTGTGAGTTTAATGCCCTTAGCTATGTGTAAAAGGTTAAACTTAGGAGAATTACAACCAACCAAGATGTCCCTCCAATTAGCCGATAGGTCTGTTAAGTATCCTGTAGGCATTTTAGAAGACATCCCAGTTAGGATTGGTCAACATTATATCCCAACAAACTTTATGGTCATGGATATCAAGGAAGACGATGATATCCCTATCCTTTTAGGTAGACCATTTTTATCAACAGTCGGAGCTATAATAGATGTTAAAAGAGGAACATTAACTTTCGAAGTAGGGGATGAAAAGATAGAGTTTATTCTTTCAAAGTTCCTGATGGAACCAATCATAGGAGACACATGTTACACGATTGATATCATAGATGAATGCATAAGGGAACTTGATCAAGAAGAACCTGTGATCGAACCATTTTCAAACCCGAATGAAAAGAATGACGAGCTAAAGAAAATGGAACCTCGCATTAACGAATGTTTGGCCCTTACTCTGGACCTTTCACCAAATTCTCAAAAACTAGCTCAAGAACTTAAGGAATTGCCCAAGAACCCAAGATACGAGTTTTTGGATAAAGAAATGAACCGCCCAGTAATAGTTAGTGTCACCTTAAACCAAGACGTGACAAAGCAACTCTTGAATGTTTTACGAAGATACCCCTCTGCCTTAGGATAAAACATCTCTGATTTAAAAGGTATAAGCCCATCTGTGTGTATGCGCAGGATCTCGCTAGAGGAAGATTCAAAACCTTCCAGAGAACATCAGAGAAGAATCAACCATGTAATGAGTGAGGTGGTAAAGAAGGAAGTCCTTAAACTACTAGAAGCTGGTATAATCTATCAGATCTCCGATAGTAAATAGGTAAGTCTTGTACATGTGGTACCCAAAAAGGGAGGCATCACATTCGTGTAGAGCGACAAGGGAGAGCATGTAGCTAAACGTATAGAAGGCGGATGGGTATGTGCATAGATTATAGGAAGCTCAATAAGGCAACTAGGAAAGACCATTCCCCATTCCATTCATAGATCAAATGCTTGAGCGTCTTGCCAGACACTCTTACTTTTGTTATCTGGATGGATATTCTAGATTTTTCCAAATACCCATACACCCCGAGGATCAAGAGAAAACAATCTTCACCTTTCCTTACGGAACGTTTGCTTACAGACGAATTCCGTTTGGACTTTGTAATGCGCCAACTACTTTCTAACGTTGTATGATGTCAATCTTCACAGATTATCTTGACAGAATTATGGAAGTATTTATGGACGATTTCTCGGTATGTGGGTTCAACTTTGAGAATTGCCTCATTAATCTTGAGAAAATCCTAGAGAGATGTGTAGAAGTTAACCTTGTGTTAAACTGGGAGAAATGCCACTTTATGGTTAAAGAAGGCATAGTGTTAGGACATATAATATCTGAAAGAGGCATTGAGGTCGACAAAACAAAGATAGAAGTGATAGAAAACCTTAACCCTCTTAAGACTGTTAGAGAAGTCCGAAGTTTTCTTGGACACGCCGGTTTTTACCGATGCTTTATCAAAGATTTTTCTAAAATAACAAAACCCCTTGACCGGCCTTCTGATGAAAGACGCTAAATTCATTTTCGATGAAAAATGTATCGAAGCCTTAAATCGTTTAAAACAATTCAGCACCCATTTTACAAACTCCGGATTGGACTCAACCCTTTGAAATAATGTGTGATGCTAGCGATTTCGCTATAGGAGCTGTTTTAGGGCAAAGAAAAGATAAGAAATTACATGTAATATATTACGCTAGTAGAACCCTAGATGCTGCTCAACTAAATTATACAACAACAGAGAAGGAACTCCTAGCTGTGGTTTTTGCAATTGATAAATTTTGGTTTTATCTTGTCGGATCTAAGATTATAGTCTATACAGACCATGCAGCTATCCGTTACCTTCTAAGAAAAAAGGATGCGAAACCTAGATTACTCAGATGGATCCTTTTGCTACAAGAGTTTGACTTAGATATTCGAGACAAAAAAGGAACAGAAAACGTAGTTGCTGAAAATATTTCCAGACTAGGGCATTTGAAGCCAAACCATTTACCTATAAATGATGATTTCACCTATGACAGATTGATAGCTAAGTTAGATACTGTTCCCCTTGAACCTGATAGAGACAACTTTGGGACAGTTTCAGAAATTAGCAGAGTACCATGGTACGCTGATTTTGTGAATTATTTATTCGCTGATATCATACCACCTGACCTCAATTATCAACAAAAGAAGAAGTTCTTTAAAGATATAAGACATTTCTAGTGGAACTAACCACTCCTTTTTAAAAGAGGAACAAATAACATCTTTGGAAGTTGCGTCCCGGAAGAAGAAGTTAGAAATATCATAGAGCATTGTCACTCTTCATCTTATGATGGACATTCAAACACATCCAAGACATACGCTAAGATCCTTCAAGCTGGTCTTTATTGGCCAACACTATGGCGTGATGTTCATACTTATATTGTCCAATGTGACCGGTGCCAGAACTCTAGAAACATCTCAAGACGCGACGAAATGCCTTTGAAGAACATCCAAGAAGTGGAATTATTTGACGTTTGGGGTATTGATTTCATGGGACCTTTTCCATCTTCGATGGGAAACAAGTATATTTTGGTAGTCGTTGACTATGTGTCCAAATGGATATAAGTTATAGCCTCACCCACTAACCTCATGATCCATGGTGTAGCTATACCCAATGTTGTTTTACCTTGCTCTCAGTGTATAGACGTGCGACATGCAAGGAACTGGACGTATGATCTCGATGCTCCATCTTTTACCGGCCCTTTACCACCTAATGTTCATATGGACGATGGGAAAGGGAACAATGATGAGTATGACTGGCGCGACCAGTCACCTGCTCATGATATTCCTACTGCATCACCTGCACACACTGCACCTTCTTATTCTGATCATTTTGCAGGTACCGCTCCCGGTTTTTACATCACTGAGGAGATGTGGCGCGAGCACCTGGCTCGAGAGGAAAGGCGTGACACCCTTCTAAATACCATAAACCAACAATTGATAAATAATATGAGTTTTATGGTAGCCTCATAGAAGCATAGTGAGCAAGCACATCGAACTATCACTGAGTCCTTACTTGCGATCATTAATGAGCAACATCGCCAACGACAGGCTACTGAGCGTCACTTTGCACTTATCGAGGCCAACCAAGGGTCTCTCTTAGGTTGCTCTAGGAAGCTACAGGAAGGACTTAGTACTCGCAGCAGGCGTCGTCGACCAAGGTATCCTGACTAGGGCGGTGACGGTACCGGTGATCACCCATAGTTCTCTCTCTCGCTCTCGCTCTCTTCCAGGTTACTCTTACCCTATCTCATATCGAAACATTGAGGATAATGTTTGGTTTAAGTGTGGGAGGAGATTTTTATTGGTTTCCTTTATTTTTAGTATGTTTTGTGTGTTTTAGTTATTTGCCTTTTCTTTTCAATAAAATAACATGTGTTTTCCGAGTCATCTGTGTAGTGTATCCGTATTTCTCCCATTTCTTTAAAATTGATATTGTCTTAACACCGTAGGCTTCATGATTATAAGAGTCGATCCCGATACCCCATATGTTGTGGCCCTAATTTTTGTTCCAAATAAGTCCTTAAGTAGTTTATCCTTGCAGTCAGCTCCGGCTTAAGCATGCTCTACGTAGGGGACCGATGAAAATAAATGAATGATCACAAAAATTCCTGCTTTGTTCTCTAGTTGTATGAAAATCCGGGCTAGGTGACTCTCACACGATCATTTAACCCAGAAAAATAAAGACATTTGTGAAACATGCAGAAGAAAAAAAATATAATAATATGCCTATTGTTGGTTGGTTCAGAGGTATCTGGTGCTGAACTTGGTAGGGTGGATTACGATCCAATCCCCCACAACTACAAATTGGGTTAAATAAAGGGGTTACACCAACTTATGTACCAGAGCCCCATGCTTAAGATCATAATCACTAACCGGTCACCTTACTATGAGTATGTGCGGATAACGGACTTAATGTGATTGCACCTGAATGAAAAGGACTTGAAGAAGATGAAAATAAGGCATAGGTATGATGGGGTGATGTGGATTGATTTGTATAGGAACAAGGCATATGACCGCATTTGTGAGAAGTGTCACTACAATATCCTTAGTTCGATTCGTTAGTACCTATCGATAGATTCCTTGAATGAACTTATAAGCCTTTTTGCCTTGAATTAACTCTGGTTGATACTGTTTTTCTTGCATGAGCTATAAATAGTTTTGCTTGAGGACAAGCAAAGGTTTAAGTGTGGGAGAATTTGATCACACTGAATCACACCGTATTTTTGACTCGGATTTCACATGTTTATTAGGTATTTATTACCATTTTTCTTGTGTTATGCTCTCTTTTATGTTGTTTTCAGATATTTAGCTCTTTCGAGACCTTTTTAGAAGAAACGAAGCAAAAAGACCAAATATTAGGGTTTTTCGGCAAATATTGTACACATGGCGTTATGCATGATGGCCACTATAGGAGAAGCCATGACACATCAGCCCTCAACCAGGAGGTAACCACCACGATCCCATGAACTTTACCATTCACACACATGGCGGGCGCCATGAAGGGGTGGCGGGCGCCACCTTAGCATTTCACGTTCCCACTAAGGAGAAGTTGAAGGGCATCATGGTCTTTGCAAGCTGCTGAATTCCTCTATAAATAGGCCGTTCTAATTCATTTCCAAATCATCCAACTTAGTTTACAACACTAAGATTATATTATCATCTGTAAAAGCGGTAATCCGTCACATCGAGGGGTTATCGCACCGTAGTGTAATTGAGTTGGAGCACTTTGATTTTGCTGTCGTCTTTATCTTCAAAGTCAAAGGTTTATTTTCCTTGTACCAGATTTAAAGCCTCCGTTTGGAGCAGGTTCTAATTTAATCGTTTTTATTTATTTTACTTGTCATGCTTTACTTTATTTAATTTCTTGCTATGCTTTACTTTATTTAATTTCTTGCCATGCTTTACTTTATTTAATTCCTGTCATTGTCTTTACTTTATTTAAATTTCTCGCCATTATCTTTATTGCTCGTTTTAATTATTTTACACGCTTTACTTGTTCTTTACGCCTTACATTCTAAAACAACTTTTCATCATGATCAATATCGTTGTGTTTGTTTGTATTACCATGTCTGGCTTAATCTTTCGAAGGTTAGAATGTAAGGATCGCGGTTAAAGAGATGTTTCACATATTGAATTTGTAGAAATGCTTTAAAGGCTGCTTTGATTTTTAATTCGAGTTTTCTGAAACAAACTTGGTTAGTTTTAACTACTCAAGGAGTGCGAAAGCACCCTGGCTTAGTTAACTAGGAATTTTTATCACTTTAAGGAAAAACGATTTTTGAAACTGTTTTCGGACGCGTTGATAGGTTTAAAATCAGGAAACTCCTTGGGTAAACTTTCCAAATCAAAATCACTTTTCAACTAAGTTTACGAGTCTTATTTCTTAAAAATAAGTTTACTACTTTAGCGTTCTGCGCACCTTTTATAAGTGACAATAAAAGGCCTTAATTTAAGGGTAAACTCGGTTCTGAATAGGCGAAAGCGACAGTTCCTGTTAAATGGATTCTTTTCAAGAGTAGAAAATATTGCCCCATAAGTAGTTCTATTTAGACAATCGAAACATCGTTTAATTGACGTGAAATACATTCAAACCTGTCTTTATCTGCAGTGTATTTATTATTTCCTTTATTTACTGTTACTTTGCGACATCAATATCTCGTTTGTACCGCCTTAGATAAACATCGTAACAATAGTAATTGATAAATTGACGATTTGGTCTCGGTGGGATCAATATTCTTTTATATTACTCTGACGCAATTTATGCACTTGCGAATAGAGCGATCACTAAGATACAAAACCAACTACAACACAAGGAAGCTCCGGTAAGAACTTCTGATAAATCTGATGATTTAACTCAGGGGGAGTCCCCTGTTCTTATTTGATTCTGAGATACTATTCATTGTTTCATCATCACTCTGACTTGTTTTGTCATCATAAAAAAGGGGGAGATTGTAAGAACAAATTTAGTTCTACAATGTATCTCTAAGATTTTGATGATAATAAAGGATGAAACAAAAATGGTATCCTAACGAAATATTTCTAAGTGTGCAGGACTCTAATCAAAACAATCAGATAGACAATCATCAGATACAGAATCAAGCGCTAAGATACCACTCAGAAGATACGCAACCAGAAGTTGTGACTATGATCAAACGCAAGTGCAAGCTAAACTAAATAAGTCAGACACTCTGAAGTGGAAGAATGACTCTAGAATCTGAAGACGTACGCTCTGATAAAGTCAAGTAAAGAGAAACTCTGAAGACAGTCAGCAACAAGCATCCTCTAAAATCACAATCGCTCAATGAAGACTCTGACTCTAGAATCCTCTAATTTAAAAAGCTTAACCTTGAAGAAACTCGCTTATGGAAAGAATCTATTTTTAGAAGGATGTTATGGCGCTCCAAATATTGCTTTGGAAAAAACACAGAGATTAATGACATTAATCATCCATCAATGCCCAAGACTCTGACATTAACAACACCCAACGGTCTTCTCACTCCCTATATAATGGATGGAACGCCACCCAAAGAATACACCTGGAACACACGAGAATACAATACTTCATCATTCATTATTCTTTCTCTTACGAGCTGCTGCTCTAACATGGGAAAATTTCTTGTTCTTATCTTGTGTAATTCATGCTTATTGTTATAAGCACTATTCATTACTGTAATCATACTATATTGCTAAGATATTTCCTTAAGTGACTTGTGAAGTCTGAAAACTTGCGAGGTCTAAGGGATCATTATTCTCTTAGACGGTTGTCTGTGTAATCTTTCAAGATTAGTGGATTAAGTCCTTTTTGAAGGTGAAATCACCTTGGCCGGGTGGACTGGAGTAGCTTTTAATTTCAAGCGAACCAATATAAAATTTTGTGTTGAATTCTTTTGTTTCTGCGTGTGTCTAATTTCTAAAAAGTTTTTATTCTTCTAAAACAATTCAAACCCCCCTTTCTTGTTTTTCTCTACCTTCAAGGTTAATTAGGTTAATTTTGGTATTAGGAAATTAAAATCTTGATTTTTAGAACATTAGATTAATATGGATTTAATTAGGTTTAATTAGAAATAGTTTCATTTTTTATTAAATTTAGGATAGTGCAATTTTCAACATTAGGCTAAACCATTTTTAGGATTTTATCATTTTTAGGTTCTAGTTAGGTTTTGATTGGAATTTAATTTTATTCACATTTGGACATATTTTGCAAATGACCATTTTCCCCTTTTTAGAGGTAATTTTAGGCATTTTGTCCATTTATGACATGATCCCATTAGGACTAGAACCTGACATTAGGATTTAACCATTTCCTAACAATTATAGACTCCCTTAGGACTTATACATAGAATTTTGATCAAGACTTTGATTAACATACACATGTTCCCCTAGGATTCTAACATAGATTCTTAATCAATTTTAATCAAACAATGCATGATCCCTTAGGATAGTTTCTAACAATCACTAAATTCTAGATTAGGATTAACCTAGTTCCCTAAACCAAAATAAAACCCATGATTAAAGTGATCAAAAGAAATTTTGATCGATTAAATCCTTTGAACTTGTATAACCCCACAGTCTAAATTGAGTGACCAAAAGACCCTTGGTCACTTAATAAGACTTTTCTTCCAAGCTGTGGAGCTCAAGGCCTCAAGTCAAGATCTTCAATCAAGGCATCCTCAGTCACACCAAGCAGCGGATTATTCAAGCACGTTAAAGGTGGCATCTTCAAAAATTTGTCATATCAAATTTAGAAGTGTGTGGCACGAGCCTTAAGCAATAGAGAAGGAGTGGGACTGGAGTATTCCTACCCCCATTTTGAGTATCTTTGGGTATGGGACGTATGACCCAACGCTCATCTTATTCACCTCTATTCATAGACTTTAGCATAATTCTAATCATATGATTGACAAGTATCTCTCTCTTCATAAAGCAATACAACAAAGCAAGGACTACATCAACAACTTATCAACCATGAATCAAATTGTACGATACGAGCCTTAAGCAATAGAGAAGGAGTGAGATTGGAGTATTCCTACCCCTATTCTGAGTATCTTTGGGTATGGGACGTATGACCCAACGCTCATCGTATTCACCTTTATTCATAGACTTTAGCACAATTCTAATCATACGATTGACAAGTCTTTCTCTCTCTCTTCACAAAGCAATATAACAAAGTAAGGACTACATCAACAACTTATCAACTATGAATTAAATTGTACGATACGAGCCTTAAGCAATAGAGAAGGAGTGGGACTGGAGTATTTCTATCCTCATTCTGAGTATCTTTGGGTATGGTGTAAGACCCCAATTTTGACCCTAAGATCCCTCATGCAATTTCATCATAAGCATTAGCATTGAGATCATATATTGGCTTCCTCCTTACCCCTTCCTTCATTGGGTTTATTTTGGGAGAGATCACCAAGTACTATATGATTATATCATACTTGTATTTCATCATTTCACTAACCAAAATACCAAAAATATGTCTTTGCATTTGTCTAACTCTTTTGTAGGAAGGGCATGATCTCATTGATTCATCAAGATCACATCTAGGGTTTGATACCCTCATGAACAAAGAGCATAACCAAGAATTGATTCAAGAATGGTTATAAGTATCATATATGGGTCCCATTGATCTCTGCATGTTATATTGATCAAGTTTTCTTCAGGAGTTTGTGGGTGATTTGCCTTGGAAACCCTAGTTTGACTAGGTATCTTGAGTAATTTCTCCAAGAAGCTATCTCACCAATTGATCAAATTTCTCAAGGGACACTTAAAATTTAATCATCTTATGCATATATGATCTACCATGAGCCAATAAAATCAATAGAATTGGAAATTAGCAAGTTGGTTGATGGTGGTTAGCCAGATGAATTCATCTGGTCAAAACTGGGTCTCCCTAGACCCTATCTCCTACAATTTTCACCAGATGAAAATGATTCCAAAATAAAACTTACTCTAAATTACATTATAAACAACTTTCATGTTGAGACCTAGAGCTAGTTTTTCTTGGAAAATCATTTTCTATGTTGAAACATTATAGGTCATTTTGTCTAAACCCTAATTCGAAAGTCAACTTCCCAAGGCCGTAACTTGCTCAATTTTTATGAGATGAAAGATTTCCAAGTTTAAAAATTAAATTAAATGTGTCTAATTCAACTTCTATGTTTGGAGTGGGAGCTAATTCAACTTTTTTGAGCATGTGATATGAGGCTACATTATAGGTCACTTTTGACCTATACCATTGATCAAGTGATTTTTCCAAACTTCAAAAATGCATAACTCCATCATTTAAAATACAAATGACATGAAATTGGTTACCATTTTGAAGGTATTTTAGAGAGCTACAACTTTGATGAAGACATGTTTCTCATTTGAAGCTCCCATAAAAAGTTAAGCAAGGTGGAATATTGAGACATATGGCTTGACACTTAGAAAAATTTTGATATGTCAAAAATTTCCAAACTTCCACCTCAAATTTCTCCAAGTTCCAAGCTCCTAATGAAAAAGTGTTGAACACCAAAGTTGTTCCTCTTAACCTCACCTTTCCAAAGAGCTCAAATTCATTCATTTTAGATGAGAAATGTATAGGCTGCGCATAGCTTAAACAGGATGATATCATTTGGCATAGATCAATCTTCAAACATCAATGTACATGTGCCTTGCAATCCAAGCCTACTCCAACACATCTGATCTTCAATTATGGACTTCAAGCCATCATTTCATAGGCCTATGCGCTCCCATGCAGCATTACATCACATTTTCCAAATTTGGAAAGTAAAAGTGAGTGTGCAAGTATCACATGATTCAGCTATAAATAGAGCTTCAATTGCTCAGAAATGAACACCCAATTGCGCCAGCTTTGATCCCCCATTGCAAACCCTCAACTCTCAAAGGATAAGCCTGATAAATTCTTTTGAATTTGAGCTTGAATCTCCACTGTTTTGGAATTCAATTCTCCAGGAATGCATTGCTTCTAAACCACTCAATCCTTCTCCTGCAAGCAAGTAGAGTGAGTCCAAGCATAAGCAAGATCAAGATCCATCGAATCCAGACCTACATTGAAGGTAATTTTCAGAAATTTTAAACTCTTCGATTCTCTCAAATTCTTGCTCAATTCTATTGATTCTTTGGTTGTCTGAAGTCCTGCCAATGTATGCAAGAAGATTGAGTTGCTTTGAGGTCAAATTGAAGCAACTCAGTTCATGTACCTCAAATTTCAATTCCACATATCTCTCAATATATTTGGAATTGGAGTGAATGGATGTCAGATTCAAGGTCAATGCCATTTTTTCTTCAAGAATATGTCCTTGTTTTTCATTATGGTGATGGTTCATGGTGGACCAGTCCGGTGAGGTCCACCAGAGAAGATGACCGGAGCTCTGGCTCCGGCGATGAGTTGGCAAGGCTTGAACCACAAGATCCATGTCTCACGTTCTAATCTTGAGCGTTGGTTTTAAATACCATTTGTGCCACGCGGTTGACTCGGGTCTTTGTGGAACGCGCGTTTGGGATCATCAGATCTGCCACCTCAATTAATGAGGGAGATCTGATGGTCCACGTATTTTTAATTTTCTGAATGTTTGTTTTATTTGCATTTTCTTCAATAATTCATATTAAATTCAATATTGATCCAAAAAATATGGGATTTTCACCAAAAAATTTCAAATATTTTTCTCTTTCATATTCTGAATTAAAATTATTTTTTGGATCATTATTAATATCTTTCATGAATTAATTGATTTTGCATTTGTTTTTAATTGCTTAAAAATATTTTTAAATGTCCAAAAATTATGAAATTTTTTCTCCAACGTCCTTTGACCTTGTTTGACCTATGATAAATCTCATGGCCATTTCTTTTGTGTTTTGATGAGATTTTAGGAATTGGACAAAACATATTTGAATTAAATGCACTATTTTATTATTTTTAATTGAATAAATGCCAATTTAATTTTGTTGACCATTTGTATTGACTTAATTGAGTTTGCTTGTTTGTTGTTGGGCCTTGGTCAAGGTTGATTTGACTTTGTCAAGTTAATATCATTGGATTTAGGGGATTGATGGAATGTACATTCCATCTCCCAAAATGAATGAATGATATTAATTTAATAAAAGTCCTCCTTTGACCAATTTGTGACTTCATTCATCCCCTTCCCACTTCATCTCATTCCTCTTCTTAATTCATTCATTCCATTTGGCCTATGATATCTCAAAGTCCTAATGCTAGTTGATTGAAAAGTTAACATGAGTATGGATGAGATTAGGCCACACCTTTTGCATATTCTTTTTTTTGTGTGTGGTATGTTTCATGGGCATAGTTCATTATACTATGTCTCTAATATGCATTAACACCAAAATTCTATTGCCCCGCCTCAAATAGTTGTGACTTCTACATAAGTCCAATTACGATTGCTTAACATAGCGCTAAATTTGTGACACAAAAGGCATAAGCATTCTAGTTAGTGAGATTGTAAGTCTCCCCTCTTTCATGGTATTGTGTGGGAACTTGGCCTTCTTTCCTTCCTTTGGAAGATGTTTTGGTTCAAGGATCCATGCTTGTGATAACTGGCTTGAGTGTTCTCTAAAGAATGTCTTGAAAAAGCAAAAGCAAAGCAAAACTAACCTCTAACCTACTAACTATTGACTTTTAATTTCAAGCTTTTACTTTAATGCAATTTACTTTTAGCATTTTATTTCATTTGCCATTGTACATATCATTCTAATTGTTTATGTTAATGCAATTTTAACTTTGTCCATTTGGACCATATTGTGTGATATATTTTATTTGTATATACTTTGCTTGTTTGGTCTTTGACCATTAATGTACATAATAATCATAAAAACCATAAAAAAAACATTTGAGTGGACTGTTGGCTTGATCTTGGACAAATGGACTTAGAATCTAGGCAACCTCCCTAAGCTAAAAGGACTTGGCCAATGCCAATTTGTGAAGAACGAAGTGCTTGCAATTTGAAATTCATCTGATACATCTTTGAAGACCTTTCCAAGTTCATCTGCAACATGATCATTGTGAAGCTGTTATTTTGAACTTGTGACTTGTGGAATTCATTTGTTACATGGGCTATTTCTGAAGAAGATCATGGAATGGATAAGCTTGGATGAGGTCATCTTTATTTGATGCCTTTGCTCTTCAAAGATAATATAATTGTGCATTTGTGTGTTGCTTAATCCTAAAAGTCCAAGAGAATTCTGGGTTTCTATTGACATTTTTGTCTATTGGATTGCTACCAATTTGGTTAGATCTTTTTCAACTATAAAATTTTAAATTTTGTGCATAGGGTAGTCTCTTCATATTCTACCCATTTTTGCCTTTGTGCCTTTCAAACTTAAATTTTGTTAAAAGCAATGCACCCATTTTGAAATTTGTAGCACGAACTACGAGGTTTTGATCCCTCATTTTTATGTTGGTACGTAGGCACAAGTCCGAAGGTCTTGTCAAACACAAAAGTGTAATTAATGAATTCTTTTCTCATCCCCCCATTTTATTTTTTTGTAAATATCACTTTGTACAACATACATGTGCACACAAAAAGGGCTCCTTGGGTGCTAACACCTTCCCTCTATGTAACCAACACCCTTACCTGTGATCTCTGACTTTTATTAGTTTTTATTTGAAAACTTCTTACTATTTTGGTTTTGTTCGTACTTTTCCCTTTTCCCTTGGAAACAATAAAAGCACAGTGGTGACTCTTGTTAATTGATCTTTAGCTTGTCAATAGCTTGATGATCATGAATTTCCCGCTACATATGGGACGGATGATCCAACGCTCATCGTATTCTCCTCTATTCATAGACTTTAGTGCAATTCGAATCGAACAATTGATAAAGTCTTCATCATCGACACAAGAAACAACTTTAGTGACACTTTATCGTATAGGACATTACTTGAGGACAAGCAATGAGCTAAGTTTGGGGTTGTGATCGGTCACCATTTAGTTTTCATTGCTTATCCTACAAGAAACCAAGGATTTTGAGACACTCTGTACATATTATGGTACCTTTAAAGTTATTTTTCATTCCCGTAAGTTATTTAAGTAACTTTATTAATTGTCAGTTTTATTTTGTGTTTTCGTGATTTTACGCTTCGGTTGTCGTGTTTATGCCCTCCAAGTCCACGGAGAAGATCCAATGGACTCAATGCGAGAAAGTGGAAAGTTTTGGCTTCGAAAGAAGAAGATTTCCCAGTTCAGGAGGCCAGACACGGCCACCCATGTCACCTGACACGGGCCGTGTCAGGAGGAAGGCTAAGAAAGTACAAGAAATGCCCCAAACAGTGGCCTGACACGACCGTGTCAGGTCACCTGGGGTGTGTCAGCAAGGAAATAACAAGGCAGAGAGCTGACACGGCCGCCCGTGTCAGCCCAAAACGCTAATTTTCCAGTTTTCGGGCTTTTTTCATCGGGCTTGAGTTGCAGGGACGTTTTGGAGGTTTCCACCTTCTGCCAAGGGATTTTCACTATATTAGGAGAGTTTCTACACGAGCAAAGATGATCTTGGAACGAGGCGAACACAATATTGTCAGACAAGCAAGGATTACAGAGATCAAGGAATTCGGAGAATGGAAGGTTTTCATGAGCGGAAGCGATTGAAGATCCACATTATCCAATTATTTGTGATGTGCATTTTTTATCTTGAATTTGTTTTGAACAATATGAGTAGCTAAGCCCCCAAATGCTAGGGGGATGTCCCTGATTTAGAATTGTAATGACTATGAGTTTACGATTGCATTTATAATATTGTTTTTATGGTAATCTTTTGATGTGCTTAATGCTTTCTCTTTCGAACCAATCGAGATTGTTGTGTGGTTATCGATTAGGCTGGACCGCCATTGGTAAGATTTTAATTAGATTACTCTGCAATAGATATCACCTAGGACTAGGGATAACCTGTATGAATCAGAACATTCTTGATATAATAAAGCTTAACTCCACCCCAATTGCCTATGGACATAGAAATTAGGGTAGAATGATTAAAGGTTTTCTCACCAAGGACTTGGGAGAAAATACCCTTGAGAACTGGTGGTAATTAATATTTATTGATGCAATAGTGACTCAGAGTTATTACAGGGATAAATCATACACCTTCCCTGGCATTGTTCCTCATACCTTGCAAACCCTTATTTATTATTATTATTATTATTATTTTCATTTGCCTTTATTTTTACAATTTTGAATTTAAAACCCCAATTATAATTTTTTTTAATTGAATGATGAATTGAACTCAATATTAACTTGCAGTCCTTGAGATCGATATTCGGGGAATTTCCCCTTTATTACTATAACAAATAGTACACTTGCTATTTTTCCGAGGCTACTGACAAGGCAGAGTTCTTCTCAAATCTTCATACAATTCATCGCTCAAGGAATCCGTAGGATCAATGGGTTGATTGCAACACACAAATGCTTGGAGAAAATTTGTGATATTGGAAGATTCAAGAAGCGTCAATCGAGTAAAGATTACGCAAAAGAGTTTGACATTATGCTATATATAAGTCAAGATTTTGATAGGAGATTTTATAATTCTTAGAATTATTATGGATTGATGATTGTATAAACTCTTGCGAATATCTGTCAAATAAAAAGGAACAATGCAGGTTCCAATGGGAAACCATTGAAGAGTGCACGTAGGCAAAGCAAGGACGAGCATCGAAGCACTATAAATCTCGGTGTCATATTTGTCTCTTACTCTTGCATTTAACTTTTATAGTATTTACATGCTTAGTGAAGCTACACGAATTATACCCGAGTGCATTGCACGCTAAAGATACAACAGAGTCGCCACCGAACTTTATTTACTCCTGAAGGAAAGGGAAAACATCGATAAAACCCGGGGGAAAGAGAAATGGGTAAGGAAGTCGGTTATGAAGGGGAAGGTATTAGCACCCTATTAGCTCAAATTTTTGACGCCCACTTCAAATTACCAAAATTGGAAAGCATGTACACCTAGCTTCGACTAATAGGTTATTCGACTAGCTGAAGGTAGACTGGCTTAGTTGATTAAATAAAGATCAAGCTTATAGCAGAAATATCGAAGCGGTTCCTTAAGGAACGGTTAAAAATGGTTTCGATCAAAGATTTGAAATTCAAATAAAGGAGGGGAGAGTATCTTCGTTAGAAACTGCAAGGATACACGTGGAAGCATAATGAGCGAACATACGCATGCAGGACGCCACGTGTATCGACGTGATTGAAGAACCCTCGGAGCGGTTATTTCGATCCAGTATAAATGTAGGGTCTTAAAATTAGAAAAGTGTGTGTCAAATTGTGTACAAAAACCTGCAAATTGCTAAGTATACGTGTGAAGAAGAACTGCAAAATGCAGAATGTACGTTGTCTACACTATTGTTTAATCATTTTAAATCATTACAAAGTTATCTTTACTTTCTCTTCAAAAATATCTTTCCTTGCTCTTTACTCTCAAACACTTTAATTCTTACTTCGTCGTTTAAAAGTTTAAAGATCTTTTAGTTCCTTTCGTTACTTTGAACTTTTACCTTACATTCTTAAAGATTCCAACACTTACCAACTTTTTCGATTGCTTTCAATCCTGCTACAATTCCCGTCATTTACTTCTTCTTTAATAGTTCTAAATACTGATTTAAGATTGTTCTTTTGTTCAAGTCACTCTTTTGTCTTTAATTTTTATTTAACGCTTTGATTCGACATTTAGTTCGATCATTTATCAATGTTACGCTTGCAAGAAATTTATCACATGTCCTAGGATCAATCTGATCGATCCTGTAAGTGACCAAATTTAGAAATTTGGAAGATCAACGGTTGTTTACAATTTTTCAAGGTAAACAAATTGGCACACCTGGTGGGACTAGTGCTAACATTCTGTTTAATTACAAAAGAATTGTTGTATGCTTTTAAGAAGTGGTAAAATAGATATAAACGAAGAACGACGAACAGGGAGAGAACCACAGACGGGGATAGCGAATACGAATCCTCCAGAAACTCAGAATTCTCAAAACCCATCAACTAGCAGCATAGTGCCTCCTTCTTCTTTGATGGGGGCAAATACGGGCACGACACATGCGTCCGAAATAGTTTCGTCTATGATGAGTTCGATGCCTACGCATTCGATCTCCCACTCTGAACCAATTCTGACTTATGTTGGACCTAGGGGACCTCCCCATACTCCTTCACCGATTAGGGACATCCCAAATAGGCCATTAGTACCCCCTGGTTTTTCAATACCGCTTGGCGGTCGAGAACAACCGTATGGAATGCCAACTTCAATGATGGTCAATCTACAAAATGTGGGTTCTACTTTTTCGGAACCAGCGGCTAACATAAATTCACCAGTATAAGGGTCCGGGATAAAAGTGGGTCGAACCAATCAGACGTTAGGTTTAAGATACCCAGTACAACTACCCACTCTTACCAATAATTCTGCGGCGGCATGGAGGCAACATATGGACAAAAGCAATCATGAAATGGTCCAGATGTTGACTCAAACTTTGGCCACTGTGCTAAATCCTTTGATTCAGAATACAAATCAGTCGAATCAACATATGACAGCACAAGTGGCTCGAATGTCTGAGTATCTTGGTATACCTCAGCACCAGCGTCCCCTGCCCAGGGATTGGGTAAGAAAGAATCAAGAGCCCACGCTTTAGGAAGACCTCACAATTAACAAGATCCCACAAAATCAAGGAGGAATAGTAGTACCTCCTAGGATCGAACCACATAGGGAACCAAGGGTGTTAATGCTGAATAGGAATCAGAATGTCGATGATATCATACGGCAAGTTCGACATGATGATGTGGCAGCAGATAATAATCTAGCCGCTATAGTCGAGAGAATTATGGTTCGAAATGGGGTGAATTTTGGTCTCAGAAGACCTAATTATACATCGCCTTTGGCAAAATATGTCTTACAGACAGATGCGCCCATGAGGACCAAAATCCCCAAATTCACCAAGTTTATTGGGGATACTACTGAGTCTATTGTCGAACACGTGGCGAGATACCTAATTGAAGCTGGAGATATGTCAAATAACGAGAATCTTCAGATGAATTTTTTTCCAAGTTCTCTTACCAAGAATGCTTTTACATGGTTCACAACTTTGCCCCAGAATTCAATCCATTCATGGAACCAGCTCGAAAGAATGTTCCATGAATAGTTCTACATGGGGCAAACAAAGATAAGTTTGAAAGAGTTGGCTACTGTTAGCCGAAAATTCACTGAGCCAATTGACGACTACCTGAATAGATTTCGACTACTCAAAGTCAGGTGTTTTACACTAGTGCCAGAGCATGAGTTGGTCGAAATGGCCGCTGGAGGCCTTGATTACTCAATTAGAAAGAAGTTGGATACTCAATACCTAAGGGACATGGCCCAGTTGGCTGACAGAGTTTGACAGGTAAAACGTTTAAAAGAGGAAAAGGCTAGAACAAACAAAGGTAAAAGGGTAGCCTATGTCGATTTTAGGAAAGATCATGAAGATTCAGGCCTTGAAGTTCCAGACTTCGACAATACTGAGATTGATCTTGCTGAGTTGACACAGGGGCCACCATATGCGTGCAAAGTTTTGGTCCCTTCGAACGGGAGAAACCCTGTCGAACCTGAAAAGAATGACAGGTTTCCTAAGAAAATATATACTTTCGAAGTTACGAAATATGATGAAATCTTCCACTTACTGGTCAAACATGGTCAAATGATAGTACCTCCGGGTGCTAAAGTACCTCCTTTAGAACAAAGAAAGAAACGAGGGTTTTGTAAATACCATAATTTTTTGGGTCATAAAACGTCTCAATATTTTATTTTCAGGGATCTGGTGCAGAATGCAATCTAGGAGGGAAGACTCAAGTTCGGTGATAAGCCATTGAGCCAGATGAAAATCGATTCTGATCCTCTACAAATTGCTGAAGCTCATTATACTGAGCCAGAGGAGGTGAACTTCATTGAAACTGCTGATGATTTGACCGAAGTTACTGAAGACTTCGTCCATGAGCCTGTCATGGTTAAAATACATGAGCACTTCGAGCAAGCACCTCGTGATGGTTTGGCCTTAAGGGGTACAAAGGACATCAAGAAGGAAAATGTTGAAGCCTTAGATATCGAGGATGCTAGAGAGTCAAAGTTAGTAATGATCACTAAAGAGATTGCTGATACTTTCGCTCAGCTGGACAAGGCTACTGACGACCTTCAAAAACAATTCCAAAAGCTGGCTATTACTGAGGATATCGACATGGAAGTTAATATGGTGGAGTTATCTCGAGATGTTTCAATGGAAGTCGATGATGAAGGAAAACAAGAGGAATACAATAAGGTCACCTTTCCTCAGGAAGAAGAAACATTTTCATATTTCCTTCGAAGGTGCCAAAAAAGGAAATCGGAGGTGATGCTATGCCCTAGGTGCAGTGTTGTCTTCGACAAAAAGGCAACTCAAAATCTGGAGGGGGTTAGGAGAGTGCACCATCAAAATGGCCATAAATCCATCCATAATAATTAGGCGGGTAATTCAGAAAGGTTCTTCGACCCCAAAAGATATCTTAATCCTAGGCGTCCTATGGTAAAGATGAATGAAACCAAACAAGCTGGGCGAAACTTCCAACCCATGACCTTTAAGCCAAGCATCGAAGGGTCAGAGGGGAAGTGGGTCAAGCAGGCTGAGGGGAGAAAACGTGGCCATGGCAAGTGGCAGAAGTTCGAGGTTGAAAGAGGTTCATCGTTGGCCTATCGATAGGAATTATGATCTGACGAAAGGACCGCATATGTGTCCGAGAACTATAAAGGAAATAATCCCATGACGAGGTCCCAGTGGAGAAGAGAGCAGAGAAGGAGAAAAGCCAAAAGAGAAGCTGGCGAAATGGACCAGGCTGAATCAAGTACCAACGTGATGGTGAAGAAAAAGGATGACCCTAGCCTCACCAAAAGAAATTCCAAGATTGCAAATAAGACAGCCGGAGAAAATCAAATGGTTGTCGAAGATGAGTTATTAATTGACAACTTCGACTCTGGTTCGGAGGATTCCTTAGACATTTTGGTCGGGGTGGTATCCGTGATGCCCAGAGAATTCGATCGGATCACCGAAGTTGATGATAATGACAGTATCACCGAAAGGGAAATGGCCACCCACAAACTGGTCTGTTACTATATAATGAACAATGGCTATGTCGAAGAGCATAATGCTTTTTTCGAAAGACCCCGTGACACCATGAAGATCCATTTGAAACCCCTTTTCATCACTAGAAAAGTCAAAAACATCCCAATTAACAAAATACTGGTAGATTGTAGGGAGACTGTGAATCTAATGCCCCATGACATGTTGGCAAAAATTGGCAAATATGACACTGACGCCAAACCTCATAATATGGTGCTGACCAATTATGAAGGCAAAGTAGGCTCCACCCTGGGGGCTATCCAAGTTGAATTGACTGTAGGAACGGTTACTAGGTCCACAATGTTCATGAATATGGAAACAAAGGCACACTACAAAATGTTGTTGGTGAAATTCTGGTATCGGATATGAGATGTCGAAGGTAATGTCACGACACTAATATCTGAGTAACACAAACAGGATAAAGATAAAGAATGGTAATGCAAAAGACACAAGCAATTGTTAACCCAGTTCGGTGCAACTCACCTACGTCTGGGGCTACCAAGCCAGGAAGGAAATCCACTATAATAGAATCAGTTCAAAGACTCTCCGTACACTTCAACAAGTTACAGTCTTTCTCACCTAATCTCTACCCGTGCAATTTCTACCTAAGCACTTTTAGATATGAGAACCCACTCACTTCCCTTCAATCACACCTGTAATTTTAAACAACAATTTCTTGTAAAAAGAAGACACTTTTCAATAACACACACTTGATTTTACTTCACAGTTTCAATCAAGTAGACACACACTTGATCTTGCTTAATAGCTTTGATCAAGTAGACACACACTTGATCTTGCTTAACAGCTTTGATCAAGTAGACACACACTCTTGCTTAAAAGCTTTGAGTGACAAATTACAACCACAAATCAGACCAATTCAATCATCTATGGATGACTTGAATGGCTTACAAGTCTCACGACTAAACAAGACACAAACCCTAGCTCTCTCTCAGTATTTCGCTCAGTATTGGTTGTGTGTAAAATCAGGTTTTCCAAGTCCCTTTTTATAGAAGCTTTCAGCTGGGCTTGGACATCTTGAAAACCCTAAACTATTTTCCAATCAAATCTTCTCATGACAGCTGGTTAGATCTCCTTGGAAAATAAGTAAATCAGGTTGTAATCAATGATTGAATGCGCCTGCAAATCAGATCTTCAATCATACATAGATTGCCATTAAATGCGCAATCACAAAACATATAACATTCTCCCTGAATGTTTTGTGTACAGGATGTTATGACATCTGGTCTGACATCCTGGAACAATCCTGCATAATTCCATTTATAATTTCTAGCAGGTACAAATATATCAAATTCCATGACATTGTGTATGACATCCTGAAACAATCCTGCATAATTATATTTCTTAAACTCCAGCAGGTACATAATATCAGATGCCATGACATGGTGTATGACATTCTGAAACAATCCTGCATAATTATGTTTTCCATTTAAACTCCAACAGGTACATAGATATCTTATGTTAAGACATCACATGCAACATCTTGTGAACACTCTTTATTTTACCAAAATTGCTGCCAACACTTAGAACCAACAGTTGGGAAGAGAATGGATCCATGGAGTCATAGCAGTCTCATCTTCGATGCACTAGAGGATTATAATTTGGCGTCCAGATGGCATTATTGAAAATATAGAGGCGGATCACGGATATTTCAAAACCCCTATTAATCATGTCGACAAGCGCCAATTCGACAAGCACTTAGCTACTATAACCCCTTCTGATTCAGCTGAGTCTTCATTCACCCCTGATGACAATGCCTATTGTTCCTTATTGCTCCACCCCCAATATGGTTTCCGGTCGGACAAAGAGGTAGTGGGCGAAGACAACTTCAGATATTTAGGACTAGCTGGAATTGACCCCACAGGGTGGGGAAGTGAATTCAGTGATGATGACTGAGCTCGTAGCATTAAAGAGGATTTTGGCCTACATAGCCGAAAATAAGCAACAATTGGCCTTAGAGGCCGAAATAAAAAACATGGATGTCAAAGCCAGTGAAGTTTCTCCACCAGAAGGCCCTGGAAAAGATTTTGACCCAACACCATCTGACGAAGGTCAAGAAGAGCGAGACCAGAGGCTTGACGTGATCTACGATGATGAGCCTTTGGGTTTCGAGAAGGACCTGCTAACAACCAATGTTAAGATGCAGGCTCAATATCCACTCGAAGAAGTAGACTTGGGAGAGGGGGTAATAAAAAGGCCAACTTACATCAACGCCAACATCCATCCTCAACTAAAGATCAAAGTGGTCCAGTTGCTGAGAGAGTTTAAAGACTGTTTCGCATGGGACTATGACGAAATGCCTGGTTTAAGCAGGGAGTTGGTCGAATTAAAACTGCCGATCAAACCTGGGTAGAAGCCGGTGAAGCAAAATCCAAGACGATTTTCCTCAATAATATTGTTGAAAATCAAGGAGGAAGTTGAGAGACTTCTCCATTGTAACTTCATTCGTACTGCCAGGTATGTCAAATGGTTAGCTAACATTGTGTTAGATGTAAAAAAGAATGGTAAATTAAGGGTTTGACTAGATTTTAGAGATTTGAATACTGCAACCCCAAAAGATGAGTATTTGATGACAGTGGCGGAAATATTGGTCGATTATGCCGCAAGTTGTGAATATTTAAGCATGCTCGACGAGTATTCTAGGTACAATCAGATATTCATTGCTGAAGAAGAAGTCCCAAAAACGACATTTCGTTGCCTTGGAGCCTTAGGTACCTACGAATGGGTAGTGATGCCTTTTAGTTTGAAAAATGCAGGGGCAACTTACCAAAGGGCGATGAATTCGATCTTCCATGATTTCATAGAAACTTTTATGCAAATCTATATAGACGATATTGTTGTTAAGTATATTTCGGGGAAGAGTCATATAGAACACCTTTGAATGTCTTTTGAACGAATGAGAAAATATGGTTTAAAAATGAACCCTCTAAAATGTGCTTTTTGTGTGCAGGATGGGGATTTTTTAGGTTTTGTGGTCTATAAAAAGGGACCGAAATAAATCAGAATAAAACCAAAGCCATCATGGAAGCGAAAGCGCCATCAACAAAGAAATGTTTGCAGTCACTGCTAGGCAAAATCAATTTCCTAAGGAGATTTATCTCAAACCATAGTGGAAAGACGCAAGCATTTTCGCCTTTGCTTCGACTCAACAAGTAAATGTTCGAATGGGGGCAAGCTCAGCAAGTGGCGTTCAATGAGATCAAAGCGTACTTGAGCCACTCATCGATATTCACGCTACCTTGTAGAAATAAAAGTAGGAGATTGTACATTTCTGCATCTGATAAAACATTAGGGAGCATGTTAGCGCAAGAGGATGATAATGGTGTCGAAAGAGCTATTTATTACCTCAGCAGGGTTTTAAACGATGCATGAACTAGGTATAACATGATCGAAAAGTTATGTTAATGCTTATATTTCTCTTGTACAAAATTGAAGCATTATATCAAACCTGTTAACGTGTATGTTTCATCTCATTATAATATTATTAAACACATGTTATCTAAACC
Source organism: Lathyrus oleraceus (assembly GCF_024323335.1). Lineage (NCBI taxonomy): Eukaryota > Viridiplantae > Streptophyta > Magnoliopsida > Fabales > Fabaceae > Lathyrus > Lathyrus oleraceus. Next base: position 431,020,759 of record NC_066584.1, read on the forward strand.
AATTTTGCATAGTCGAATTGGGAAATGGGCATTTTGCATAGTCCAATTTTGCCATTAAAAGCTGTGAAAGTCAAAGTAGTAACAAACTTTATAGTCGATCACTCCATTGACGCCGCCGCTTTGAAATATGTTGAATTAGGGCCGTGGAAGCTATACTTCGACGGATCTAGCCATAAAAATGGCACAGGTGTCAGAGTCATAATTATTTCTCCAAATAAAATTCTAATGGCATTCCAATATAAAGTAGAAGGTATTTGTTCAAATAACGAGGCCGAAGATGAAGCCCTCATAACAGGACTTGAAATGTTGTTGGAATTGGGGGCAACTCGGGTCGAGATAATGGGAGACTTAGAGCTAGTCATAAAACAGATCACGAAAGAATATAGGTGTGTTAAGGAGACTATGATCATGTATTTTATAATCGCCAGTCGATTGTTGAAAAAATTTATATTCGACATATACCACAAATAGAGAACATGATAGCTAATGACCTGGCCCAAATCGCATATGGGTATAAAATTTCGAGAGAAAAGTTGCACAAAGTCATAGAAGTTAGAGGAGAGGTAGTGGCAACCAGATTAACTCCCCTGGATTTAGAACAGACAAGATTAGGATGTGCTGATGAGGGAAACTTCGAAATATTGGCGATAGACAACTTGGAAGATGAAGACTGGAGAAAACCAATAGTAGTATATCTACAGAATCCCACAGCCTCCACTGATCGAAAAACCAGGTATCGAGCATTAAGTTATGTTCTTTTGGGTTCAGAGTTGTTTAATAAATCTCCGGAAGGAATTTTGCTGAAATGCCTTAGTGAGGTAAAGGCATACTTTGCCCTTTCAACTGTACATAGTGGAACATGTGGGGCACACCAAGTCGGTCATAAGATGAAATGGCTTTTATTTCTACAAGGAGTGTATTGGCCTACTATGTTGAAAGACTGTGTTGAATTCGTGAAGGGATGTCAAGAGTGCCAGGTGCATGCAGGCATACAACATATCCCTGCAAATGAATTACATTCTATCATCAAACCATGGCCATTTAGAGGTTGGGCTTTGGACTTGATCGGAGAAATTCGACCTCCCTAATCAAAAAGTCAAAGATACATATTGGAAGGAGTTGATTATTTCACAAAATGGATTGAATCCATACCTTTGCCAAATGTGAGCCAATAGGATGTGATCGAATTCATTCAAAAGTATATTATTTATATGTTTGGAATTCCAAAAACAATCACAACGGACCAAGGATCAGTATTTACTGGTCGGAAGATGCAGGAGTTCGCCGCAGACATGGGTTTCAAATTGGTAACATCGACACCCTATTATGCTCAGGCTAATGGACAAGTCGAAGCTTCCAATAAGGTGATCATTGGTTTGATTAAAAAACATGTAGGAAAAAACCTAAGAATTGGCACGAAAGGCTCTAAAACCATTGTTCATAAACCTCAAATCTATAGCGTTTTCAGTCGGGGTGTTTTCGGAAGAAGAAGTCCTAGGGTTTTTAGCTTGTCCTATGGGTTTGCATTTATGGTAAGACGGAAAAAACTCTCTAAGCTTGTTGGTATCAGTGTCTAAATCTGCTAGAGGTCCAGATAAGGCATAAGTTTTATTAGAGACAAAAATAGGAATGAGTACCTGAGAAGCACAAATCTGGCGTTGTTCCTCTGTCTGAGGTTCTGGTAGGTACTGACAATTACCAACTGCAAGGGGGGCGGATAAAATAGAAAATTGCAGAAGGTCAGAATTTTTCTTCGGAGCTTTGGACCTATTGGTAGTAGTTTTGAGCGAAACTCCTGTTCCCTTGAGAGTTCTGTTTGAAGCATCCATCGTTAAGGTTTGAAAAAGCGAAAATCTGGTTTCAGTTAGAAAGGATTGGGAGAAAAGAAGGCTTGAACGTTTGAAAATGCAGAGAATGTGAGGAAGTTCCGAAATGGGTAAGTAATTGGGTTTTATAGACCTACAGGGAGACGTTTCAAATCAACATTAATGGTAAACAAGTTAATGGGACACGTGTATCCCTTGGGCAGTGTAGTGAAAATGGCAATTAATGCTATAGCCATGATTTCCTAGAAGCTAGGAAACGTGATGAGTGGAAAACATTCTATTGTAGGCTGAAAATACGCGGGAAGGAAAAAACAATGATGACGCTGACGTCACCAGACAAAATGGAGGAACTAAAAGGTTTTGCAAACATTGAGACACGTGGCAGTATCAGCCATTAAGGCGTCGAAGTAAGGTCTCAAAAAATGTCTTTCTCTCTTGTATGTCGATAATGACATTTTTGGGGGGCAATCTGTTAGCTCAAATTTTCGACGACCACTTTAAATTACCAAAATTGGAAAGCATGTACAACTGGCTTCGACTAAGAGGTTATTCGACCAGCTGAAGGTAGACTGGCTTAGCTGATTAAATAAAGATCAAGTTTATAGCTGAAATATTGAAGCGGTTCCTTAAGGAATGGTTAAAAAACGATTTCGATCAAAGATTTGAAATTCAAATAAAGGAGGGAAGAGTATCTTCGTTAGAAACCGCAAGGATACACGTGGAAGCAGAATTAGCGAACATACGCATGCAGGACGCCACGTGTATCGACATGATTGAAGAACCCTCAGAGCGGTTATTTCGATCCAGTATAAATATAGGGTCTTAGAATTAGAAAAGTGTGTGTCAAATTACGTACAAAAACCTGCAAATTACTAAGTATTCGTGTGAAGAAGAACTGCAAAACACGGAATGTACGTTGTTTACACTATTGTTTAATCATTTCAAATCATTACAAAGTTATCTTTACTTTCTCTTCACAAATATCTTTCCTTGCTCTTTACTCTCAAACACTTTATTTCTTACTTTGTCGTTTACAATTTTAAAGATCTTTTAGTTCCTTTCGTTACTTTGAACTTTTACCTTACATTCTTAAAGATTCCAGCACTTACCAACTTTTTTGATTGCTTTCAATCCATCTACAATTCTCGTCATTTACTTCTTATTTAATAGTTCTAAATACTAATTTAAGATTGTTCTTTTGTTCAAGTCACTCTTTTGTCTTTAATTTTTATTTAACGCTTCGATTCGACGTTTAGTTCGACCATTTATCAACGTTACGCTTGCAAGAAATTTAGCACATATCCTAGGATCAATCTGATCGATCCTGTAAGTGATCAAATTTAGAAATTTGGAAGATCTGCGGTTGTTTACCATTTTTCAAGGTAAACACACCCATAACATCCATGGTACTCCATGGGAACCGTTTTGAATGTTCTTTAAAAGAATAGGTGTTACTATCCGAAGATTAATCACGAAGGGGGAAACAGGGGTTAATAGATAAATGTGAAAAAGGGTAATAGATAATTATGCTCACCAAGGATTTGGACACTCGTGCCTACGTATCCCCATTCGTGCAATGAGGAAATCAGAGCTCCGTAGTTCATGGAACTAGGACGGATGCGTTAGTTATTTTTAGTGAACAATATTAACATTCGTATTCTACTGTCAACTTGCTTGTATGATCGAGCATGTGAGTCTTAAGCAACTGTCTATTTGCAGTAGAATGGATGAACTTGGATCACACTCTAGCAGTTAAACACTTCTTGCTCGCACATGGAGACTTAAGTGTCGTTCACGGTAGAATAAAAGTAACACATCCTTTCTGTAGCGATAAATTCATGATCATCAAGCTATGGATAAGCTAGAGATCAAATAACAAGAGTCGCCACCGCGCTTTTATTGTTTCCAAGGGAAAAGGGAAAAAGTATGAACAAAACCCAAAGTAAGACATTTTCAAATCAAAACTAATAAAATGCCAGAGATTACAGGTAAGGGGGTTGGTTACACAGAGGGAAGGTGTTAGCACCCAAAGTGTCATAGGTACTCCTAGGGAGCCCTTTTTGTGTGCATATGTATTCGGTACAAAGTGATGTTTACAAACAAATAGAATGAGGGGATGATAAAAGAATTTATTAATTATATTTTTATGTTTGGAAAGACTTTCGGTCTTGTGCCTACATACCAACATAAGAATGAGGGATCAAAACCTCGTAGTTCGTGATACAAATTTCAAAGTGGATGCATTATTTTTAACAAAAATTAAGTTTGAAAGGCACAAAGGCCTAAAAATGGTTTGAATGAGTTAGTTCTTTTTGGCTTTTTGAAAGTTTAAGTCAAGTATAGTTAAGTTTATTTACAAGTTTGATTTTAAGAAAAGAAGTTTGAAAATGCAATGACATAAAGCCAAAGTTTCTATCTTTTTGCAAAGTGGTCAAAGTTTAGAACAAAATAAGTCCAATCAAAGAAGGTTTTGAAAAAGAGAGAGACAAATTTTGAAATTAAAGAAGTGGGGAGAAGATGAAGAGACTATCCTATTTACAAAATTAAAAGTTTAAAGTTGTAAAGATCTGACCAAATGGGTAGCAATCCAATAGACAAGAATGTCAATAGAAACCCAAAATTCCCTTGGACTTTTTAGAATCAAGCAACACACAAATGCACAATTGTATTATCTTAAAGAGCAAGGCATCAAATAAAGATGACCACATTCAAGCTTATCCATTCCATGATCTTCTTCAAGGTTAGCCCATGTAACAGATGAATTTCACAAGTCACAGGTTCAAAATAACAGCTTCACAATGATCATGTTGCAGATGAACTTAGAGAGATCTTGAATGATGTATCAGATGAAGTTTCAAATTGCAAGCACTTGGTTTCTCAATCAGTTGGCATTGCCAAGTCCTTTAGCATAGGAATGTTGCCTAAGTTCTAAGTCCATTTGTCCATGATCAAGCCAACAATCCACACAAAAGTTTTTTAGGGTTTTTGTTTTTATTATGTACATTAATGGTCAAAGACCACATAAACAAGCAAATCACAAACAAAATATATCACACAATATGGTCCAAGTGGACAAAGTAAAAATTGCATTACCATAAACAATTAGAATGATATGAACAATGGAAAATGTATAAAAGCTAGAATTAAATGACATTAAAGTAAAGGGCTTGAAATTAAAAGTTAGTAGTTAATAGGTTAGAAGTTAGTATTGTTTTGTTTTTGCTTTTCATTTTTAGACATTCTTTGGAGAACACTCAACCCACTTCTCACAAGCATGAATTCTTGAGCCAAAACATCTTCCAAAGGAAGGAAAGAAGGCCAAGTTTCCACACAATACCATGAAAGAGGGGAGACTTACAATCTCACTAACTAGAATGCTATGCCTTTTATGTCACAAATTTAGCGCTATGTTAAACAATCGTAATTGGACTTATGTAGAAGTCACAACTATTTGAGGCCGGGCAATATAATTTTGGTTTTAATGCATGTTAGAGATATAATATTATGGACTATGCTCATGAAACATACCACACACAAAAAGAATATGCAAAAGGTGTGGCCTAATCTCATCCAAACTCATGTTAAATTTTCAATAAACTAGCTTTAGGACTTTGAGATATCATAGGTCAAATGAGATGAATGCATAAAGAAAGGGAGTGAGATGAAGAGGGAGGGGAAAAGATGAAATCTCAAATTGATCAAAGGAGGATTTTTACCAAATTAATATCATTCATTCATTTTGGAAGATGAAATGTACATTCCATCAATCCCCTAAATCCAATGATATTAATTTGACAAAGTCAAATTAACCTTGATCAAGGCCCAACAACAAGAGTCAAACACAAACAAGTCATCACAATTGGTCAACAAAATTATTTGGCATTTATTCCAATTAAAATGCTAAAATAATGCATTTAAATTAAATATGGTTTGCCAAATTCCTAAAACCTCATCAAAACACCAAATAAATGGCCATGAGATTTATCATAGGTCAAACAAGGTCAAAGGACCTTGGAGAAATTTTTTCAGAATTTTAAAAGACTTAAAAGTATTTTTAATCAATTAAAAACAAATGAAAAATCAATTAAATCATGAAAAATATTAATAATGATCCAAAAAATAATTTTAATTCAGAATATGAAAGAGAAAAATATTTGAATTTTTTTGGTGAATCTCTCATATTTTTTGGATCAATATTAAAATTAATATGAATGAATGAAAATAAAGTAATTACAATGAAATTCAAATAATAAGAAAAAACGTGGACCACTTGATCTCCCTCATTAATTGATGTGGCAGATCAAGTAGCCACTAGCGCGCGTTCCATGTGGTCTCTAGTCAACTGAGCAGCACACGTGGTAATTAGAAACAACGCTCAGGATTAAAACAATTTAAATGGATCCTATGGTTGGAGATGTGCCAACACACGGCCGAAGCTGTAGCTCCGGTCTTCTTCTCCGGTGGACCTCACCGAACTAGTCCACCTTTAACCATCACTAGAATAAAAAAGGAGGACATGATCTGAAAGGAAAAATGGTGTAAATCACGAATATCACCTCAATTTTAACTAACTCCTCACATATATAAAGATATGAGTAGTTGAAATTTGAGGTATGTCAACTGAGTTGCTTCGATTTGACCTCTAAGCAACTCAATCTTCTTGCCTATATTGGTAGGACTTCAGACAACCAAAGAATCAAGAGAATTGAGCAAGATTGAGAGAGAATCGAAGAGGTGAAGTTTTCTGAAAATTACCTTCAATGCAGTGCAATTCTTGAGGTTGCTTGCTCCAAACACGATCTGATCCCACTTGAGAAGCTAGCAGGAAGTGATTGATGAGGTTGCAAGGATTTGGATCATAGAGTTTTTGAATCTCCAACAGTTGAGATTCAAACTCAAATTTCAAGTTGAAATTTATCAGGTTTTCCTTTGGAATGAGAGGGTTTCAATGGGGAGGCAAAGCTGGCGCGCAACGTGTGTTCAATTCTAAGCATAAGGGCTTCTATTTATAACTGCAACAAGTGATAATTGCACCTTCAAATTCACTTTCTAAAATTGGCAATGGATGATGCATGGGTGCATGGGCGTGTACATGCCCATGAGATCATTGCTTAAGGTCCACAAATGAGTGTGAGAGGGTCTGAAATCAGCTTGGATTTCAAGGCAAGTGTGTGTGAAGATTTGAAGTTTGATCTTTGCCAAATGATGATACCATGTTCATGCCATGCGCAACCCCAATAATTCTTGTCCAAAATGGATGAACTTTGACTTTTTGTAAAGGTTAGATCAAGAGGAACAACTTTTATGTTCAACACTTTTCCATTTGAAGCTTGCATCATGATGAATTTTGAGGTGGAAGTTAGGAAATTTCAACATGTTGAAATTTTTTCTAAGTGTCAAGCCATATATCTCAATATTCCACTTTGCTTAACTTTTTATGTGAGCTTCAAATAAGAAAAGTGTCTTTATCAAAGTTGTAAGTCTTTCAAACACCTTCGAAATCGTCACGAATTTCATGTCATTTGGATTTTAACTGATATAGTTATGCATTTTTGAAGTTTGGAAAAATCACTTGTTCAATGGTATAGGTCAAAAGTGACCTATAATGTAGCCTCATATCACATGCTCAAAAAAAGTTGAACTAGCTCTCACTCCAAACATCAAAGTTGAAGTAGACATCTTGAATTTGATTTTGCAACTTGGAAATATTTCATCTCATAAAAATTGAGAAAGTTATGACCTTGGGAAGTTGACTTTTAAATTAGGGTTTAGACAAAATGACCTATAATATTTCAACATAGAAAATGATTTTCGAAGCAAAAATAGCTCTAGGTCTCAACATAAAAGTTGTTTGGAATGTCATTTAGAGTAAAGTTTCTCTTGGAATCATTTTCATATGGTGAAAATTGTAGGAGATAGGGTCTAGGGAGACCCAGTTTTGATCAGATGAATTCATCTGGCCAACCACCATCAACCAACTTGCTAACCTTCAATTCTCTTGACTTTCTAGGCTCATGGTAGATCATATATGCATAAGATGATGAATTTTTAAGTGCCCCTTGAGAAATTTGATCAATTGGTGAGATAGCTTATTGGAGAAGTTACTCAAGATACCCAGTCAAACTAGGATCAAGGCAAATCACCCTCAAACTCTTGAAGAAAACTTGATCAATATAACATGTAGTAATCATTCGGACTCATATATGATGCTCATAGCCATTCTTGGATCAATTCATGGTTGTGCTCTTTGTCATGGGGGTCTCAAACCCTAGATATGAACTTGAGAGATCAATGGCCTACCTACAAAAGAGTTAGGCAAATGCAAAGACATATATTTGGTATTTTGGTTAGTAAAAATGATAAAATACAAGTATGATACAATCACAAAGTGCTTGGTGATCTCTCCCAAAACAATCCCAATGAAAAGGGGTAAGGAGGATGCCAAGGTATGATCCCAATGCTAATGCTTATGATGAAATTGCATGAGGGATCTTAGGGTCAAAATTGGGGTCTTACACTTTCTGAAAAGGTTTTAAACTGAAAATAAAGCCCAAAGGTAAAACTGAGTTTGATGAGGTGAGTTTTCTTTTATTATGAAATGAGAGTCATGATTTGAATCATACTAAGTTCTATGGATGAAGATGAATACTGTGAGCAACTGGGTCATTCGTCCCGTACCCAAAGATATCTAGAATGAGGATATGAATTCTCCACTCTCATCCCTTCTCCATTGCTTAAGGCTCATAGCGTACAATCCTAATCGCAAAGTTAATTGTTTTTTGAGTTTATTTACAAAATAGTTTTAGTTTTACTGAGAGGGAACAAAAGGGAAAAAAGAAACCCTTGAAGGTTGAAGTCTGGTTTTCATCCTGTTCTTCATGTCTGTGTAGAAAGACTTATCAATTATTCAATTTAAATTGCACTAAAGTCTATGAATAGAGGCGAATACAATGATCAACTGAGTCATTCGTCCCGTACCCAAAGATTTTCAGAATGAGGATAAGAATTCTCCATTCTCATCCCTTCTCCCTTACTTAAGGCTCATGACGTGCAATTTGCATCATAACTGACGAGTGTTGAAGTTGATTTTCCTTGTAGCTTTATGTGATGAAAGGTTGTATTTGAAGAATGAAGAGACTTCAAAATCACTTGAATCAAATTGTGCCAAAGTCTATGAGTAGAGATGAATACAATGAGCAACTGGGTCATTCTCACGTACCCAAAGATATTTAGAATGAGGATATGAATTCTCCACTCTCACCACTTCTCTATTGCTTAAGACTCATGACACACAATTTGACTCATGATCGATAAGTGTTGAATTTGACCTTTGTAGTGCTTGAGTAGTAGTCCTGTCTTATACTTATTTGAAGTCTTGATCTTTGCTCTTCGAATTTTGATTGAAGTTTTGAGATCCAGTATCCATTACAGCTCAAACACAAGGACTTGCCCTATCAAGTGATCAAGGGTCTTTTGATCACTTGACCATGCTTGGGGGAATTGAGCACAGTCAAAGGATTTAGTTGATCAAAGTTCACTTTGATCAACTTAATCAAATGAGAAATAACAGTTGAAAATTAATATAGAACAATCTAAATGGTTAATTGATAGTTAGAAGAATATCTACAAGTTCTAAAACTAGGGGAACATGCAAGATTATACCATTTCTAAACCTAAGGTAAAACAATCAAATTCACAAATCTATTAATATTGAATTAAATCCTAATCATGCCCATTCTAATACAAATCAATTCTAAATCTAATCTATTCTAATTAACTCTAATCCTAAAAAATATCTAATTAACTCTAATTCTAAAAACTAGTTAAAACTAATGAATTTCTAACATCTAATCAAAATATTTCTAATTAATTTCTAATTAACCTAAAAACTAATCAAGACTAAAATCATTATAAACCTAAACTAATTCTAAAAAATTAATTAAAATCCAAATCCTAATTTTAATTAGGATTTAAACTCCTATTTCTAAACAAACAATGAAACCGAATAAAAGAACAAGCCAAAAAATGGTGAATGGACCTTAGGGTGATCAATTGGAACAGGGGGGTGAAGCGTATAACCATGGGAATGCATGGAGAGGAATATGTTTTTGGGCATTAGGCCTAAACAGCCAAGGCAATACAACGGATAACCATGTTTAACTCAACCCCTTCATTGTTGTATCTCAGGAACACGCTGCGCCGGTCTTCGAGATGTCCAAAACGCGATGTAAAGCTTCACCGCGCCAGATCCCAACATATTCTTCCTCATGCGCGCGATCAATGATGAATCATGATGAGCCTGACAAATCAACGACGAGCATGACCGTCCAATCACGAAACCAACAACAACTTGCAAACGTGTCGAATCAAAAGCACGAAATCAAAATTGAAAATGGGAAGAAACGAGGAATACTTACTGTCATACCCCAAAATTTGCCCGTTAATCTTGCAAGACATTTTTCAAGGCACTCCAACTCATTTTTCAGGACATTGATCTTAAAGGAACAAAGACCCAGCACACAGGTGGCCAAATCCAGAAAATGACTTAAAATGGCTTGCTCGCTAGGCGAGCAAAATCATTCGCCTAGCGAACCCTTCGCTGCACCACTCGCCTAGCGAAGCTTGCGAATACCATAAATTTTGGGCTTCATTCTGAGCCCATCAGGTCACAAAAATTATTATAAATAGCAGAGCTTCATTCACAAATAGGGGAGGATACGGACAGAAACCCTAGCAAGGAAACCCTGACAGAAGCAACCGAACAAACCCCGAAGGTTAACCGAGAGAATTCAGAGCAACCCTAAAGGAAACCTTGAAGGCAACTCATCTGCACAAAGGTTACCTCCGCCCAGCTCAATCCGACACCAACCCTAAGAGTGATCTGCCAATTCACCGGTGTAATTCAATTGCAAACAGGTTTGCACATCATTACCGTTTTATGCTTCCAATTTGCAATCTCTAAATACATGATGCATTATGATTGAATTTTTGGATATGTAATTAGATTTTGCATGTGGGTTTAAGTATGCATGAATATCCTGAATGTTTAACCATGTAATTTCGGTAATGGATGCCATAGGGTTCGGAGTTCCGGAAATCGTACTGTTATCAAACTCAAAACCCGCAGCCGTTCGCTAGCACATCGCGAAGCGAACATGCAGCGAGGGTTCGCCAAGCCTTCGCTAGGCGAGGCAGTAGCGAACATGGCATTCGCTAATTTTTCCTGTTCTGTTCTGTGCTTATCTAATATGAGTTATTATAACCGTGCATTGTTTACCTAACATTATTATTACTCTTTTGTTTGGTGCAATCCTCGATTGCACCCCGTCTTGGTATTCTAACCCGTTTGTTGAATTTTGTGAGGGCTCACATACTTCCGAAGAACGTAGATGGCTAGGTATTCCGCTTTATTTGTTGGATACCCTTGTGGAGATGTATTCTAAATTACCTAATTGATTACAAATATTGCCTTTGAATACATGATCTTGGTCCTCTTTTTGTTGCCTTACGGTATTACGGTCATGTCCCGCGAATGTGGGGATACACTTAGCAAAGACCCTTCGATTAAATCATCATGTCCCTATAAGATAAATCATAGTCCCTCGGATGTTGCCTTCGAATATATGACTTTGTCCCTCGACGACCCTTCGTTGTAGCCTACGGTTAAATGATGATCGTCCCTTCGAATGCTAAGGTATCCTTACAACTGTTGCTTTCAATGACCAATCGATGACCCTACGATGTCCCTTTACATCCAAAGGATAAAACTACTTACTTCTCAATAGTAAGGACAATTTTACCCTCATAAGGATAGGAAATACCCCTAAAGACCTTGGGTAGGTATAACTCTTAAATGCTTACTCACAAATTTTAAATACTTTTCACACCTCACACCTTTCAAAACATCTATTAGAAAATCACCACTTGGTATACATTCGTACTAGAATCATTGCCAAGTGTAGCACCTCAAATTTGCACCTACCATTTTGTACATTCATTTCATATTAGGTCATGACATAACATAGTCCACTGCATAGCATTGCATTGTCCTTTGCCCAAGTGCAAGTCATCAGACAAGATTAGGTCAACTGGTCAGGAGAATCAGTCAAGCAAGCAAGCAAGTTTAATTCCTATTGAAGCAAAGCCCTAGGGTTGGTTTAACAAGTTCACATGGCCTAGGGATCATTTTGGAGTGATTTGGCCAAAGATTGGATGTTCAGAAGTCATCAGTCATTGCACAATGCATCTGAAACCCTAGAAAGTCAACTGTGGTCAACTGTGCCAGAATTCATGGATTTGAAGGTGGGAGATGGTTTGAAAGGCCTCATTCATGTCCATACAAGTCTCATTTGACATTTCAAAGATCAAGATTGAAGAATTTGAGGTCAGATGAAAAGTTTCCAAAAATAGTAAGTGACCTGTAATTTCAAACTGCCAAAAATGGAAAGGTCTTCTCCTCAAATTTACATCATCATACAAGCTTAAAATGGAATTTTGTCCAACATGAAAGTTGAAGATCTTGCTCTCACCTTTCCAAAAAGTCCAAGAACATGAATTTCTCATTTGTGGTTGGCAAGTTATGATCAAATCATTGTCAAGAAAAGTTGAACTTCAATGAGGCATAACTTTTGATCCATTTGGCCAATTCATGTGATTCTTTTTTGAGCAAACTCCATTTTACATGCTTTATCCAAATCATTCATTACATTTCATCAAAAATCATCACATCAAAAGTCCATTTTTCAAGTGACTTGAATTTGAAAAAGGGAGGGAAAAAAGTCACTTTCAAAACTATGCATTTTCTACACATAATTCCACTTGAACTTGGTCTAAAATCAAAATTGGAGTGTGTTTGGCAAGAGAAACATGCACTGTAGCAAGGAATTGCATAACATGAGGGTGGCATGACCAATTTAGCATGAAAATGCATTTTCACTAATTCACTTCCATTTCAGCTAATTGAGATTAACAAAATAATTAACAGCACATATAAATAGTTAATCCTAACTGAATCCATCATTAACAATCATTCAAACAGATCTAGATCAAGAATTGCACAATTCTCTCAACTTTTCATCTTCATCTTTTCTGCAAATCTTCATAGAACTTGCGTTGATTCTCCATTGGTTCACCATCTACAACCATCACTGAGCTGAATTGAAGCAAGAGAGCAAGGATTTCCAGCTGATTCTTGGACTGTTGAACATAGCATCTCCTATGGCAGCTGCAGATTCCTTCGAATTCAGGCATTGTTGAGCATCAAATCATCATCCATTCTTCCATTTGAGAGTTGTGTGGCATCTGTTTTTGCTTATCCAAGCTTGAAAGCCACGAATTCAACGTTGTCATCACTTGAAGGTTAGAAATCGATTCTTGTAATTCGTGCAATTGTGATATGCTTCTGGTAGATCTTGGATTGTAGAGTAGCATGCACTTTGTGGATTTGAATTTCATTAAGAATCGAAGAAGTTATGTGGATCTGAAGTTTGGTTGTGAAAACTTTCTTGGATCGATTCGTTTAACATGATTAGAATTAGGTCAAATTACTGTTAGATTATTGATGTGCATGATGAGACGAGTCGAATGATATATCATTTGTCAATTTCTGTGAAAAATGTTCATGACCTGGATTTTGGATGAAGAACAGTTTGAATGTGTGAAGAACATTTTCCAGATTCGTGTTTGATCGGCTCCCCGTGCGTTTGCATGAATTACCTTGTTTTTGAGCCATGTAGCGAATCACAGCGTGCCACGCATGCTAAATGAAACGCCGCGTTTTGTTAGGCGCGCCAAGTTTGAAAGCGAACCTACTTCGATTCCGCCTGGAGACATTCTCAATTTTGGACTTTGGCATTTATTTCATTCATATTTCACATGTTCATCATGCCTTATTCCCTTTTTTTTTATTTTCTTTCCACATTCAAAAAATCACAACTCTCTCAATAATAATCCAATTAATATGAGATTTTTTCCATGATAATCCTTGCCATGTCTAGTATTTTTTGAATATTTTTGTGGAAATTGTGCACATGTGGATTTCTGTTTTGCCTAGGGTTTGTTTTCATATGCCATTTGTCGCACCATGCTTACTATTTTGATCATGAAATGATGATGATTAATTGGAAATTCTTGAGATTTTACACGTGAATTCTAGACTCATTCCTGGTCATTTTGGTATATGGTTTGTGATTTTTGAGTTCCTGGATTGTGAGATATGCTGTGATCTTTAGAGGTGTGACAATTTGTGTCACACCATTTCTTGTGCAACTTCATGATTTTTGTTACCATGCCATATGAACTCTAAATGACTTGAATTTTTGCATGTTGAATCTCCTGGATGTTACGCTTGAATGCGAATTTTTGTGGATATTTTGAGTGCATTTCCAATTTGATTGGGATTTTCTCCCCTGCTTGACCAATTGTTGACTTCTTGTGAGACATGATTTTATTTGATTTGTGAAATTCTTGTTGTTAATTGGATGGACTTGAAATTTGGCATGTGTATTATAGACATCTTGAAGTTTTCCATGGCTTTGGTTTCATTCATTTATCATGTTTGGTTTCTGTTTTATGCTTGCTTGAAATTGATGCATGTTTTGATGCCTTGTATGAGCTTGTTTGAACTTGTGTTGACTTGATGAATTTAAATGAATTGCTTACCTTGGTCCAAATGACCTGAAATTTGGTATGATTGTCATGTTATGAATTCTGTTTGACCATGAATTTTTTGGGGATTTATTGAAATGTTTGTGAGTTGATTTGAGTTTAATCTTTCTCTTTGGTTCTATGAGCTTCAAATTGCATGTTTTGTACTCTTTGCTTCATGAAATGATAATGGTTGATGATATGAATGTGAAACCACTTGGATTTGTTTCTTATTTGATTGATCTTGATTTTTGATAAGTTTCATGTTCTGTTTTGACTTTTTGCTCTCATTTTGACCCTAGTCTTGTACTAGTGGTTTGTGTTCTCACATTTGAGCTTTGTTTCAGGTCAAAGAGCACAATTGCTTATAATTGATGATGTGCACTCAATTGGAGTTGGTTTATTGCTTGTTTATGACTAACTTTGAGTTTGTTTGGTAGGCATTGAGACTTGTACTTATGCTTTGTGGCTTGCACCTTTGTGCATTGATGATTGTTATCTGTTTGTGTTGTGGACTTGTAATTTTCTGTTTGACTTGTGTTTGTCTGGTATACTGATTATGTTGGATTGATTTCAGGTACCTTAGTCGCTATAGTTCCATTGTGAACTTGTGTTTGCTTTGCTTGCTAGCTTGAGCATTGAGGTATAATGATCTCTTCTCCATGTAGTCTGGAAGACCTGGCCTGTTACTTGGCCAGGCACCTGTCTGAAGCCCTCCTTAAGAGGCAATGTTTGTGCTTGTTTATTTTTGTCCCCAAGCAGGAAAAGACCTTTGTTAAGGCAATTGGCAGACATAAGAGATGTGCAATCCATTTCCTGCTATTCTGTTGAGTCGTCCCTTGGCTCACATCACATGTTGATGCCTTGTGGACATTAACCCCAAGATCTATGTTGAGTCAGTGTCATAAGTGTAGAAGGGTTCCCACTTTCTGGACCCACACTTCATTGTCTGAAGCTCTCCCAGGCCAGGGATAAGAGCTGTGAAGTCTAATCTTCACTCACCTTTCATCAGCTTCACCTTGACTCTCAATGTCAAGGTTAAGAGCTAACCTCACCCTGATACAGTGGCTTGTTTGTCGAGGTTGACATGACCCCTCGACTAAAGCCTAGCCTTGATGTTTGAGCCCCTTGTTGGTGTGTTTACTTCATGCTGTATGTGTTTGTGTGGTGTGATTGTATCCCCTAGGCTTGCTAGACCCCGCGTAGTCTCGTTTGCATGTCAATTAAGGTAGCACGGTTCCTTCGTATAGGACTTCCTTTCTTGCGTGAGCTTTCCTAAAACACAAACAAACATTATCCCCTCTTAAGGATACGTCAACTCCTTCTACTACAGGTGAGTAAGTCTCCAAAGGTCGAGCATCCGGTAGATTGCGTAGTGACGTTGTCCACTTAAAAAACACAAACCAACAGGAATAGTTTAGCCGAACTACGGCAACTCTGATTCTCATGTCCAGATGAGATTCGTAGGCACGAGATGCGATGTCTTATCGAGTTTGACTAACGACTAACACTAATTCTCTTCTCTCACCCTCGTTGCGATTGAGACCTTCCCCTTCTCTTGCCCTAGTTGCAATCGAGACCCTTCTTCTTGTTGTGTGCTTGGAGTCCGGTATAAGTCCATCAAGTGGCATCTGGTTTCCAGTGTGGGTGCGTTTTGGTTCGGAAGCTGATGTAAGTCCAGCGATTGGCATTCGGGTTCCAGGTTTGCCTGTGTGTGTTTTGTTTTGTTGGCGTGCGTGAGCCGAGCTACGGATGCTCTGATTCTTCTTAGTCCAAGAAGATACGTATGCATAGGATGCGACATCCTAGCGAGCATGTGTTTTTCCCAGTCCGAACTACTTCGACTCTGATGTCTATGCTGGATAGACTAAGTAGGCCCAGGACGCGATGTCCTGCCGAGTCAGTCTTGTTTGTTTTCTTGTGTCTCTTTCAGCCAGTATTTGTTTGTTTGTGAGCAGCGTTTTAGCAACCATATTCCTTCCTTTTGTGCGTGGATCCCGTCGAGTACGACGAATGCGTAGGGGTGCTAATACCTTCCCTTCGCATAACCGACTCCCGATCCCATTCTCTTTGGTCGCGAGACCATGTCTTTTCCAGGTTTACTTCGAGCGTTTCCTTTCCCTCTTTTGGGATAAATAACGCACGGTGGCGGCTCTGTTGTTCTTGTTTCCCGCCGGTTTTTCGCGTAATGCGACAGCTGGCGACTCTGCTGGGGAGTTAGAGAAGTTGACCTCTTGCTGGTCCATCTTCCCTAAGCGAGTCTCTCCTAGCATCCTCTAGGTTAGGATTTTGGTTGCTGTTTGCTGTTACTTATTGCATTCATTCATTTATTGTTTGCATTTATGTGTGCATTAATGTTTGCATTCATTCATATTCATCTGTGCTGGCTGTGCTGTGTTTCTCTGTTTGGGATGGGAGTTACTCGAGGTAAAAGGCCCAATACCCAGGCTATGAGTGAAATCTAGGAAACCTAGGAATAGAGTGATTCGTGGGAAGCGGGTGGTATGCGCCACTAAGCGGAACATTGATACCACGAGCAGTTCAGACCCTGGTGGGGTATTATCGTTACATACTTCGGGTGTGTATATGATGATATTCTGCGAAAGGTTATTTATGTTGCGTTTCTCTCGACCTTACCCTGGCCTAGATGACACCCGTGAGTGGGGAGGGAATGATCATTATTACAGGTACAGTTGGTGACTTGTGGTCCTGTTGGTGACTTGATTCCTCAGATTGGGTTCAGATGACAGTGTGTCAGTTGACTTTGGGTTTCAGATGAATTGTGGTTCAGAGTTCGAGCCGAAGCTTCGATCCTGTGTTCTGAGATGCACAGCCTGCCAGTCTTGTTTGCATCATAGCATGTTTATTTTCAAAAGAAACGCAATAAAAGAAATTAAAAAAAAAAAAGAAAAAACTAATCCCTGCATGCATATCATTTCTCAGGTACATTCCAGAGCTTGTTCCCTGATAGAGATGGCAACAGTCCCAGAGCCGAAGCGGAAGACTTGTTCCTACAGCTTTAACCGTGAGCCTTTGACGTCTCTGATAGAGTTGAGTAACCTGGTGACCAGTGATCATCTGAGGGGGTTCGTGGATCAGTATGGGGATATTCTGACACTATTGAAGATGGTAGTCGACCCAGTGCCGTTGCAGACTCTCCTTCAGTTCTACGACCCAGAGCTTCACTGCTTCACTTTTTAGGATTATCAGTTGGCGCCTACTCTCGAGGAGTACTCCATTCTGTTGAGTGTCCCGATTCAGCATCAGGTTCCTTTCTTGGATGTGCCTAAGGAGGTTGACTTCAGAGTTGTTGCTAGAACTCTCCGTTTGGGTATCAAGGAGATCAGTGATAATTGGAGGTCCAGTGGGGATGTTGTTGGTTTGCCTTTGAAGTTTCTGCTGAGAGTTGCTAGAGGAGAAGCAGAGAAGGGGAATTGGGAAGCTTTCCATGCTCAGTTAGCTGTTATGATCTATGGGATCGTCCTGTTTCCAAGTATGCCCAACTTTGTGGACTATGCTGCAGTCTGTATCTTCATTGGAGGAAATCCAGTTCCTACTCTGTTAGCTGACACTTATTATGCTATCCACAGTAGGCATGGTAAGGGTGGAGCTATCAGATGCTGTCTCCCACTTTTGCTCAGATGGTTCATGTCTCTCCTGCCAGTCAGTGGACCTTTCGTGGAGGCTCAGAGCACTTATAGGTGGACTCAGAGGGTTATGTCTCTTACTTCATATGATATCAGATGGCAGTCATACCGGATGGATGTGCGGGATGTCATTATGAGTTGTGGAGAATTCCGGAACGTGCCACTTGTGGGGACTAAGGGTTGCATCAATTACAACCCAGTTCTTTCTCTTCGCCAGTTAGGGTTCGTAATGAGTGGAAGACCACTTGAAGCTGAGATAGTTGAGAGTGTGTACTTTGAGAAGCGAAGCGACCCTGTTAGATTGGAGCAGATAGGAAGAGCCTGGAGGTCCATTGGTGTTAAGGATGGAGCTGTCTTAGGGAAAAAGTTTGCCATTGCTATGCCTGATTACACTGATTGGGTGAAGAAGAGAGTGGAAACTTTGTTGTTGCCCTATGATAGGATGAATCCTTTGCAAGTGCAACCGCCTTTGATTCTTGCTGAGCGTGTACCTGCTGAGCAGTACAAGCAAGCCCTAATGGAGAATCGCCGTTTGAAGGAGAAAGAGCAAGATGCCCAGATGGAGTTGTATCAAGCCAAAGCTGATAAGTTGAACCTAATTCATCAGCTCAGAGATGCCCAGAGTGCAGATGTTGGTGGAGTAAGGAGCAAGAAGGGATCTTATGCAGAGATGGAAAACTTATTGGATGCAGAGCACAGAGAGTGTTTGCGATTGCAGAGAGCTGAGGCCAGTTATCTGAAAAAGATCAGAGACTTGGAGAAGCAACTCAGAGACAAAGATATCCAGTTGAAGAAGGAAGTCGACCAGAGACTTGCATCAGAAAACCAACTTGGATCAGAAGTTGTAGAGCTTAGAAGACAGTTGAAGGAGAAGATCACTCCCTTGCCAGAATGTTCAGAGTGTGAACTGTTGATAGACAAGTGTCACTACTTGAAGACGCTCATTCCTGGAAGTCGTCTGTCTTAGCTTGTATTACTGATGTATATGTTGAGAATCACCCCCAGGCCTGTTGGGTGGGATTCATTGTTGTACTTCGTTGGATCTTTGAATCATTGTTGTATGATCCTGTTGCTCATTTATAGATGAGATTGTTGGCTTTATCCTGTACTCTTTGCTCTTGTATGTTGTTTCTGTGCTCCCTGTGTTGTTCTTGTTGCAGGTTGCCATCTTTTGAAGATGAATCAGGCTCTTTGAATGCCTGAGAAATGATCATATCATGTGCATCATATGCATTAGCATCATACTCATATCATTTTGCATAACAGGTGTTCTTGCGCACGACTTCTCACTCTGGTTCCTGTGTCAGGCAGGATAGCTGATCGAAGACCACACCGGTATTCTACCAGACTCAATCAACAGCGAAGCATGGATCAGGTTCAGAATGAGTTGGCTGAGATGAGGGCGAACATGACCCAGTTCATGACTATGATGCAAGGGGTTGCTCAGGGTCAAGAGGAGCTTCGGGCTTTGGTTCAGAGACAAGAGACGGTTATTCAGGCGTCTAACCGTGGTTCACCTGCTGGTATTCCTGTGACAGAGAATGTTGTTGCTGCTCCCGTTCATGACTATGCTGTGGGGGATGAACTCAGGGGTATAAGAATTAATGGACAGCCTCTTGCTGCTGAGACTGTCAATGTCAGAGCTACCCGGGCTCCGGTGCGTCATCCTGCTCCTATTGTCGACAGACAAGAGGACATGTTCACGCTGCTGAGTGAGGATGATGGTGATGTTGGAAGAGTGGAGGATAGGGATCGTAAGGTGGATGCCCTGGCTGAGAAGATTAGAGCGATGGAATGCCAGAATTCTCTCGGTTTTGACGTTACCAATATGGGGTTGGTGGAAGGTTTGAGAATCCCATACAAATTCAAATCACCCACTTTTGACAAGTATAATGGCACTTCCTGCCCTCGCACCCATGTGCAGGCATATTATCGGAAGATCTCTGCGTATACAGACGATGAAAAAATGTGGATGTACTTTTTCCAAGATAGTCTAACTGGGGCTTCTTTGGATTGGTATATGGAATTGAAGAGAGATTCTATCCGCTGTTGGAGGGATCTAGGAGAGGCTTTCTTGAGGCAATATAAGCATAACATGGATATGGCACCGAGCCGGACTCAGCTGCAGAGTCTTTGCCAGAAATCCGGTGAAAGTTTCAAGGAGTACGCCCAGAGGTGGCGTGAGTTGGCTGTGAGAGTTCAACCCCCTATGCTGGAAAGGGAGTTGACGGACATGTTTATTGGCACACTTCAGGGTGTTTTCATGGACCGAATGGGGAGTTGCCCATTTGGAAGCTTTTCTGACGTGGTCATATGTGGAGAGAGGACCGAGAGTTTGATTAAGGCTGGAAAGATCAATGATGCTAGTTCCTCGTCTTCCAAGAAACCTTTCTCTGGGGCACCTCGCCGTAGAGAAGGTGAAACTAATGCTGTTCAACATCGCCGAGGTCAGAACAGAAGTCAGTACCGTCAGGTTGCTGCAGTGACTATTCCTGCACCTCAACAACGCCAACAACCACAACAGCAGAGAGTCCAACAACAGATACCACAACAACAACAACAGCAACAACGTCCCTATCAGCCAAGGCAGAGGATGCCTGATAGACGTTTTGACCCGCTGCCCATGACCTATGCTGAGCTACTGCCTGAGTTGCTCAGACTAGGGTTCGTCGAGTTGAGGACTATGGCGCCATTGACAAAAATACCACCTGGGTATGATGCCAATGTGCGTTGTGACTTTCATTCCGGTGCGCCTGGGCACCATATTGAGAATTGCAGGGCTTTTCACCATAAGGTCCAGGACTTAATTGATGCCAAGACAATCAATTTCGCTGCTGTGCCAAATGTCGTGAATAACCCCATGCCTGCACATGGTGCACACCGGGTGAACTGCGTTGAAGGGGAAGAAGTTGAGGATCTGGTTATCAGTGTTGATGAAGTTCAGACCTCTTTGCTGGTTGTTAAGGGCCGTTTGCTGAGTAGTGATGTCCACTCGGGCTGTGATAAAGACTGTATGGGCTGTGCAGAGTCAGATAATGGTTGTATGCAGTTGTGGGCTGGTATTCAGAAACTGATTGATGAGGGTTGTGTCCAGTTTGGCCGGGCTGATAATAGAGATCGTGGGGCAGTGTCTACTGTCACAATATTTTTCAAACCGTCTGAAGGACGTGGGCCGAGGGCTGTTGGTAGTGCGCCTACAACAAGTGGTAATCCAGTTACCATCTCTGCACCAGTTTCTACCAGTAATCCGACAACGATTGTCGCTCCGGTCAGAAGGGCTGTGGATAGCAGGGCTGTGCCTTGGAGATATGACAATGCCTACCGGAATAATCGAAGGGCTGAGAATCGGGTCAGGCCGTCGGATCAGGCTCCCGTAACTATTGTTGCACCTAGTAGAGCTCCTGTGGCGAGTGCAAGTCCAGTTGTGGACAATGTCGGTGGACCGGGAGGTTTTACTCGCAGTGGACGGCTGTTTGCGCCTCAACCATTGAGGGATGCTAATGCTGAGGCATCTACTAGAGCGAAGGGTAAACAGGCAGTGGTTGACGAAGAACCTGCTCAAATGAATGTGCCTGGTGGCTCGTTTGAAAAGGACGTGGAGGAATTCATGAGAATCATTAAGAAGAGTGACTACAAGATCGTAGATCAACTCAACCAGACTCCGTCCAAGATCTCGATACTCTCTTTGCTGTTGTGTTCTGAGGCACATCGCAACGCCTTGTTGAAAATGTTGAATATGGCGTATGTACCTCAGGAGATTTCTGTCAACCAGTTGGAGGGCGTGATTGCCAATGTGAGCACCAGACACGGTTTGGGGTTCACTGACCTTGATTTGACGCCTGAGGGGCGAAACCATAACAAGGCCTTGCATATCACGATGGAGTGCAAGGGTGTTGTGTTGTCACATGTGCTAGTCGATACTGGCTCTTCTCTGAACGTGCTGCCGAAGCAAATCCTGAAGAAGATATCTGTTGAAGGGGTTGTGCTTACTCCGAGTGACCTGATTGTGAGAGCATTTGACGGATCCAAGCGTTCTGTCTTTGGTGAAGTCACCTTGTCTGTGAAGATAGGTCATGAGGTGTTCGACATCATCTTCTATGTCATGGACATTCAACCTGCTTACAGTTGCTTGTTGGGGCGTCCATGGATACATGCAGCAGGGGCAGTCTCGTCAACTCTCCACCAGAAGCTCAAGTATGTCTGGAACGGTCAGATCGTGACCGTGTGCGGCGAAGAAGATATCTTGGTGAGTCACCTATCCTCGTTCAAGTATGTCGAGGTGGATGGCGAGATCCACGAGACTTTGTGCCAGGCATTTGAGACTGTGGCTCTTGAGAAGGTGGCATACGCTGATCAGAAGAAGCCGGGTGCTTCAATCGCTTCGTACAAGCAGGCCAAAGAGGTTGTTGACTCCGGTAGAGCTGAAGGCTGGGGCAAGATGGTGGACTTGCCGGTTAAAGAAGATAAATTTGGTATTGGCTATCAACCGTTGCAAGCGGAGCAGGGTGTGCCAGCAGGTCCTAGTACCTTTACCAGCGCTGGGCTGATGAATCACGGTGACGTCTTTGCAGCCGATGTTGAAGACAGTGACAGTGATATTGATCTCAACTGCTGGGTTCGCCCGAGTGCACCAGGGGAAGTGATCAGGAACTGGACAGCAGAGGATATAGTCCAAGTTACTCTTCAAACAGAGTAATTTTCTTTTGTTTTTCATTCTGCACAAAACCCTACGTTCTGCCCAAGGCGTAGTGGTTCATTGTAGGGCCACATCATGTTTTCAATGATTATCATGAATAAAGGACATTTTGCATACAATTTTGTGATCCCTGTCTTTCTATTTTTGTTTTCACTTTTTCAACAAAAAAATATAAATGGCAATGTTTTTGTTTTGTGACTTTATTGAACTCTTTTTCTAAAACAAAGCATTAAACATGCATAAGTGATATCACGACATCTACTATGAACAGTTCTGTTATGGCTCAGTATGATTTCGATAATCCCATCTACCAAGCTGAAGAGGAGAGTGAGGAAGACTGTGAGCTCCCGAAAGAATTGGCTAGATTGCTGAAGCAAGAGGAAAGGGTCATCCAACCTCATCAGGAGGAGTTGGAGATTGTTAATCTTGGTACTGAGGACGTCAGAAGAGATATCAAGATCGGGGCTGCTTTGAAGACAGAGGTCAAGAGCAGGTTGATTGAGATGCTGAGAGAGTATGTAGAGATATTCGCCTGGTCTTATCAAGATATGCCTGGGTTGAATACTGATATTGTGGTTCATAGACTACCTCTCAGAGATGATTGTCCTTCGGTCAAGCAGAAGCTTCGTAGAACAAGTCCTGATATGGCTGTGAAGATCAAGGAAGAGGTTCAGAAGCAGTTCGATGCTGGTTTCTTGTCAGTAACAACCTACCCACCGTGGGTGGCCAACATCGTTCCCGTGCCAAAGAAGGATGGCAAAGTCAGAATGTGTGTCGATTACCGGGATCTGAACAGGGCGAGTCCGAAAGTTGATTTCCCATTACCTCACATTGATGTATTGGTTGATAATACAGCTCAATCCTCGATATTCTCTTTCATGGATGGTTTCTCGGGCTATAATCAGATTAAGATGGCGCCATAGGACATGGAAAAGACGACATTCATTACACCTTGGGGCACGTTCTGCTATAAGGTGATGCCATTTGGGCTGAAGAATGCCAGTGCTACCTATCAGAGGGCTATGACGACTCTCTTTCATGACATGATGCACAAAGAGATTGAAGTGTACGTGGATGACATGATTGCGAAGTCGCAGACAGAAGAGGAGCATTTGGTTAATTTGCAGAAGTTGTTTGACAGATTGGTCAAGTTCAAACTGAGGCTGAATCCAAACAAGTGTACGTTTGGTGTGCGATCCGGGAAGCTGTTAGGCTTCATTGTCAGTGAGAAAGGGATTGAGGTTGACCCAGCAAAAGTCAAAGCTATTCAAGAAATTCCTGAACCGAAAACGGAAAAGCAGGTTCGTGGGTTTTTAGGGAGATTGAACTACATTGCAAGGTTTGTATCTCACCTAACTGCCACGTGTGAACCAATATTCAAATTGCTCAGTAAGAATCAAGCAATCAGGTGGAATGATGACTGTCAGAAAGCTTTTGACAAGATAAAAGAGTATTTGCAGAAACCTCCAATCCTGATTCCTCCAGTTCCAGGGAGACCGCTGATAATGTACCTGTCAGTGACCGAGAATTCGATGGGGTGTGTATTGGGTCAGCATGACGAGTCTGGTCGAAAAGAGCATGCCATATACTACCTTAGCAAAAAGTTTACCGACTGTGAAATCAAATATTCACAGCTTGAGAAAACTTGTTGTGCTTTTGCCTGGGCTGCTCGCCGACTGAGGCAGTATATGTTGAACCATACTACCTTGTTGATTTCCAAGATGGATCCAGTGAAATACATCTTTGAGAAGCCGGCTCTCACTGGACGTGTTGCTCGTTGGCAGATGATCTTAACGGAATATGATATCCAGTACATGTCGCAGAAGGCTATCAAAGGTAGTATTTTGTCAGACTATCTCGCCGAGCAACCGATCGACGACTATCAGCCGATGATGTTTGAATTCCCAGATGAAGACATCATGTATCTTAAGATGAAAGATTGTGAAGAGCCTCTTGTCGAGGAAGGACCGGATCCTGATGACAAGTGGACGTTGATGTTCGATGGGACTGTGAATGTAAATGGTAACGGTGTTGGTGCAGTGTTGATCAATCCGAAAGGTGCCCATATACCTTTTTCTGCCAGATTGACTTTTGACGTCACCAACAATGAAGCTGAGTATGAGGCTTGTATCATGGGGATAGAAGAAGCCATTGATTTGAGGATCAAAACACTTGACATATTTGGAGATTCAACTCTAGTGATCAATCAGGTCAATGGAGATTGGAATACGAACCAGCCGCATTTGATTCCGTATAGAGATTACAACAGAAGAATACTGATGTTCTTCAAGAAGGTGAAGCTGTATCATGTCCCCCGGGATGAGAATCAGATGGTTGATGCTTTGGCTACTTTATCCTCTATGATCAAAGTTCATTGGTGGAATCATGTGCCACATGTTGCGGTAAATCGACTCGAGAGGCCTGCGTATGTGTTTGCAGCCGAGTCTGTTGTGATTGATGAGAAGTCGTGGTACTATGACATCAAGAACTTCCTCAAGAGCCAGGAATATCCTGAAGGTGCGTCAAAAAATGACAAGAAAACCCTGAGAAGGCTAGCTGGAAGCTTTTATTTGAATCAGGATGATGTGTTGTATAAGAGGAATTTTGACATGGTCTTGCTCAGATGCGTGGATAGACACGAAGCAGACATGTTGATGCAGGAAGTGCACGAGGGTTCGTTTGGTACCCATGCTGGTGGTCATGCAATGTCGAAGAAATTGTTGAGAGCCGGTTATTATTGGATGACTATGGAGTCCGATTGTTTCAAATACGCTCGGAAGTGCCATAAGTGTCAAATTTATGCTGATAAGGTGCATGTACCACCAAGCCCGTTAAATGTCATGAATTCGCCTTGGTCGTTCGCCATGTGGGGCATCGACATGATTGGGAAGATTGAGCGTACTGCTTCGAATGGACATCGATTCATCTTGGTTGCGATCGACTACTTCACCAAGTGGGTGGAAGCAGCTTCCTATGCTAATGTTACCAAACAAGTGGTTGCCCGGTTCATCAAGAAAGAAATCATCTGTCGTTATGGGGTTCCTGAGAGAATCATCACTGACAATGGTTCGAATCTCAATAGCGAGATGATGAAAGAGCTTTGTAAAGATTTCAAGATTGAACATCACAATTCTTCTCCTTACAGACCGAAGATGAATGGTGCTGTAGAGGCGGCAAATAAGAACATCAAGAAGATTGTGCAGAAGATGGTCGTAACGTACAAGGATTGGCATGAGATGCTGCCTTTCGCTTTGCATGGGTACCGTACCTCAGTACGTACGTCGACCGGGGCAACCCCGTACTCCCTTGTGTATGGCATGGAAGCAGTCCTACCAGTTGAAGTGGAGATCCCTTCTCTGAGATTTTTGTTAGATGTCAAGCTGGACGAAGCCGAGTGGATTCGAACAAGGTTTAATGAGTTGAGCCTTATCGAAGAGAGACGGCTTGCAGCTGTGTGCGTCCTCGAAGCTATCAAAGAAGGATGAAGCGAGCCTTTGATCAGAAAGTGCTTCCTCGAAGCTATCAGATCGGTGATCTAGTTTTGAAGAGGATCCTTCCTCCCGGTACAGATAACAGGGGCAAGTGGACTCCTAATTATGAAGGTCCATATGTTGTGAAGAAGGTTTTCTCCGGTGGAGCCTTGATGCTTACAACTATGGATGGTGAAGATTTTCCGTCCCCTGTAAACTCAGATATAGTCAAAAAATACTTCGCATAAATTGACCCGCTGGACAAAAAGAATAAAAGAGTCCAGGCAAAAAAGGGCATCCCGGCGAACCAAAAAAACAGAAAGAAAAGGTTCGGGCAAAAATTAGGGATAAAATGAAAAGAACTTGTACACCCGGTAAGTCGAAAACCCGCAAGGGCGGCTTAAGCAAAAATGGGTATCCCGGTGGATTGAAAACCCGAAAGGGCGATCCAGCCAAAAGAGGGATAAAGCGAAGACTACAGTCTGAGTTATCTGTACTTCATCGCGTTTCGTTGTCTGCCATCTCAAAAGATGTGATCGGTCCAGTCATTCTTCTCAGAAAGCAAGGGTTGGGAGGAAAACTGATGATCTGTGAGTTATAACAGAATTGGGAAATAGTGGATGCCGTGTTCACATTGCCATTAGAATAGATTTTTCCTTTTGTGCGCAATTACCTCTTTCTAGGAATTGCTTCCCAATGTATTCGCCTTTTCAGACACATTTTCAATCAATAAAAGTCGTTATTCAGATAAATAGCTCTCTTGTTTTTATTTTACTGTTTTGTTTGCAAAAATGTCCGAATTTTTGATAAACATTGCATATAAAAACATGAAGGCTTAACAATAACTTGCAGGAAGATAAAACATTTGAAAATCATTTTGAATGTTGAGGACACTTGAGCATATCTTGTCCATGTATCCCCTGGGGAATTTTGTTGTGCTGTTTTGCAGGTCGTTATCTGTGAGAATGCTTCCCCAGCAGATACTTCTCCAAGTAAGTTTGAGAGCTATCAGAGCTGTATTTTCCTTGCAGATGTCTGTGGATGGTGCCTTCTTCCGTAGCAGATCTAAGGATTGCCTATCCCCAGCAGGCCTGGAAGTAGATTATTCCCCAGTGAATATTTCCCCAGGAAAGTTCCCCATTGAGTTGGAGGGATGTTGTATCCCCGACGGAGTTGTCAGTGGAGCGTTGTTCCCCAGTAGTCGGGTTTGAAGTACTGTTATCCCCAGCGTGGTCGTGAGCGCTCATCCCCATTGGGTCCTGTGAAGGATGTCCTCAGTGGAGTCTATTCTTTCCCCAGCAACAGTTTTGTTTCTCCAGCATGAGTGAGAAGTCGGCGATCTCCCCGCAGAGTATTCCTCAAACAAAGTCTCCCCACAGAGTCGGAATATCTGATCAGTTTTGGCTCCCCCCAGCCGGAGTTTTCTTCATTTGCATTTTGCATATAGTAATCATTGCATCCTCAAAAATGCGTAGCATTTCCATTCATAATGGAGCATTACGCCATAGAAAAATTCAAACATACGCATTCATGTGTTCGCAACCAGTCAGACCGTATCCCCGGCAGAGGCGAATCGTTGTTCAACATCTGTACAACATGTTTGCTACAATTGCTCTTGATGGCGTTCAGGATTGATACCCCCCAGAGAGGGTTATTTCCTCATCCGTTGGTGAAAGGAAAGCATGTTTCTCCCCAGTGAGACCCCCTGCAAGCGTGTAGCCTTGCCCAGACATGTAGATGTCATTATCCTATCAGCACCCGCGTGTGTTATTTCTTTGGTGTCGGTAAACACCATCTTTCGGTGCTTTCCCAGTCATGCGTAGTGTCTGGTCTTCTTTTGATGTCGGTAAACATCATCTTTCGATGTTCGTAACGTCGTCCTCCTTCCCTAGTGAAGCATTTCTCCTCTCCGTTGGTGTCGATAAACGTCGAGTTTTTCCCGATCATCCGTTGATGATTTGGTTGTGTTCATTATCCCCAGAAGAGTTTCCTCCTCTCCGTTGGTGTCGATAAACGTCGAGTTTTTCCTATGCGTCCGTTGACGTATAGTTGCTTATTCCCCACAGATCATTTGGTAATACCATATGATTCCCCTCAGAGTTTCCTCCTCTCCGTTGGTGTCGATAAACGTCGAGTTTTCCCTAGTCGTCCGATGACGTCTAGTTGTACCCTTCCCCATGCGGATTGACCTCTCCGTTGGTTTCGATAAACGTTGAGTTTTTCTCATTCGTCCGTTGACGTTTGATTGTATATCCTGTCCTCCAGTCATTCGTTAATGTCTGGTTAATTCCCAGCCAGATTCCCCAGTAGAGTCGTCGGTGGCGTCCTATTCGGTTTTCGGTTGTTATACCCCTTTCCTAGTGAAGTTTCCTCCTCTCCGTTGGTGTCGATAAACGTCGAGTTTTTCCTAGTCGTCCGTTGACATCTAGATGTATTGCTTTCTGCCCAGTTCATCCATCGTCCGTTGATGTCTGGTCTCCTTCTCCGTTGGTGTCGATAAACGTCGAGCTTCTCCCGTTCGTCCGTTGACGTCTGGTCGAGTTTTCTCCTTCTCCGTTGGTGTCGATAAACGTCGAGCTTCTCCCTTTCGCCCGTTGACGTCTGGTCGAGTTTTCTCCTTCTCCGTTGGTGTCGATAAACGTCGAGGTTCTCCCTTTCGTCCTTTGACGTCTGGTCGAGTTTTCTCCTTCTTCGTTGGTGTCGATAAACGTCGAGCTTCTCCCTTTCGTTCGTTGACGTCTGGTCGAGTCTTCCCAGTTCATCCGTCGTCCGTTGATGTCTGGTTACCTCTCCGTTGGTTTCGGTAAACGTCGAGTTTTTCCTGGTCGTCCTCCAGTTGAGTTACCTCTCCGTTGGTTTTGGTAAACGTCGAGTTTTTCCTAGTTGTCCGTTGGCATCTAGTTGTGATTTCTATTCCCATTCAGCGTCTTGAGATGTCTGGAAGTGGTTGTACCCTTGAGAGAAAAACCAGAAAAGAATCAAAATCCCCCGTAATAAATATCAGATCCCAGTGGACATTTCCGTTGGTGGATCCACGCATTGAGCAAATTTCTACGGTTCTTCGGTATTCAATCCCTGTTTACCCTGAAAGTCTGACAGCCGTTGCTCTCATCCATTCGGGTTCCCAGTTGATTGAATAGGGGCAGCTGTAGCACCTCAAATTTGCTACAGCTATCAGATATAGTAGGGCCATCTCAAAACTTCCAGCACAGACAGGACAGACCCAGAAGACAGTTTACAAAGATCAATATGACTTTAGCACAAGCACTGCGGGGTATGCTAAAAGCAAATTTGATTACCCTCAGAGATCCTCCTGCAAATCCCAACACTACTTCTCCTCGTTATAATCCCAATGCCAGGTGTGCATATCACTCTGATAGCCCCGGGCATGATACAAACGATTGTTGGTTGTTGAAGAATAAGATTCAGGATATGATCGACGCTGGAGAAATTGAATTTGATCCTCCAGAGACTCCTAATGTCATCACTGCTCCTATGCCTAATCATGACAAGACTGTTAATGATGTGGATGACAATTCTCACATTTCTAATGTAGCTGACTTAGCATCTCCTCTCCTGACCATCAAGAAGAAGTTGTTGCAAGATGGTTTATTTCCAGGTTGTGCTGAAAATTGCGATCTCTGTATACCCCGACCCAATGATTGCTTGAAGTTGAGGAGTGGTATTCAACGGCTGATGGATGATCGCACAATTCTCTTCGAAAAGATTCCTAAGGTGGAAAACCCTATTGAAGAAATATCTGTGATTGCTAGGTCCAAAGTTCCGGTGAAGATTACCGCTACTAAAGTGCCTGTGAAGATTATTGTTGAGCCCAAGGTAGCTCCCCTAATTATTACTGCACCTGGCCCAATACCGTATTCCTCAAGCAAAGCCATTCCGTGGAATTATGGAGGTGATGTTTACATCCATGGCGTGAAGCAAGATGATAATTCTACTAATCCTAATGACGTTGACATTATTGGGACTAGTAAAATTACTCGAAGCGGAAGGATCTTTTCTCTAGAAATCTCTCCTCCCATCCCTGAAACTCGAGGAAAGGAACCAGTAATCAATCCTTCTCAGTCAAGGACACCAGTCGAAGTTATTACCGAAGTTGTTGCCAAGCAGGAAATGGAAGAAATGCTGAAAATCATCCGCAAGAGTGATTTTGATGTGGTAGAACAGCTGGGGCATACTCCGTCTAAAATTTCGATGTTATCCTTGTTGTTATCTTCTGAATCTCATGCCAATGCATTGATAAAATTCCTGAAGACCGCTCATGTACCTCAGGAGACATCTGTCGATCAGTTCGAAAACTATGTTGCTAACCTGACTGTCGACAATGGCCTAGGTTTTTCCGATGCTGACCTGACACCAGCAGGAAAGAATCATAACAAAGCTCTGCACATCTCCATTGAGTGTAAGGGGATCACCTTGGCTCACGTGTTGATCGATAATGGCTCTTCTTTGAATGTTCTACCGAAAGCTGTACTCGGTAAGCTTGACTATAAAAGCCTTGAACTGAAGCCTAGTGACGTTGTGGTGCGTGCTTACGATGGTGCGAAGAGTGTTGTCCATGGTGAAGTGGTTCTCCCTATCAAGATAGGACCTCAAATTTTCAACACTACCTTTCATGTAATGAACATTCGTCCTGCCTATTCCTGCTTGCTGGGACGCCCTTGGATTCATGGGGCAAGTGCTGTAGCGTCATCTCTCCATCAAAAGCTGAGGTATCCAATAGAGGGTAAGATTGTCACTGTGTGTGGAGAAGAAGAGTATATGGTCAGTAGTGTGCATACCTTCAGATACGTCAAGATGGATGGTTGTCGCATCCGCGAAAAAACAACCGGCGGGACTCAAATAAAGACACAACACAGAGCCGTCACTGCACGTTATTTATCCCAAAATAGGGAAAGGAAACGCTCAGAAAAACCTGGAAAGGAAATGGTCTCGCGACCAAAGAGAAAGGGTAAGGGAGTCGGTTACGCAAGGGGAAGGTATTAGCACCCCTCACGTCTGTCGTACTCGACGGGATCCACGTTCTAAGAAAATAAAAGGTTGCTAAAACATCACACACACACTCACCGAAGACAACACAGGTGGGGTTAAGAGAAAGAGAGCTCGATAGGACGTCGCATCCTATGCCTACATATCTCGTCTGGAACGAGAATCAGAGCCACTGTAGTTCGGCTTACGCACGCCAAACAACACAAAACAAATAAACAGATGGCAAACGTGGAGCCCGACAACCACTCGATGGAATTACGTCAGCATCCGAACCAAAACACGCACAAAACGGCAAACGTGGAGCCCGACTGCCAATCAATGGACTTACGTCAGCATCCGAACCAAACACACAATCAGATAACAAGCAAACACACACAAAAAAGGAAAAAAAGTGCCAGGAGAGGTCTCGCACGACCTCCTGCCTACATACCTCGTCTGGAACGAGGATCAGGGCGATGTAGTTCCCCTTCAAGGGAAAGAAAATCTAGCCAGAAACCGAGGGAAGACGCACTACCAGGGAGCTGGACTCGAGCCTAGTGTTGTCATGCATCATTACCCTATGTTCAGGTTTCTACCTACTTGCGCAACTGCAAGCTAATCCTATCCAGGAAGAAAGCAAGCATACAAGCATACAGATCAAAACAAGCATTTCAAGCAAATATTCACATAGCACACACTATAACCAATCAAGTGAGGCTCAAACAATGGGTTTGACTGCCGAAGCAAGTCATCTGTACATGGGTAGTATTCGCTCTTAACCTTGCCATTACGAGGCTAAGGTGAAGCAGATGAAAGGTGAGTGAAGATTAGACTTCACAGCTCTTATCCCTGACCAGGGAGAGCTTCAGACAAAGGAGCGTGGGTCCAGAATGGAGGGACCCTTCTACGCTCAAAGACTCTGACTCGATTGTGCAACAGCACAGGATCTTGGGTTTGTGTCCCAATGCATCAACACACAGCCGTGTGAGCAGAGGGACGACTCACAGAATAGTGGGGGATAGATTGCATATCCCTTGGGTTCCGCCAATTGCCTCATAAAGGTCTTTACCTGCTTGGCACAAAAGTAAACAATCACAATCATCGCCTCTTAAGGAGGACTTCAGACAGTTGCCTGGCCAGGTAACAGGCCAGGTCTTCCAGACTACATGAAGAATAGAAGTCCTACCTCAAGTGGTTTAAAAACCAAGCAACAGCAAGCAAGTTCTTAAAGAACTGTAAGCGACTTAATGTACCTGAAATCAATCAAGTATCATCAGTACTCAGACAAACCAACAATAAACAACAAAAGTCAATCTATACAGACAACACAAGTTAATGCACATAAGTGCAAGCCATGAGCTCAAGCTCAAGCATCAAATCCTACAACACAAAATCAATGTTAGTTCTCAACATCAAACAATCTCAATTTAATTGACTTGAAGCATTCTCCTTAAGCCTTTTGCATTTTATCCTGAAAATCCAAACCAAATGTGAGAAACTAGACCACTAGGCCAAGCCTAGGGTCCAAAAGTGAGAAAAAAATCTAAACAGCAAGCAATTCTCAACCAAAATCAAATTAAAACAAATCAAAAGCAAATGCAATTGGTCCCATGCTCATATCATTCATCAATATCATTTCATGACCAAAACAAGTCAAACTAGGTCAAATGGAACCTCAAATGTCCAAACAGAATAACTTCAATCAAAAGCATATCAAAACAATTCCAAAAATCCTCAAATAATTCACACCTAAACAGGACATATTCAAGGTATAGCATGTCAATTTTCAGCTCAATTGGACAAAAGGAACTAGGCCAATGAAAATCAAGAAATCCAGACACAATTATTCAAGCCAATTCAAGGCATCAACACATACATTCACTTCAAAAATTCATAAAACAGTGAAATCAATTAAGAAATGAATGGGACCAAAACAGTGATGTCCTACAATGTGTCTATAATCAGCATACCAAATTTCACATTCATCCAAAACCATATGAGAATTTCACAAAGGATATACAAACATGTGTCATACAAGCTTGCACAATGAACATACAGTGAAGAAAAATATCAATCAAATTGAAAATGCCATAGAAAAATCCAGAACAATTCACATATTATCTTGACACATCAATGATCATTCATGCAAAATTTCAATCCAATCCAACAATCATAGGTCATGCAAATAAATTCATGAATTTGACCTAACTAGGTGAGACACAAATTGTCACACCTAGATTCAAAAAATCATATCTCAGTCATCAAGTATCCAAAAATCACAATCTTTACATGGAAATCACCATCAACATGTCCAGAATGAGCACAAAAAATTTCAAACATTTCTTTTAATGCATGAGCATTTCACAATGAAAATGGCACAACATGTAAAAAATACACACAAGTCAAAGATCCCTAGGCCAGGTCAACTTTTCACCATGCACAACTTTTGAAACCATGCCTATAAAAAACTAGAGGGAATTTGGGAGCTATCAAAAAAATTCTCATAATTTTCTGATTAACCAATATTTTTTTATGAATTTTCTAAGGTTTAAATGAATTATGAAATAATTATGGAGAATGTGTTAATTAAATAAATGAATTAATGGCAATTTCGTAATTTTCGCTCAGAATGCCAAAACTCCGCGTTTCACTAATTCGGTGTCATGCGCTGAGTGGCCAGGATTTGGCGCTAAACACCTTTCGAATTTGGCCTTGCACTGAGACGGATCAAACGAAGAACATTTCCAGAAAACCTTCATCTTCACCGTGTTCACGTTCTTCTACCTCCAGCTTCAGTTTCAAGCTTTTCTCAACCAAATCAAGCAAATCGTACACCATTCTCTTCCTCTTACAACGTACATCACTAATATGCTAACTATTTTCTCTAACACTCACTATATCTCACGGATCGAGCAATAAAAGAAATGAACACAAAACTACAATTCGACATATCTCTCACCTCACTCAATCATTTTGCAAACCACGAGTTTCATGCTAACCTATGATGAACGATCTACACAATGCATATAACAATTTAAAGAATCATGAGATTCGAATTCGCACCTTAATTCGAAGGCAGTGTTGAATCGTGATGTTTTGGCTCGAAATTCCTCCAAACAGATGAAGAAGAAGGATAGGTGAGTTGACTGGAATGCTTTGCCTAGCTCGAAATTGCTTCAAGTGCAAGAGATTTCAATTCACCATGGATGCATCAAGAATGGACAGTGGAGAATTTGATGTTCTTTGGTGATGAATTGCCAAAACAGATCAAGAAGAAGATGATTGGAGATGGCAGCAAAAAGAATCACACGATTTGGTGAAGAATTGGAAGAGTTTGATCCAATTTTGCTCTTGAAGCTTCTTGAGAAATCTTGAGAATTGGAGGGAAAATTGGTTGCAATTTCTTTTGAATTGTGATTGTTGATCAAGAGTTTGTTATGATTAAGAATTTATACTTCCAACTAATTACATCCTTAATCATGAATTAACCAAAATGAATGGTAATTAGCATAAATGTCATTTTCAAAGCAAGGGCAAAAATGCCATTTCACCACAGGCCAATGACAGCTCATTTGACAGCTCACACACTCTCAAAATGACATGTGTGATCTGTTGCAACTTGTCCCATGGCCATTGGATGTGTAATTTGCATTTTCACTATGTCATGGCACTTTATGCATTTTCCAAGTGAAGTTCAAAAGTGACTTGACCAAATATGAGACCTTGACATGTTATGACCATTCCAACCATTTTCAAATTGCATTTGTGAGGTGTTGCAAAAATCCCCATGCCAAAATTCTCATTATTTCTCAACTTGGACCATTTTGCCCCTGGATCTTTAACTGTACACTTGAAAATTGACTTTTTGCATTGACCATTTTTGATGAATTCCAATTATGCACCATGAAAGTACATGTCAAATGGAGTTTGCACATAAAAAGATCACTCAATTTGGACACTCCATGTGGAAGTTATGCCCCTCTGATTATGGGTCATTTTTGAAATTGAATGGACCATAACTTGCCAACCATGCATGGGATTTTCAAGTTCTTGGACTTTTTGGAAAGGTGAGACCAAGATCTACAACTTTCATGTTGAACAAATTTTCATTTTAAGCTTTCTTGGACACGTAATTTTGTGGTCAAAAGCTTTCCATTTTTGGAAACTTCCATTACAAGTCACTTTCTATTTTTGGCAATTTTTGTTCTGACTTGATTTTCTCCATTCTTAAGCTTTGAAATGTCAAATAACACTTGTTTCAACATGAATGAAGTGTATCCAACTCATTTCCACCTCCAAATCCATTAAGTCATGCACAATTGACCACAGTTGACTTTTTCAACTGATAGATGAATTTGGCCATGCACTGATCAATCTGAGCTCCAGTCTTCTGATGAAATGGCCCAAGGATGAAACCCCAGCCTCAATAAGCTCAATACAATCATATAATGATCGCCATATCCACTATAGACCTCATCTCCTTGCTATGCCCTGATTGGCCCACTGCAACTGATTAGGGTTGGCCAGTGGTCAAAACCTTAATCTCAAGGAATGCTGATCAAACACTTGATGATAACAAACCATGATGATGATGATGTATCATTTCAAACAAGATGAAGACCAATCTCCTAGAGAATCAAAACCCTAATTCATAGCCCAATCCTCATGTCATACCCCAAAAATTACCCATCATTTTTTCTAAAAAAAAAAAAACGAAAAAAAAAACGAAAAAAAAAAAAAAAAAAAAAAAAAAAAAAAAAAAAAAAAAAAAAAAAAAAAAAGAAATTTTTTTTTTTAATTAATTAATTAATTAATTAATTAATTAATTAAATAATTAAAATAAATAAATAAATAAAATATAACAAATTATTTTGGACTTGGGTCTCCCTCATTCCAAGCCCATTACCCACGAAATTAGTCTATAAATACTGAAGTTTCAGTAGGGGGAGTGAGACTTGGAGTTTACACTTGGAGTTTACACTGGGAGATTTACTGGAGAAAGAAGGAAGAGAAGCAAAACACTCTGAGGTTTCCTTGGAACAAAACCTTGAGGAAAAAGAAAGAGAGAGAACAGAGAAGGACGGATAGAAACTTTGGCATAGGAACCCTGCCTACCCGGAGAATTCAGAGTAAAGAAACCCTGAAGGCAGCCCATCTGCACCGAAGCCATCGTCGTCCAATTCCCGTTGCCTAACTTATTCCGATACTACAAGTGGTCAATCCCTTCAACCTTGAATTGGCAAACAGGTTTGCGTATCTCTATTGTTTATACTTTCAATTGGCCATATCTACATATATAATGCATCATGATTA
Source organism: Lathyrus oleraceus (assembly GCF_024323335.1). Taxonomy (NCBI): domain Eukaryota; kingdom Viridiplantae; phylum Streptophyta; class Magnoliopsida; order Fabales; family Fabaceae; genus Lathyrus; species Lathyrus oleraceus. The sequence goes on from NC_066584.1 coordinate 431,057,342, forward strand.
AATGTTGATATATAATTTGCTTTCGTATGGGAATTTAAATATGCCTGAATACCCTGAATGTTTGACCATGTTATTCCTGTGATAAAATGCCATAAAATTCAAAGTTCCTAACATGGGGCTGTTTTCAAATTCAAAATCCGTGGCCTTCGCTAGGCGAGGCAGAGGCGAACGAGACAGTACCTGATTCTTCTAGTCTGTTTTTTTTATGTTTTTATCATAGCCATGCATTATTTATCCTATCCTATTTATTGTTGTGATATTTCTCCGGTGTAATCTTCGATTGCACCCTGATTTGGTGTTCTGACATGTTTCTTTTTTTGAGTTTCGTAAAGGTTCACATATCCCAGGAAAAGGTTATTGGCTAGGTATTCCACTTTATTTGTGGGATACCCTTGTGGAGTTTCACCCTAAATTAATTTTTAATGTATTAATTTCTAATGTATTAATTTTTTAATATATTATTTTTAATAATTTTAATGTGGAGTTTCATCCTAATTATATAATTAATTGTAAAACTTTGCCTTTGAATAAGTGATCTTGGACCTCTCTTTGTTGCCTTACGATTACGATATTACGGTCATGTCCCGCGAACGTGGGGATACCCTTAGCAAAGACCCTTCGGTTAAATCATCATAAAATAAATTATAGTCCCTCGGATGTTGCCTTCGAATATACAACTTTGTCCCTCGATGACACTCCGATGTTGCCTACGGTTAAAAGATGATAGTCCCTTCGAATGCTAAGGTATCCTCGTAACTGTTGCCTTCAATGACCAATCGATGACCCTACGATGACCCTTTTACATCCAAAGGATAAAACTACTTATTTCTCAATAATAAGGACAGTTTTACCCTCATAAGGATAGGAAATACTCATAAAGACCTTGGGTCGGTATAACTCTTAATTGCTGGCTCACAACCTAAAACATTTTTTCACACCTCACACCTTTCAAAATACCTTCAGAAAATCACCACTTGGTATACATTCATACTAGAATCATTACCGAGTTATATTTTTCTAAACAATTTTCAAAACTAAACGAGATAATCACTTTGTATACATTCATACAAGAATCATTACAAAGTTAAATTCTCTTTCCAAAAACAATTTTTCTAAACAATTCACAAACACTTTTTTCTTTTTCAAAAATAATATAAGTGATCGAGCAATTAAGAGCCCATGGATAACCATGGATACAAAGGGTGCTAACACCTTCCCTTTGTATAATGTACCTCCCGAACCCAAAATCTAAATTAAGGTCTTTCCTGTTCTTTTCCACCTTTCCTTATTGGATAAAAGAAAAGTCGGTGGCGACTCTTGCTAACCGCGACATTGCGATAAAAAACACAAAAGGTCCAGTTCACCGTATGACAGAACTGGCGACTCTGCTGGGGACCCTAAATATTTAAAAAGAGAGGTTACCTTAAAAACAAGATCACTTATTCAATTTGTCTGATTTATTTTTAAGGGATTGCTTGGGTATGTTATGCTTGAGTGAAAGATCCTACACCCGGATCTAGTGTACCTTAGGTAAGTAGCAAGAGATCATCGCGACTGTCCGGCGTATACTGGAATGGTCAAAATGATGGCTACGGTTAATGTGGCACTTTGGATGTCCTGATGTTCCTCATGTTAGTTGAGGAAATATTTGGCATTCGCGTGGTGTCATAAAAGCATTAACCAGACCTTTAGAACCCTAATTGACTCATCCTGGCCATTAGAAAGTAGTGAGATAACTGGCTTCGGTTCCGACTGGAGTTGGTTGAGACTCGATACTACACTCTTTGAGATTGGAATTTAGGGAAGCTTCGGTCAACCACTTGGTGTTGCACTGAAGTGGACTTAAGGAAAGGTCAATGATTTGAGATCCTTCTAGAACCCGGTTACTATTCTAAGACAGGTTGAACCAACCAAACTTCAGTGGGGAGGGTATTTACCTATGGAACTCACGCAAGCCTTAAAACCTAGGAATGATTGTTGTGTGACTTGCTTGTGCTTGTTATTTATCTAACAACATGACATCATAACAACATAACATCATAACATCATGGCATTGTACTAACCATTTCAAGGATTTAGGGATTTAACTCTGCTAAAAAAAAAACAGAAAAAACAAAAACAAAAGCAAAAACAAAAGAGAAAAGAAAAAAAAAGCTCTTTTTGTTAGTTTATGCAAAGTTAAATCCCGAAAGTCCTTGAAAACATTTCATACATTGCATTGCATCGCATAACAGGTATTCTAAAGGATCAGTGTTCTCACGATTTTCCTATCAAACAGATTCCAGCAGATTCAAACAGATTGAACAATGGCTCTCGAACAAACTGTCAAAGATCTCCAGGCCCAGAATGCTCAATTCCAGGAAATGATGCTGAGCTTATCTAAGGGGCAGGAAGAACTGAAAGCTCTTTTGATGGAGAAGAAGAAGGACCAGATACCTGTGGGTTACATCAACCCGGGGAGAAGGCTTAAGGGACAGGTTACAGGAGTCAACATTAGAATTCCGAAGGATTCAGAAGAAGAGACCGAGAATGATTCGGAAGATGAGAATCCTAATCTCGTCAATTCTGAGGACGACGATGAAGATTATGAACATGAACAGTACTCTCCGAAGGATGATAAGTACAAGTTGCTGGAAGAACGTATGCTAGCTATGGAGGGGCAGAAAGTGCCCGGTCTGGATTTCGAAAACTTGGGTCTGGTCTCTGATGTGGTCATTCCCCGCAAATTCAAGGTTCCCATTTTCACTAAGTATGATGGTGCCTCTTGTCCTCAGATGCATCTAAGGGCTTATGTGAGAAAGATTCAGCCGCACACTACTGATAAGAAACTGTGGATCCATTTCTTCCAAGAGAGTCTGTCTGGCACACAGTTAGAGTGGTATTATCAGCTTGAGAGCTCTAACATCCGCACATGGACTGATTTAGCAACAACTTTCTACAAGCACTACCAGTATAATTCTGAGTTAGCGCCTACTCGGCTACAGCTACAAAATATGACTATGGGCTCTAAAGAAAGTTTCAAAGAATATGCTCAAAAGTGGAGAGATTTGGCTGGCAGAGTCAAACCCCCTATGACTGATCGAGAGTTAGTGGACATGTTCATGGGTACACTGACTAGCCCATTCTACAGCCATCTACTGGGAAGTTCCTCGTCAGGTTTCACTGAACTTATCTTGACAGGTGAACGGGTTGAAAGCGGCATTCGAAGTGGAAAGATACAGGCAGCTACTTCTGCAAGCACCAAAAAGTCCTATCAGGGAAAGAATGAATCAAATGCTGTGTACAGTGAGAGGAAGCATAACAAGAAGAATCGTGACCATACTGTTGGGGCAGTTACAATTGCCGCACCGCCATCTCAGAACTTCCAACACAGACAAGACAGGTCGAGAAGACAGTTTACCAAGATCAATATGACTTTAACCCAAGCACTGCAGAGTATGTTAAAGGCCAATTTGATTACCCTCAGAGGCCCTCCTGCAAATCCCAACACTACTTCTCCTCGTTATAATCCCAACGCCAGGTGTGCCTATCACTCCGATAGCCCCGGGCATGATACGAATGATTGCTGGTTGTTGAAGAACAAGATTCAGGATATGATCGACGCTGGAGAAATTGAATTTGATCCTCCGGCGACCCCCAATGTCATCACAGCACCTATGCCTAATCATGACCAGAATGTTAATGTTGTGGACGACAATTCTCACGTTACTGACGTTGCTGATTTAGCATCTCCTCTCCTGATCGTTAAGAAGAATTTATTGCAAGCTGGTTTATTTCCAGGTTGTGCTGAAGATTGCGATCTCTGTGTACTCCGACCCAATGATTGTTTGAAGTTGAAGAACGGCATTCAACGGCTGATGGATGATCGTACAATTCTATTTGAAAGGGTTCCTAAGGTGGACAACTCTATTGAAGAGGTATCTGTGATTGCTAGGTCCAAAGCTCCAGTGAAGATTACCGCTACTAGAGTGCCTGTGAAGATTACCGCTGAGCCCAAAGTGGCTCCCCTGATTATTACCGCACCTGGCCCCGTGCCATATTCCTCCAGCAAAGCTATTCCGTGGAACTATGGAGGCGACGTTTACATCCATGGCATAAAGCAAGTTGGTAGTTCTGCTAATCCTAATGATATTGTGGGGACTAGTAAAATTACTCGAAGTGGAAGGATCTTCTCTCCAGAAATCTCACCTCCCGCTCCCGAAATTCGAGGAAAAAGACCAGTCAATCCTCCTCAGTCAGAGACATCGGTCGAAGTTACTTCTAAAGATGTTGCCAAACAGGAAATGGAAGAGATGCTGAAAATCATCCGTAAGAGCGATTTTGATGTAGTGGAACAATTGGGGCATACTCCGTCTAAAATCTCAATGTTGTCCTTGTTGTTATCCTCTGAATCCCATGCCAATGCATTGATGAAATTCTTGAAGACCGCTCATGTGCCTCAAGAAACATCCGTCGATCAATTCGAACATTATGTTGCTAATTTGACTGTTGACAATGGCCTAGGCTTTTCCGATGCTGACCTGACGCCAGCAGGAAAGAATCACAATAAAGCTCTGCATATCTCCATCGAGTGTGAGGGGATCACCCTGGCTCACGTGTTGATCGACAACGGCTCTTCCTTGAATGTGCTCCCGAAAGCTGTACTCGATAAATTTGACTACAAAGGCATTGAACTGAAACCTAGTGATGTTGTGGTGCGTGCTTACGATGGTGCGAAGAGTGTTGTCTATGGTGAAGTGGTTCTCCCTATCAAGATAGGACCTCAAGTCTTCAGCACTACCTTTCACGTGATAGACATTCGTCCCGCCTACTCCTGCTTGTTGGGGCGCCCTTGGATCCATGGGGCAGGTGCGGTAGCTTCGTCGCTTCATCAAAAGCTGAAGTATCCAATAGCAGGCATGGTTGTCACTGTATGTGGAGAAGAAAAGTATATTGTCAGTAGTGTGCAAGCCTTCAAATACGTCGAGATGGATGGTGAATTCTTTGAGACTCCTTCTCAATCATTTGAAGTGGTTCCTCCACCCAGTCCTGTCCTTAAGCCAACTCCCCTTGTGCCCAAGGTTGTTCGTGCTCCCCCTGTCATGATCTCTCTGAAAGATGCTCAAGCCGCGATTGAAAATGGTGATCGTGCTGGTTGGGGTCAACTGATCAATGTACCGTACAAGTCTGATAAAGCTGGCCTGGGGTTTAACTCTGGAAAGATAGTCAAAAATCAGATTAATGCTATGGAAGATGCTGATAGTGATTGCGACTTGGATAGCTGGATTTTCCCAACAATTGGTGACGGACTCAACAATTGGAAGACTGAAGACATTATCCCGATTTCCTTTAGTCAGGAGTAATTGTTATTGTTTATTCTAGAATTGCAAATTTTAATTTTCTTTTACAATCAAACTTCTTAAAGCATTGTGTCTATGCCCGAGGCACAATAGCTAATTTGTTAGGGGTTTGTCATTTTCATAAGCATATTCATATTCAATAGATCAATGGACTTTTTGCATTCAAATATTGCGCTCTTTATCTTTCCTGTCATTTTTCAAACAAGCTATGTTTCTTGCACACACTCACGTAACAATTTGCCGATCCATATCCACTCTGGATCCTGTTGGTAATGACTCTGCTACTGTTCATTATGACTTTGAAAATCCGATCTACCAAGCCGAGGATGGAAGCGAGGAAGATTGTGAAGTCCCTGGAGAACTTGCCCGACTACTGCAAGAAGAAAAGACTATACAGCCGCATGAGGAATCAATTGAAATTGTAAATCTGGGTACTGAAATAAACAAGAAAGAAGTCAGAGGTTTCTTGGGGCACTCGAATTACATTGCCCGATTCATTCCACACTTGACTGCTACCTGCAAACCCATCTTCAAATTACTGAGACAAAATCAAGAGATGGTATGGAATGATGAATGCCAAGAAGCTTATGACAAAATCAGGAAATATCGCCAAGAACCTCCAGTTCCGATGCCACCAGTTGAAGGAAGACCTTTAATTACGTATTTGACCGTGTTAGAAAATTCAATGAGGTGTGTTGGGGCAACATGACGAGTCTGGTCGAAAAGAGCATGCCATATACTGCCTTAGCAAAAGGTACCGACTGTGAAACAAGATACTCACAGCCCGAGAAAGCTTGCTGTGCTTTGGCCTGGGTTGCTCGCCGACTAAGACAGTATATGTTGAATCATACCACCTTATTGACTTCTAAGATGGATTCTATCAAATACCTATTTGAGAAACCTGCTGTCTCCTGAAAGAGTTATCACTGACAATGGTACTAATTTGAACAACAAGATGATTACTGAACTCTGTACGCAGTTCAAAATAAAACACCATAACTCTTCTCCGTACCGGCCAAAGATGAACGGCGCCGTGGGGACTGCTAACAATATCAAGAAGGTCATGCAAGAAATGACAGTAACATACAAAGACTGGCATGAGATGTTACCCTTTACTCTTTACGGTTATCGCACTTCAGTGCGCACTACGACAGGGGCAACTCCGTTCTCTTTAGTCTATGGAATGGAAGCCATCTTACTAGTGGAAGTTCAGATTCCCTCTCTAAGAATCATGAAAGAGGCGGGCTTAGATGAAGATGAATGGATTCAGACTCGACTCGATCAGATAAATTTGATGGATGAGAAGAGACTTGCGGCTGTATGTCACGGGCAGATATATCAGAAGCGCATGACCAGGGCATTCAACAAAAAGGTCAAGAGACAAGTGTATCAAATTGGCGACTTGGTAATCAAACGCATCATCCTACCACAAACTGACCCCAGAGGCAAATGGACTCCCACATACGAAGGGCCATTTGTAGTTAAGAAGGTATTCTCAGATGGAGCCATGATACTCGCTACAATGGATGGTGAAGACTTCCCACATCCCGTGAACGCGGACATAGTTAAAAAATACTACGCATAAAAGAGACCCGCTAGATCGACGTATCTAGGCAAAAGTAAGGGCATCCCGGCGAACCAAAAGGGTTCGGGCAAAAATTAGGGATATATAAAAAAAAATGTACACCCGGCAAGTCGAAAACCTGAAAAGGCGGCTTGGGCAAAAAAGGGTATCCTGGTGGACTGAAAACCTGAAAAGGCGGTCCAGGCAAAAATTAGGGATTAAAGCGTATGACTATGTCCCGTTCTCAGTCAACTTTCATCCAAGTTCGAGGGACTGACCAAGCCAATCACTTCTATCCGACAGCAAGGGATGAGATGCTCGAAGACATAATGACAGTAGTAGGCTTAAAATCAATAGGACTTCTTCCACATAGCTTTCTCTTTGTTTTCGACAATTTCCTCTTACTAGGATTTCTGTCTCCTTGTACACAAATTGCCTGTTTATAGGCCTCCTTTCAAAATCAATACAACCCTCTTTCAAAAAAAAAGATGCTTTTGTCTTTACTTTTCTGTTTTGGTTGCGTAAATGTCCATTGATTTAATTTGAATTAATATGTGCATTTGAATATGATAAATGTTTACCAAAATACATGCATAGAATAGCAATAGCAATTACTACAAGACTTCAGGATCGAGGATAAGGTCTAACCATGCTTCCAATGAATCCGCTACCAATTCTCTTCCCCAGCAAGCCTATTTTTCCCAGAAGAAATTAGCAGTATTCCCCGGCACAGCCAGTTACTCCCCAACAGAGGTCGGCATCATCAGACAGATTGATCATCTCATCCATCCTCAGCCAAGATCTGTGGAATATTTCTACCATCAGACAGAATCAAGAACCCCCTGCCGAGAAAGGGTCATCGTTACAAATGTCTCAAATCAGTAGATGGGGATTCATTTTCCCCAGTAGAGTCCCCAAGCAGAACTTCTCATACGCATAACTCATTCATTACATCCTTTCACAACATACGCATGCATACAACATTCACATTTATTTTAGCATAACACGAAACATCTCATGCATCATGACATAGCATGAAGCTAACTTTTTCTTTGCAGGTTAATTATCCTCCTGATATAGTCAAAGTAGAAGGTTCATTCAGACAGACACCTTTATCAATCACATTCAAGATTCAGATACATATTCCAAATACAGTTCATGGGAACATTCATTCTGACAACACTTCGATATCCTCCTAACGATGGCATCTTTAAGCCCATCCCAGCCATTTATTGCAAGTACAACATATACAGGTTATCAGATACAGCCTAACGTACGGTTCATTCTGATTCAGCCCAACATATGACTTCTTCAGCAACTCCAATGCGGTCTAACGTACGACCCATTTGGACCTTCAAATCCTCAGATGCTGCCTAGCGTACGGTACATTCAGGGGTGTAGTCTAGCGTACGACTACTTTCTTTTTCAGATGCAGCCTAACGGACGGCTCATTCTACAACTCGGATACGATCTAACGTACGATCCATTCTGAACTTCAACAACCCCAACGCGGTCTAACGTACGACCCGTTTGGATCTTACAACCCTCAGATGCTACCTAACGTACGGTACATTTCTGAAGTGTAGTCTGGCGTACGACTACCGCTTTCATCATCAGATGCGGCCTAACAGACGACTCATTCTGCGACGGTCTAACGTACGACCCGTTCGGATGTCCATCCCCTCAGATGCTACCTAACATACGGTACATTTCTGAAGTGTAGTCTAACGTACGACTACCCCTTTTGTCATCAGATTCAGCCTAACGTACGACTCATTCTGCAACTCAGATACGATCTAGCGTATGCTCCATTCTGATCCTTTATCCCCAACAGCATATGACACACTCCGACTCCCCAGCGAAGTCGGCAGCCTAATGGATGACTCATTATACGGTCTAACGTACGACCCAGTGTGGCACCCATGTCTTCAAATTGGTCTAATATACGGCGCGATCTGAAGCTTTCGTCATCAAACCTCCCGGATGGCATCTTTAAGCCCATCTCCATCAAGACCAACTGTCGATTCTCAAGTGCAAATTTTTGGGGCATTCTAGTGTTCAATAATCTTCCACCTCCAGACCACGAATGGCTACACGCCATCCTAACTCTCTCGGTTCAAGAATATTGAACAGGGGCAGCTGTCATACCCCAAAAATTACCCATCATTTTTTCTAAAAAAAAAAAAAAAAAAAAAAAAAAAAAAGAAATTTTTTTTTTAATTAATTAATTAATTAATTAATTAAATAATTAAAATAAATAAATAAATAAAATATAACAAATTATTTTGGACTTGGGTCTCCCTTATTCCAAGCCCATTACCCACGAAATTAGTCTATAAATACTGAAGTTTCAGTAGGGGGAGTGAGACTTGGAGTTTACACTTGGAGTTTACACTGGGAGATTTACTGGAGAAAGAAGGAAGAGAAGCAAAACACTCTGAGGTTTCCTTGGAACAAAACCTTGAGGAAAAAGAAAGAGAGAGAACAGAGAAGGACGGATAGAAACTTTGGCATAGGAACCCTGCCTACCCGGAGAATTCAGAGTAAAGAAACCCTGAAGGCAGCCCATCTGCACCGAAGCCATCGCCGTCCAATTCCCGCTGCCTAACTTATTCCGATACTACAAGTGGTCAATCCCTTCAACCTTGAATTGGCAAACAGGTTTGCGTATCTCTATTGTTTATACTTTCAATTGGCCATATCTACATATATAATGCATCATGATTAAATGTTGATATATAATTTGCTTTCGTATGGGAATTTAAATATGCCTGAATACCCTGAATGTTTGACCATGTTATTCCTGTGATAAAATGCCATAAAATTCAAAGTTCCTAACATGGGGCTGTTTTCAAATTCAAAATCCGTGGCCTTCGCTAGGCGAGGCAGAGGCGAACGAGACAGTACCTGATTCTTCTAGTCTGTTTTTTTATGTTTTTATCATAGCCATGCATTATTTATCCTATCCTATTTATTGTTGTGATATTTCTCCGGTGTAATCTTCGATTGCACCCTGATTTGGTGTTCTGACATGTTTCTTTTTTTTGAGTTTCGTAAAGGTTCACATATCCCAGGAAAAGGTTATTGGCTAGGTATTCCACTTTATTTGTGGGATACCCTTGTGGAGTTTCACCCTAAATTAATTTTTTAATGTATTAATTTCTAATGTATTAATTTTTTAATATATTATTTTTAATAATTTTAATGTGGAGTTTCATCCTAATTATATAATTAATTGTAAAACTTTGCCTTTGAATAAGTGATCTTGGACCTCTCTTTGTTGCCTTACGATTACGATATTACGGTCATGTCCCGCGAACGTGGGGATACCCTTAGCAAAGACCCTTCGGTTAAATCATCATAAAATAAATTATAGTCCCTCGGATGTTGCCTTCGAATATACAACTTTGTCCCTCGATGACACTCCGATGTTGCCTACGGTTAAAAGATGATAGTCCCTTCGAATGCTAAGGTATCCTCGTAACTGTTGCCTTCAATGACCAATCGATGACCCTACGATGACCCTTTTACATCCAAAGGATAAAACTACTTATTTCTCAATAATAAGGACAGTTTTACCCTCATAAGGATAGGAAATACTCATAAAGACCTTGGGTCGGTATAACTCTTAATTGCTGGCTCACAACCTAAAACATTTTTTCACACCTCACACCTTTCAAAATACCTTCAGAAAATCACCACTTGGTATACATTCATACTAGAATCATTACCGAGTTATATTTTTCTAAACAATTTTCAAAACTAAACGAGATAATCACTTTGTATACATTCATACAAGAATCATTACAAAGTTAAATTCTCTTTCCAAAAACAATTTTTCTAAACAATTCACAAACACTTTTTTCTTTTTCAAAAATAATATAAGTGATCGAGCAATTAAGAGCCCATGGATAACCATGGATACAAAGGGTGCTAACACCTTCCCTTTGTATAATGTACCTCCCGAACCCAAAATCTAAATTAAGGTCTTTCCTGTTCTTTTCCACCTTTCCTTATTGGATAAAAGAAAAGTCGGTGGCGACTCTTGCTAACCGCGACATTGCGATAAAAAACACAAAAGGTCCAGTTCACCGTATGACACCTCAGATGGCTAATGATCAGTCAATAAACCCTAGCTTGCACTTTGACTCCCTCATCTTCTGATCAAGACTTGTGAGGATGACTTGCACAATGTAACCACATGATATGCAATATGCAATGCCTAATGACCTAAAATGATATGTAATATGTTAAGCTAGTCCCAAGAGAGGAGGGCAAATTTTGAGGTGTTACAATGGTGAATTCTTTGAAACTCCTTCTTAGTCATTTGAAGTAGTTCCTCCGACTAGTCCTGTCCTTAAGCCAACTTCCCGTATGCCCAAGGTTATTCGTGCTCCTCCCGCTATGATTTCTCTGAGAGATGCTCAAGCCGTGGTTGAAGATGGTGGTCGTACTGGCTGGGGTCACCTGATCGATGTACCGTACAAGTCTGATAGATTTGGCCTGGGATTTAGCTCTGAAAAGGCTGTCAAAGATCAAATTAATGTTGTAGAAGATGCTGATAGCGATTGCGACTTGGATAGTTGGATTTTCCCAACAATCGGTGACGGACTCAATAATTGGAAGGCTTAAGACACTATCTCGATTTCCTTTAGTCAGGAGTAATTGTTATTGCTATTTTAGTGTTGCAAATTTTTAATTTTTTTGAACTTCTTAAAGCATTGTGCCTATACCCGGGGCACAAATAGCTAATTTGTTAAGGGTCTTGTCATTTTCATAAGCATATTCACATTCAATAAATCAATGGACTTTTCGCATTCAAATATTGCGCTCTTTATCTTTCCTGTCATCTTTCAAACAAGTTATGCTTTCTTACACACACTCACGTAACAAATTGCAGACCCATATCCACTCTGGATCCTGTTGATAATAATTCTGCTACTGTTCATTATGACTTTGAAAATCCGATCTACCAAGCCGAGGATGGAAGTGAGGAAGATTGTGAAGTACCTGGAGAGCTTGCCAGACTGTTACTGCAAGAAGAAAAGACTATACAGCCGCACGAGGAATCAATTGAAATTGTAAACCTGGGTACTGAAGTAGACAAGAAAGAAGTCAAAATAGGAGCAGGCTTGGAAAACAGTATCAAAGAAAGATTGATTCTTATGTTACATGATTATATAGAGATTTTTGCTTGGTCTTATGAAGACATGCCAGGACTGGATACTGATATAGTAGTGCATCGTTTGCCAATGAAGGAAGATTGTCATCCTGTTAAGCAAAAGGTTCGGCGCATGCGTCCTGAAATGTCCGAGAAAGTCAAAGCCGAGGTTATGAAACAATTTGATGCAGGTTTTCTGGCTGTTACTTCTTATCCTCAATGGGTTGCTAATGTGGTACCGGTGCCAAAGAAGGATGGTAAGGTGCGAATGTGTGTAGATTACAGAGATTTGAACAAAGCGAGTCCCAAAGACGACTTTCCACTCCCGCACATTGATGTTCTGGTAGATAACACCGCTCAACACAAGGTATTCTCATTCATGGATGGATTCTCGGGTTATAATCAGATTAAGATGGCACCTGAGGACATGGAGAAAACTACGTTTGTGACGCAATGGGGCACTTTCTGTTACAAAGTAATGCCATTCGGTTTAAAGAATGCAGGGGCAACATACCAGCGTGCTATGGTGGCTTTGTTCCATGATATGATTCATCATGAAATAGAGATATATGTGGATGACATGATAGCCAGATCTCATACTGAAGAAGAACATCTCGATCATTTATACAAACTGTTTGAGAGGTTGAAGAAGTACAAGTTGAGATTGAACCCGAACAAATGCACCTTTGGAGTAAGATTCGATAAACTCTTGGGCTTTATTGTCAGTGGTAAAGGAATTGAGGTTGACCCGGCTAAGGTGAGAGCTATTCAAGAAATGCCAGTTCCCCGTACAGATAAAGAAGTCAGAGGTTTCTTGGGACGCTTGAATTACATTGCCCGATTTATCTCCCATTTGACTGCTACCTGCAAACCCATCTTCAAATTACTGAGGAAAAATCAAGAGATGATATGGAATGATGAATGTCAAGAAGCTTTCGACAAAATCAAGAAGTATCTCCAAGAACCTCCAATTCTGATGCCACCAGTTGAAGGGAGACCTCTAATCATGTATTTGACCGTGTTAGAAAATTCAATGGGGTGTGTGTTGGGGCAACATGACGAGTCTGGTCGAAAAGAGCATGCCATATACTACCTTAACAAAAAGTTTACCGACTGCGAAACAAGATACTCATTGCTCGAGAAAACTTGTTGTGCTTTGGCTTGGGCTGCTCGCCGACTAAGACAGTATATGTTGAATCATACCACTTTATTGATTTCTAAGATGGATCCTATCAAATACATATTTGAGAAACCTGCCCTCTCCGGAAGGATAGCAAGATGGCAGATGATTTTAACAGAGTATGATATCCAATACACTACTCAGAAAGCAATCAAAGGAAGCGTGTTAGCCGATCATTTGGCTCATCAAGCAGTTGATGATTACCAATCTATGAATTTTGAGTTCCCGGATGAGGATGTCATGCTTGTTACTGATTATGAAGAACCTGGACCGGATGAAGGACCCAAACTGGGATCCCGATGGACTATGGTTTTCGACGGATCTTCTAATGCGTTGGGCAATGGTGTTGGTGTTGTAATTATTTCTCCCAGGGGTTGCCATACGCCTTTCACTGCTAGACTATGTTTTGATTGTACCAATAATATGGCTGAGTATGAAGCCTGTATTTTGGGACTCAGAGCTGCTATAGACTTGAGAATCAAGTTTTTGAGTGTGTACGGGGACTCAGCCTTAGTAATCAGTCAGATCAAAGGAGAATGGGACACTAAACATCTGAATCTCATCCCTTATCGAGAGCGGGTGTTGACGTTAATCCCATACTTTGAAGAGATTACATTCGAACATATTCCACGAGAAGAGAATCAGTTGGCAGACGCATTAGCTACCATGTCATCTATGTTCAGAGTCAGATGGGACAATGAAGCTCCCATGATCACCATTGCACGATTAGATGAACCAGCATATTGTTATGAACTGAATACTGATGAAGTAGAAGAGAAACATTGGTTCCACGAAGTAAAAAGATACCTAGAAACTCAAGAATACCCTGAAGGGGCATCCATCAATGACAGAAAGTTTCTGAGGAAGTTCTCCGCTAAATTCTTTTTGAGTAATGGAGTATTATACAAACGTAATCATGATTCGACTTTGCTTCGCTGTGTGGATAAGAGGGAAGCAGAAAAGATTATGGAAGACATACACGACGGTACTTTTGGGACTCATTCTAGTGGACATACGATGGCCAAGAAGATTCTGAGATCAGGGTATTACTGGTCTACCATGGAAGCTGATTGTCACCATCATTCCAGAACTTGTCACAAGTGCCAGATATATGCGGATAAAGTACATGTGCCTCCTGCTCCATTGAATGTGTTGACGACACCTTGGCCCTTTGCAATGTGGGGCATTGATATGATTGGAGAGATTAAACCTACTGCTTCTAATGGACATCGTTTCATTCTTGTTGCTATTGATTATTTTACAAAGTGGGTAGAGGCGGCCTCATTTGCTTCTGTCACCAAGAATGTGGTGGCACGGTTCATCAAGAATAGTCTCATTTGTCGGTATGGCATCCCTGAAAGAGTTATCACGGACAATGGCACCAATTTGAACAACAAGATGATTACTGAACTCTGCACGCAGTTCAAGATAAAACACCATAACTCTTCTCCGTACCGGCCAAAGATGAACGGCGCCGTGGAAGCTGCTAATAAGAATATTAAGAAGATCATACAAAAGATGACAGTAACATACAAAGACTGGCATGAGATGTTACCATTTGCTCTTCATGGTTATCGCACTTCAGTCCGAACCTCGACAGGGGCAACTCCCTTATCTTTAGTCTACGGAATGGAAGCCGTCTTACCGGTGGAAGTTCAGATTCCCTCCCTAAGAATCATGAAAGAGGCAGGTTTAGACAAGGGTGAATGGATTCAGACTCGACTCGATCAGATAAATTTGATTGATGAAAAGAGACTTGCGGCTGTTTGTCATGGGCAGATATATCAGAAGCGCATGACCCGGGCATTTAATAAAAAAGTCAAGAGACAGGTGTATCAAATTGGCGACTTGGTGATAAAGCGTATCATTCTACCACAAGGTGATCCCAGAGGCAAATGGACTCCCACATACGAATGACCATTTGTAGTTAAGAAGGTATTCTCTGGTGGAGCCATGATACTTGCTACAATGGATGGCGAAGACTTCCCACATCCCGTGAACGCAGTCATAGTCAAAAAATACTACGCATAAAAAAGACCCGCTAGGTCGACGCATCTAGGCAAAAGGAAGGGCATCCCGGCGAACCAAAAGGGTTCGGGCAAAAATTAGGGATTAACATATAAAAACGTACACCCGGCAAGTCGAAAACCTGAAAAGGCGGCTTGGGCAAAAAGGGGTATCCTGGTGGACTGAAAACCTGAAAAGGCGGTCCAGGCAAAATTAGGGATTAAAGCGTATGACTATGTCCCGTTCTCAGTCAGCTTCACCCAAGCCAAAGGGACTGAACAAGCCAATCACTTCTATCCGACAGTAGGAGATGAGATGCTTGAAGACATAATGACAGTAGCAGAATTAAAATCAATAGGACTGTTTTCTTCATAGCTTTTTCTTTGTTTTCTCGACAATTTCCTCTTACTAGGATTTTTGTCTCTTTGTACTCAAACTGCCTGTTTATAGGCCCTCTTTCAAAATCAATACAATTTTGTTCCCAAAAAGATACTTTTGTTTTACTTTCTCTGTTTTGTTTGCGTAAACGTCCATGATTTAATTCGAACTAATATATGCATTTGAATATGATCAATGTTTACTAAAAATACATGCATAAAATAGAAATAGCGATTACTAAAAGACTTCAGGATCGAGGAGAAGGTCTGACCATGCTTTCCAATGAATCCGGTTGCTGATTCTATTCCCCAGCAAAGCCAGTTATTCCCCAGAAGAAATTGGCATTACTATACAGACTGGTCATCTCAGATATCCCCCAGCCAGGTCCTGTTGAATATTTCTACCATCAGGCAAGGAATCAGATATCCCCAGCTAAGAAAGGGTCATCAATACAAATATCTCCAACCAGAATATGGGGATTTATTTTCCCCTGGCAAACTTCTCAGACGCATAATTCATTCATTACATCATTTCACAACATCCGCATGCATACAATGTTCGCAAGCATAAAACATCTCATGCATCATGACATGGCATGAAGCTAACTTTATTTTTCAGGTTAATTATCCTCCTGATACAGTCAAAATAAAGATCCGTTCAGACGGGTACTCTTATTGATTACATTCAAGGTTCGGATGCGGCTTTCAGATATAATCCATATGAACATTCATTCTGACAAGCATCCTGTTATCCTCCTAATGATGGCATCTTTAAGCCCATCCCGGACATTTATTGCAAATACAATGTATACAAATATTATCAGATACAGCCTAACGTATGGTTCATTCTGATTCAGCCCAACATATGATTTCTTCAACTATTCCAATACGGTCCAGCGTACGACCCATTTGGATCTTCATTCCTCAGATACTACCTAGCGTACGGTACATTCCGAGGCGTAGTCTAGCGTACGACTACTTTCTTCAGATACAGCCTAACGTACGGCTCATTCTGCAACTCAGATACGATCTAACGTACGATCCATTCTGATCCTCATTTCCTCAGATACAACCTAACGTACGACTCATTCTGCAACTCAGATACGATCTAACGTACGATCCATTCTGGTCTTCATTCCTCAGATACTACCTAGCGTACGGTACATTCCGAGGTGTAGTCTAGCATACGACTACTTTTTGTCAAATACAACCTAATGTATGACTCATTCTGCAACTCAGATACGATCTAATGTACGATCCATTCTGATCCTCATTTCCTCAGATACAGCCTAATGGACGGCTCATTCTGCAACTCAGATACGATCTAACGTACGATCCATTCTGATCCTCATTTCCTCAGATACAGCCTAATGGACGGCTCATTCTGCAACTCAGATACGATCTAGCGTACGATCCATTCTGATCTTTCATCCCCAGTGAAGTCACCCGCCTAATGGACAACTCATTCTGCTATTCATATATGATCTAGCGTATGGTCCATTATGATCATTTATCCCCAACAGGGTGTGACCCATTCGGATCCTTATCTCATCAGGTTCAGCTCACCCTAATATCACCTAATGGATGACTCATTATGCGGTCTAGCGTATGACCCGGTGTGGCACCCGTGTCTTCAAATTGGTCTGAGGTACGACACACTCTGAAGCTCTCATCATCAAACTTCCTGGATGGCATCTTTAAGTCCATCTCCATCAAGACTAATTAACAAGTGCAAATTTTTGGGGCATTCTAAGTGTTCAATAATCTTCCACCTCCAGACCACGAATGGCGTACATACCATTCTAACTCTCTCGGCTCAAGAATATTGAATAGGGGCAGCTGTCATACCCCAAAATTTGCCCGTTAATCTTGCAAGACATTTTTCAAGGCACTCCAACTCATTTTTAAAGACATTGATCTTAAAGGAACAAAGACCCAGCACACAGGTGGCCAAATCCAGAAAATGACTTAAAATGGCTTGCTCGCTAGGCGAGCAAAATCATTCGCCTAGCGAACCCTTCGCTGCACCACTCGCCTAGCGAAGCTTGCGAATACCAGAAATTTTGGGCTTCATTCTGAGCCCATCAGGTCACAAAAATTATTATAAATAGCAGAGCTTCATTCACAAACAGGGGAGGATACGGACAGAAACCCTAGCAAGGAAACCCTGACAGAAGCAACCGAACAAACCCCGAAGGTTAACCGAGAGAATTCAGAGCAACCCTAAAGGAAACCTTGAAGGCAACTCATCTGCATAAAGGTTACCTCCGCCCAGCTCAATCCGACACCAACCCTAAGAGTGATCTGCCAATTCACCGGTGCAATTCAATTGCAAACAGGTTTGCACATCATTACCGTTTTATGCTTCCAATTTGCAATCTCTAAATACATGATGCATTATGATTGAATTTTTGGATATATAATTAGATTTTGCATGTGGGTTTAAGTATGCATGAATATCCTGAATGTTTAACCATGTAATTTCGGTAATGGATGCCATAGGGTTCGGAGTTCCGGAAATCGTACTGTTATCAAACTCAAAACCCGCAGCCGTTCGCTAGCACATCGTGAAGCGAACATGCAGCGAGGGTTCGCCAAGCCTTCGCTAGGCGAGGCAGTAGCGAACATGGCATTCGCTAATTTTTCCTGTTCTGTTCTGTGCTTATCTAATATGAGTTATTATAACCGTGCATTGTTTACCTGACATTATTATTACTCTTTTGTTTGGTGCAATCCTCGATTGCACCCCGTCTTGGTATTCTAACCCGTTTGTTGAATTTTGTGAGGGCTCACATACTTTCGAAGAAGGTAGTTGGCTAGGTATTCCGCTTTATTTGTGGGATACCCTTGTGGAGATATATTCTAAATTACCTAATTGATTACAAACACTGCCTTTGAATACATGATCTTGGTCCTCTTTTTGTTGCCTTACGGTATTACGATCATGTCCTGCGAATGTGGGGATACACTTAGCAAATACCCTTCGATTAAATCATCATCTCCCTATAAGATAAATCATAGTCCCTCGGATGTTGCCTTCGAATATATGACTTTGTCCCTCGACGACCCTTCGTTGTAGCCTACGGTTAAATGATGATCGTCCCTTCGAATGCTAAGGTATCCTTACAACTGTTGCTTTCAATGACCAATCGATGACCCTACGATGTCCCTTTACATCCAAAGGATAAAACTACTTACTTCTCAATAGTAAGGACAGTTTTACCCTCATAAGGATAGGAAATACCCCTAAAGACCTTGGGTAGGTATAACTCTTAAATGCTTACTCACAAATTTTAAATACTTTTCACACCTCACACCTTTCAAAACATCTATTAGAAAATCACCACTTGGTATACATTCGTACTAGAATCATTGCCAAGTTATATTTTTCTAAACAGTTTTCAAAATTAAACGAGATAAATATTTTGTATACATTCGCACAAGAATCATTACAAAGTTAAACTCTCTTTTCAAAACATTTTCTAAACACTCCTCAAACACTTTTTCAAACAAGAAAAACATAAGTGATTAAGCAATTAAGAGCCCATAGATAACCATGGATACAAAGGGTGCTAACACCTTCCCTTTGTATAATGTACCTCCCGAACTCAGAATCTAATCAAGGTCTTTCCTGTTCTTTTCCGCCTTTCCTTATTGGATAAAAGAAAAGTCGGTGGCGACTCTTGCTATCCGCGACATTTGCTTTCCAAAGCAAAAACACACAAAGTCAGTTCACCGCCATGACACTTACCAACTTGAAACAGGTGTCGAATCTAAGCCTCTTTCCGTATCGGTTCACAATTGCTTCTTCTTCTTTCGTGTGCGTGAATTCTGATTGTGAAACTGCATGCATATGAATTCACGATTGTTGATGCGATTTTCTATTTGCGTGAGTTTTGGCGTGTTTCTGTGCGTGTGTGAGTTGCATGAAGAATCACAGTGAGATTGCGAGTTACAATGAGGAAGAGTGAAAACATGAACTCGAAGAATGAATAGTCGTTTAGAACACAAGACGAAATTGTGAGTTTGAGAAAATGAAAAATCTAAAAATCTGAAAAAGCCAAGCGTGACACGAATATGAGAATTGTAGGGTATTTATAAGGTTTTAATTCTGTAAGAAGTTCAAATGAAATGTGGATTGAAATTCAGTTGTTGTTAAAAATGCAGAAGTTAGTTGAAACTCAATCAAAATTTTAATGAAATGCAAAATGAAATTCACTTCCTGTTAAATGAACTTTTGTTATGTTAGTGATGTATTGAATTTTGCAGGTTAACATGAATTTGCAGGTGAATTAATGATTGAAATTGGTTCTGCATAAGGGTGTTTCAGTTATTGCATTTCGTCATTTTAAATTTCCTGCTGCGTTTGGAGTCCATGTTGCGTTTTGATTCATTTGCGTTTGGTGTGCTTCGTCGCCATTTTTGGTTTGCGTTTGGTTACATTGTTTCTGCGTTTTGCATTTGCTGCTTTTTCGTGTTGCAATGCGTTTCCTGCATTATTTTTCCATGCTCACGTGTGTAGTTCTTCCAACTGCACTTTCTCTTATTTTGTCTTACGTGAAATGATTCTTGGACTTGGACTTTGGCATTTTATTATTTGAATCATGGGCTTATGGGCTGATCTTGCCATGTTTGGGCTTGATAGATTGTAAATGCTTGCTGAATTTTTTGTTTTGAAAAAACGAATGAGCCAACTTCTAATTGACAACCATGGCCTTATTAGTAAGAAATGATGTTAAATTTCTAAAATTAAATTGTAACTACTAAAATCAAGTTGAAATTGAAAAAGATTAATGATTTCTAAAATTGAAAAAGATTAATGATTTCTAAAATTAATTTGACAAGAAAAGATGAAATGATTTCTAAAATTAATCTAAATTTCAAAAATCAATTTGAATCTCCAAAATCAATTTGAATTAAAATCAATTTGAACTTCAAAAATCAATTTGATCTTCTAGAATTAATTTGAAATAAAAACCAACTTGAAACTAAAATCAATTTGAAACTAAAGTCAATTTGAAAATAAAATCAATTTGGAAAAAGATAATGACCCAATGATGAATCCAATAACAACATGCATTGGACTAATGAATCCAAGTGGTAGCAATACCTTGAATGAGATTGAACCATGGCCAAAGGAAATGAATGGAAGTATGAACGTCCTGATGAATCATGCATCAAGAAACATGTAACCAAGAATCAAATGGTGACTTTAAATGAGCATGGACCCGTGAGTGAAATGAGGCACAAAGCCAAATGGATGCCTAGACAACCAGATGTGTGTTAAACCCCAAAGATCAAGGCATGATCATGCTTGATCAGATGCCTCAAGATAAGGTGATTAACAAAGTAAATAAAATGGTATACCAATGTCATAAACCATGGAATTAGGGTTTCTAAGTCAAAGCAAACCACATGTGGAGCCTCCCCAATTAGGGTTTCGAGCCAACCACAAGATCAAGGTACAAATTATCCAATCCAAGGTCCCAAACCAAAAGGTCCTCAAATGACCCGAACCAAGCAATTAGGGTTCCACCCCCACATGATGAAGAAAACCACAATCTTCAAGCCAAAACATTGATTTTCATTAGCCTCAAACCTTGAATCTATGATGCTTGTTAGCGAGTGTTAATCATGAATAAATGATGCACATGAGTGAAGCATGAATGAGTATATATGAATCTTAAGTCATAGGTCAGATGAAAAGCAAAAAGGGAGGTCAGCTTTGGGGTATGACACTTAGGAATTTCAATTCTAGAGTATTTCATCGTTTTCTAAATTGGTACCGATTTATTACGTAAGCATTAGGTTTTGTTAGAATTAGATACCCTATTGAGTTGAATTGGTGATTAAATTATAATAAATAATCGAGGTTAGAATTCACTATATTGAATCGTTGTATAAACACACTTCATGGATTATACAATCGAATCAATTGAATTTATGTATCATCAAATTCATCTTTGGTGTTTCAGAAGCAATTTAGTGTCAACGTGATCAAAATTTAGAAAAGTATAATTTTCATATTTTTGCATCGCACCTTTCACTCGCATATTTTGAAAAATCTCTTACATTTTGAAAAATCTGTTGAACTTTTATTTGGGTTTATTTACCCCCCTCTATACCGCTTTTCTACTTCCATATTCACACATAACACTTCGTACTTTAGATGACTAGCATATGAGTATTGACTTATATACCCACATCTACTTATGTGATCCCCACAAAAGTTCATGTATATGTAGGGTTGACCCAAATACCCCATTGTTGTTGCTCCTGCAACTGTCCTCCATAGAGATGTTGATGAGATTTTTTGTAGAGTACTATTGTAACACCCTAAGACCCCCAAGCACATTTTATAACATACTCATAATATATTTTCCACCAAATGGTGTCACACATTCCCAACATAAACATTTTCACCATTAATCATATCACATCCAATTTATAACATTTAATAACATCTCTTCATGGTCTCAGCAATAGAAATTTATTTAATCGAAATAAAATAATTCGTCCAACAACAACTCAACAATAAGTATAATAAAATAAACAATGACCCCATCCGAGTGTTACACTATCAGAGTGTCACCAAATACTAAACAATATGCGGAAAACGATAAACAAAGAAGGCATAAGCCATCTTCAAAATGATAGCATTTGGGGATCCCCAGTCTCTACTTGAGTATCTGAAAACATAGGCATAAATCTACCACAACAAGAAAAGGGGTGAGAATACAATTCAAAATATGATAACAGTGCAAAGTACAACAAGGATAGATAACACATAAGTATCTCAACATCACAATACTCAATCAACATCACAAAACTCAATCACATAACAATTAATCATGGAGTATGGTTTATATATGCAATACACTACTCGACTATACTCCAATGCATGTGTTACCAAGTTTTTAAAGTTCATAGTTATATTACTGAGGTCATCCACTCATCAGGTTACATCTCTAAACCTGACTACACGTCCATATCACAACACTAGATCGAATACGTCATGATCACAATACTAGATCACAACTCACCTATCTCCAGTATACATGATTCATGCAATTCAACAACACACATATGCACGAAGGTATCACAATAACCCCTAACTTCATAACTCGTAACTAGTTACAACACTAAACCAGTTACTCAAAATTGGTTACAACACTAAACCAGTTACTCAAAATTGGTTACAACACTAAACCAATAACATCAATATAAATTATTGCCAATATAAGGACATCACAATTTCTATTTTCCCTCTATGAACCAACACCATCAATTAAACAACCATATAATAATGCCAATCATAAGGCTACATCAGTTACATTTTCAAACTGAATACGCAAACATATCCATCATTAGAACACAATCATAAAAATTGATCACTTTATAAATCATCATTAATCATACACATGCAATTAAAATCTTAGGGAATCACCAGAGGATATCACTGTGCGTTAGCTTTCCAACACTTCAAATCACACCTCAAACGGAGTCATGAAACTCAAGTATGACAAACACAACAAGGGAACCAATAGATTGCTACTGGTAGACCAATCAATTGGTTCGAGCTTGCTTTCAAATATTTTTCCGCTCAATTTGGTGAATCAATAGATTGTTCTAGGGGAACAATTCGATTGTTGTCAAGAAATTTTTCAGAAATCCAACTGTTAACTTGTCTTCTTCATCCTTTATCCACTCCAAACCCTACCCAATCATGTTCTAACATGGATAAACATTTTACACGATTAATTTATCTTCAAAACAGGATTGTATGATAAAATTTACACATCACCATTTTTCTCATTAATCTCACATGACTCCTCGTTATCTCACCAATTTTTCTACAATTGTTCATCAGCAAACTCACCATTAACGCAACACAGCAACCACTAACATCAAGATCAAAATTAATAAACAAAACTCATTAATTCAACAAAATACATTCAATAATAAAAACACATAATCAAATCACAACAATCACATCAAAGGTTAGAGAGGTTTGCTCAACCATCTCTAACCTCGATATCCATAAATGGAGAAAGGAAAGGGGAAAAAGAAGGTAAAAGACCTTCTCTATCATCTGCACAAATTGACAACCATATGTGAATTAATCCCCCCTTACCTCAAAATTCCAGCAGTAAATCCTAGCTTTGGCTATGGCCTTT
Organism: Lathyrus oleraceus; assembly: GCF_024323335.1. Taxonomy (NCBI): domain Eukaryota; kingdom Viridiplantae; phylum Streptophyta; class Magnoliopsida; order Fabales; family Fabaceae; genus Lathyrus; species Lathyrus oleraceus. Next base: position 431,081,147 of record NC_066584.1, read on the forward strand.
CTCCTTCTCCAACCCCTGACTCTGTCTTTGTCTCACTAAAGTTCTTCTCTGAATTACCTCCAAATGATACGTACTGCTAAAAACCCTTATTCTCTAATAATCTTTATTATTTATTTAACCTAATTTCAATTATTAATTATTCCACTTCAGCCCACAACTCACTTATGCTTCCTCACCACTTACATCATATTTCCATTAATTCTATTTTCCACCCCATCTCTTAATATTCATATTTCCTCTTTATTTAAATTAATTAAAATTAACTATAATTCTAATTAATTCTCACAATTCACCCAAAATCCCCCAAAACCCTAAACAAGCCAAATACACCAATAATCAAAATAAAATTAATTTAATTCAATTAAAATATAAATATAAAATATCGGGGTGTTACAACTCTCCCCCATTTAAATATTTTCCGTCCTCGAAAATTATATGATGCAAAAAGCTCCAGATAAGACTCTCTCATTCGACTCTCGAACTCCCATGTCACACTTCCACCAACAAGTCCTCCTGAGACAACTCTCACCGAAGCAATCTCCTTGTCTTGCAAGTGCTTCACTTCGCGATCCTCAATTCGCAATGAGGAAGACACTCCTTAATTGACCACTTTACATGCCATCTTAGAAGAGGCACGACATGACTTGTAGTACATGCAACAGAGGAGGAATATGAACGTCAGATATACATAATAGTTATCTTTTAGTTTGTATATTTTGATATTTTGTATTATGATTTGTTGTGTGATTGATTATGATATTTTGACATTCAAATATATGCAGTAATTTTTCTATTTTAATATTATAAATGAATGAGTGATGTGTACGATTTATTGTGAGATTGGTTTAGAAATGCCTTATCATGTAAGTTTTATTAAAAAGTGTCATATTTCTTCTAATTTATTATCTAAGGATGTAAAATCCAGTGACGAGGTTAAATTAGAGATATCTCAACATGTGTTTCTCCCATGGTAAGAAAAAACAAAAAAAATACGTAGGCAAGGTTAATCAGAAGATGATAATCTATACTATTTTTTGGCAAAAATGAGGTGTTATTCTGATGAAGTGATTTGATGTATGATAGACGAGTCCATATTTTGAAACCCATTTTGAAATTCATACCATACTAAAGGTATTTTGAGATTTCCATAGGATGTATGATTATTGTATAGTGTAGAGAAAAACAACATAAACAATCATTTTTATAGTATGTGTGGTTTAATTTTTGGGAGAGCCCAAATCAATTTTAAAATTGTAGAATTGTTTCTAGAATGATTTTAATGTGTTTGGTTTTTCTAAAATAGAATTGATATATTCGGCCTCCATGATTGATTTTTAGTGAAACACTTTTACATTAATATATTTAAATATAAATCAATTATACTTATAATAAATCTTACAAAAGTCATTTATGTGAACCTTCAATTTCCTTTACAGTATCTAGGCATTCTTCAATAAAATCCCCTTTAGATTAAAAAAATCTTAAAGTTATTGTAGTTGGATGTATGTATGCGGAAAATAATTTTACACTATTTATCATCAAAGATTTTCCATATGTTAGGCATTTTTTGAATTTTCCTAGTAGAATTTGATGGTTAAGGCACAGAGTCCGGCACTAATAGTGGCAACTGGCATCCGTTGACGGCCATTCAGATTCGAACTTAAATGCTTCAGAGTTCAGAATCCATCACCACCGCAGTTCACGCCTTTCTTTCGCAAAGTCTATGATATAATTTTCTTAATGTCTATTTTGTCAAACATCAAAAGGGTACTAAGAAAAAGTAATATTTTCATACGAGTAACAAAAGAAAACACTATCTCCATTGTAAAACAGCATATATTATTTTTTACAAAAAGCATATTTGAAAAGTCCACATCCATTACTTTTTCTTTCTTTTGTGAAATAATTTCCACAGAAAAACCACTATAAATGCACTAACCATAGACCTACATTAACTAATTCCTCCAAACACGAACTTAAATAAATTTCCAACAGGTTTTGGTCACTAGCTTTTAGCCATGACCTCTAAATTTATCTCAAAAAGTTTGATTATAGTCTCCCTTCTAATATCTCTAGCTCTACCATCCACTCTTGGTAAGTCTCCAAAACTGCTAAATTGTGGTATTATCTAACCCTTAAACAAATACATTTTTTTATATCTGATATATTAGTTTTTAATACTAATATGATATTGACATATATGATTATATTCTAATGCTAACTTGTATGTTAGGAGCACAAAATAAAAAATCTATTTATAGAAAATTTGTATTGAAAAAAATAATTGAAAAATTAATTTTATATTTTTATTAAAAACAATACATAACTTTTAAGATAAATTTTTTTCATTTAATTATAAATTTATAATCGTGGGACACAAGTTAGCCTTACACTAAGTTTTATACGATTGACTGATGAACTAATATATGATAATATGGTGAAACTAATGCAGGAGGGATAGAATGTGAGAATCTAAGCACAGAAACATGTTCGTTTGCTGTTTCATCTAGCAGCAAAAGGTGTGTCCTAGAGAAACACGTGAAAAGAACCGGAGAAGAAGCATACACATGCAAAACATCAGAGATAGAAGCTGATAAACTAAAGGATCACATTGAGAGCGACCAATGTATAAAAGCTTGTGATTTAGACAGAAAAGCACTTGGAATTTCATCAGACTCACTTCTGGAATCACGTTTCACAGAGAAGTTATGTTCTCCACAGTGTTACCAGAGTTGTCCAAATATTGTTGATCTTTACTTCAATCTTGCAGCTGGGGAAGGTGTATTTCTTCCTAAGTTGTGTGAAGTGAAAGGTGGAAATGCTCGTCGTGGAATGGCGGAATTGAAAAGCTCTGGTTATGTTGCACCAGGACCTGTGCATTCAGTGGAGTTTGTAGCTTCATCTCCACAGCCAATAGGGTATGTGGAGTTTGCAGAAGAACCGGTGGTTGCTCCATCATATCCACCATACTAAATGTACTAGTTTAAGAAACTTAGATAAAAAAAGAAATAAAGAGTACTACTATATATTTAGTTTGTACTACTAATAATGAAGTTTGCACCTACGTAGAAGTGTTTTGAAATATCGCTCTATGGTATGGACAAAAGTAATATATATGAAGGCATTTTTTTGTGTGTTTTGGATACAAATGGATGAAGATGAATAATTTGTGTTGTTTAGAGTTCCATTTACTTCTTATGATGTATCTTAATTTGAAAATGTATTGATACATCCATTGTGTGACATTATCATGCACAACAATAAAAGTTGTAACTGCTAATAATCTCTCTTGAACCTATATCACTGAGAACTTAAAATTTTCAAGCCACACCAACAATAAAAAAAACTAGTGACCGTGAAATGAAACTCTTATTTTATTTAAATGTTAAAAAAAATATTTTGTGCAATTTAAGTGATAATCAGTTAATACGATGTATAATCGGTTATAGATGTCAAAATAAGTCAAATAAATAGTAGAAAAATGTTTATAAAGTTTGTGTAACCGGTATGTATTTCCAGTAACCGGTTATCGCTATTAATTAATTTCAGTTTGTTTCAGCTGTAACCGGATACAGATTTTGTGTAATTAGTTACAGACTCGAGTTTTTGATTTTTCGGTTATTTGGTTTATGTTAATTGTGTCTCAAATCATTGTGTAATATTTGTATATATGTCTTGAATGACATCCCCGTCCATTTTTCATGAAATACATTCTCAACCTCAACTCTCTCTCTCTTTCTCTCTCTCTCTCTCTCTCACCAATCTTGTAAGATTAAATACAGACTCTATCATATGCACTTGCTATGAGATGTCCTATTTCATGAAAGCACATCCATTTTCCTCCAGCGCCGATCCACTAATGCAAGGAACAAGAGACACATAAATTGCATCAAAAATTTCTTTCTTTCTGTAAAGTTATGCATGATTCTTTATGGGTCATCAACTCATGAATAAGTTGATGGCACACAAGTGTGTGATCATCTTCTTTTTTACCGAGCAAAGCTGAAACAACTCGAAAATCGCAACTACCGTCACACTTAACATTGACGATCCATTGGATGTATTTGTGCATAAAAATAAGCATCTCGTTAATTAATGAAATTTTTTGTGGAGGCGGTGAACGAAGTGATTTGCTAATGCGAGCTCCTTTAAAAAAATACTTTTTTTGAGATTTTTGGAGTTGATGAGTTTAGAAAAACTCTGTCAACATGTTCAAAATACGAAAGAGACCACATCATTAAATTGTCACTCAGTGTAGGCTTGACCTTCTTCGGAACACCTTTTGTTTTTACCGGCTGAGAGGGTGGTTTTAAGTCATACTATTGAAAATATATTTTCGGTGACACAATATTACAATGGTCATTTTTTCACCGTAGTCATATCGTATTTTTTACGCACATTCTTTTTTTTAGTTTTATTAAATAACTTTTCATCACGGTCCTTGAAAATAACCGTGGTCGTAGAACTTGGATGACAAGCTTCAAATCCCAGCTTCAACATTTTTCCATTTTTTCAATAAAAATAAGCGTGTGTCCCTTCACATTTATTATTTAAAAATTAAAAGTATAACAACTACTGTTGTTTGATTCAACCGTGATTATATGTTCAATATTTCACTATAGTTGAAACTTGCAACCGTTGTGAAATTATTTTCCACAAAATTAAAACATAACATCAGGTACCTCATTTTGTTCATAACGCTCAAGTGTGCCCTATCGAACGAGACGACAACGATATCAAAATCATTTCTGGAAACAAATATCATTTATGGATACAAAATATTTATCCTCTTCGACTTACAGTACATTACCATTATATGTTTGTTGCTCTGTCTCTGTCTCTGTCTCTCTCTCTCTCTCTCTCTCTCTCTCTCTCTCTGTCTGTCTCTCTCTCTTGTGGTAATGCTAGTGCTTTCTGAAGGTTTATGTTCTTCGCTAGGGTTACATTTCATTTCTTTGTATATTTTTTAACATAATAAAGTTGTGATATGTATTGTTCATGTTTTGTGACTATAACTTTATTCATGTTTCCATGTTCATGTTTTGTGACTATAATTTTATTCATATTACAAATTAATTATTGGTTTGTTGATTATAGTCGTAGTTTTGGAATTGTTAAAGGAAGTAAATGGAAACAAATACTAATAGAAGGAAATTCTTTTATTCATTAAGAATGCATTACATTTTTTATCCTAAAGACGTTAGATAATTTTATTTTTCATCTCACTCTTCTTCCATTGGATCCTCCTTCCTCTTAGGCTTTATCATTGTTGTCTCTATTCTACCCACTTTGGGATCTAGATCCTTCTGAGACTTCCGCAGACTTCTTAACCGTTGAAGCTTCCTCGGACTTCTGCTTCTCTTCCTTTGATTTTTTCTTCATCAGTTTCCTAATATCCTTCTCAAAATCCCTCTTTTGAGCCTTATATATTTCTTAAGTTTGCCCATTTTAGTTGAAGAGTAATGTGATTTGGATGGTTATGTAAACATTTGCTTTTATAAGAAGAAATCTTGAATAAGTATAATTTGTCTTGAAGTCTATTCATCTTGGGAAGCTTTGCCTTTCAGAATACTTTCACTATCTTGAATATTATGGAAAATTGCTTACCTTTTTCTCTAGTCATTAAGATTTCTTGAATATTTTATTTCTGCTTTTACTCAGATTCTCTCTTATCTCATTTTTTTATCTTCTATGTGTTTATTCTTGTTCTTAAGCAACACAAGTGCCTACTTCATATGAAGAACATCAAGAAGAAATATGGGAAAAATGAAAAGGAAAGAATAGCGAGGCTGATATTCGAACCAAGGACCTATAAATTATTTCACAATGATTGTTTGACTAAACCATTGTTAAAAGTAGCACGCTACCTAAATTATAACCATGACGAACCACAACCTCTCGTCCGTTGTGGAAACTAGCATACAGACAATCACACACTACCTAACATCGAACGTGCAACCGTTATTATATGTGTTTCGCAACCGTCATTATATGTGTTTTTCGTAGTAGTGTCAATGGTTTCTAGATAAGAAATCTTCCTCAATTGTTCTTTGATGTGGATTTTCATATTTCCATCATCTTTCAAAAATATCTCTTGTATCACTTTCCATTCGGTCAAGATAGAGATATTCAATTTACCGTCTTTCATGACACCATCATCATCAAATCTAAGCTTTTTCTAGTGACTGCAAACTTCATCCATTCTTAACGGGTTACCAAGTTTCACCTTCTTTATTATAAGACAAGCACATGGGAGACCATAGGTTTTCACGATTGTGCAACCACACTTTGCTCTATCGGAGCCTATATTATCAGCTCGTTTTGCTTCGTAAAATATATAATTTCAACTTGCTCGAGATATGTTGCCGACCAACTGAGAATAAAGATTGTTATCTTTAAATCTACGTTACAAAACTATGATGTTCTGGCACAATGATGTTCATATCTCATTATGCTAGTTATGGATCATTTGGTTCACATAGTCCTAATATTTACACAAATCGCCCTTATTATTTTTCATCCAATTCTTCAATGTAGTATAGGCAGACTCAACTCGATTTGTTATTGTATTCCTAAGGTGTCTAACCTGATCGGTCCATGCACAAAAAATTTTCTCCTTCACCTGATTGTGCTTTCAACATATTTCAAAAAATCTTGATATCTCTAGCACACCTTCCTGAAATTTATAACGAAATCGATATATAACTCGTTAGTAGAAGAATTTACTATAAAATTCTATGCATCCATTATTTTTTCCACTATCACACCCACTTTCAAATTTTTCCATCTTTCGTCTTTATCTGTTTTGTCCCTACCGCGGGTTTAACCCGACTTCTCACACTCTAAGTTATGTGATACCTACAAAGTAATACATAAGAAATAGAAAATACCTTTGTAACTAAATTCATCAAAGTGGAATCACGGACGATAACAAATACTTTCAACATCTCTTCTTGATCCTTCAACATTGCACGACACACCTCTAAAGCCCAAATAAAATTATCCTCTCTTCACTCTCTAGAAATACAAACCCAACATAATAGATCTTCTCAGTAGAGGTAACACCAACCATCTCTAATAGTGGAAGTATGTACTTGTTGGTCTTATACGTTGAATCAATGATGGACATAGTAGGAAACATGTTGAACAACTTGATGGAATGATGATGAATCTAAAACATATCTCTAACGATTACTCCATTCTTACACGTTCGGTACCTGGAAACATAACTGTTATCATCCAAAAGTTTCAATAGTTGTTGTATTTCACTTCTATCCCTTCTTAGCGCCTTATTATATTGGTATCAAATATTGTACACTTGTTTGATATTTGAGATATTTCTGGGTCTTCTACGTTCCAAAATTTCAAGTATGTTATTGTTTGAACCAAAATCAATGTCATGATGAAACACATTCGTTCTCTTCCGACATGAGACGAAACGCAATTGGATGACCGACTAACTTTACACACAAGTGATGGTTATGTAAACCACATATGACATTAAATCTCGATTCTTATTTGTAAACATATAACCACACAACGTAAAGGGATACTCACATTTTCTTGAACTGATGTCATCTCATTTAAAATTTTGCAGAGGAGGTATATATTTTCCACTTCTTTCGCATGTCATTGTCACAAATGCACACGCAACATAATGGACACTCACATTTTCTTGAACCGGTGTCATCTCGTTTAAAATTCTGCAGAGGAGGTGTATATTTTCCACTTCTTTCGCATGTCATTGTCACAAATGCACCACTTCTATCCTAATCATTATCGAACCTTCTAATTACCACAACAAATCCTAGTTTTAAAACCTCTGTATGAATCTATTGAAGCATGTGATCAAGAAATTCAAGCTCTTGTTTATTTTAAAATTGGTTGTCAACATCTACCTCCTTTGCAATAACATCTTTGACATCTGGAGACACAACATGTTTGGGGAAAACATCGGGGTGCATCATATCTAATGAAACATTTACAATAAAAAAGCTCAAAAACTTCTAAAACTGTAAACAGAGTTGGAAAAATAAGAACAAACAGGTTACAGAGATGCATCTCCGGGTTAAATGCACATTTTTTCAGACTAAAACAAATTTAATGTGATCAATCAAGTTTGAAATGAATGATCTTGACATGAATTAGCTTCTTTTACTCCTTTTGATGTTATGAAACACAAGAATGGAGATTTGGAGTGAAAAAGTTGATTGAGAATGGAAGAGTTTTTGGAAAGAGTTTGGAGTGAAAAAGAAGCATGGATCTGTGATCATCCAGGTGACAGTTTCATTAAAATCATGTTTTCTTTTAATTCCGAAGATGCATCTCCGTAAACACCTGACATGCAAAGGAGACAAATATTTCAAAATCCCGCCTCAAACCTCCGAAAAATAATCTTCGGAATATCCACTGCACTGCTCAAATATTAATATATTTATTGAAAATACCCAAAGATGCATCTTCGGAATGAAATTTTGTTTTACTCTTGAATGACACTGGTTCGTCATAAGGTGATACAAGAGTGTGTTCGGAGAATGATCTCCAAAATCTGAGAAGTATTTTAAATTTTTTACAAAACATTTTTTCAACCTATAGAGTGGGACAAAATTTTCCATTAGTTTATTGTTATGGTTAGTTAGTTATAACAAAGGTTCCACTTTTATTGGACTTTTCTATTAAGACTGTGACAATATATGTAAGCCCAATGGAATAGGCTTAACATTAACAGTACGTAATCAATGATTTTTCATGTGTTAGCATTTTTTGAATTTTCCTAGTAGAATTTGATGGTGAAGGCAGAGTCCAGCACTGATAGTGGCAACTGGTATCAGTTGACTGCTATTCAGATTCAAACTTAATTTCTTCAGAGTTGAGATTCCATCAGCACCGCACTTCACGCTTTTCTTTCGCAATCACCATATTATAATTCTCTTGTGTATTTTGTCAAACATCAAAAGGGTACTAAGAAAAAGTAATATTTTGATAAAAAAATTACCATTAACAAACACAAGAAATCACACCCTTCATTGTAAAACATCATATGCTGTTTTTCTCTCTTTCTAAATGACTTATACTGGGGGACATAGAAGGTTATCACCCTTTATAAAGATGAAAAAACTAATTAAGTAAAATACAGTAAAACATGATTAAACAATTTTCACAAGAAAAAAGAAAAAGAAAAAAAAGGAGAGCATGTTTGATTTATGTATATTTATAGAAAATTTGAAAAGTCCGCATCTACTACTTTCTCTTTTGTGTCATAATTTCCACAGAAAACCACAAACCTACGTTAACCTACATTCCTCCAAACACAAACTTAAATAAATTTCCAACCAGTTTTGGTCACTAGCTTTTAGCCATGGCCTCTAAATATATCTCAAGAAGTTTGGTTATAGTCTCCCTTCTAATAACTCTCGCCCTACCATCCACTCTTGGTAAGTCTCCAAAACAACTAAATTGTGATATTTTGTAACTCTGAACAAAGATATTTTTAATGTCTGATATGTGTCAATTTCTGACACTAACATGCTACCGACAAATATAATTATGTTCAATTTATAAATATTTTAGTTATTATCGGTGTTGACATGTCGATCTCGTGTCTGCTGTTCATATTTGATTGACTATAATGAATTAATATGATAATGGTGATTAATGCAGGAGGGATAGAATGTGAGAATCTAAGCACAAAAACATGTCCATTTGCTGTTTCATCTAGCAGCAAAAGATGCGTCCTCGAGAAACACGTGAAAAGAACAGGAGAAGAAGCATACACATGCAAAACTGTTAAAACAGAAACACTAAGGTATGCTTCTGTAAAATCACACACTGTTTTATTTAATACTGAAACATGGCTTAAATAGTCTACAAAATGAAAACTGAAATAGCAAAAATAACTGCAGAAAAATAGGAACAGAACGTAGAGAGAAAAGACTGAAACAAACTCCTACTAACCCAGTAAAATAGAACGTGCTCAGCACCTCCTAAAAACACTAGGTTAATTTAAATCACTAACAGAAATCCTAAATTGTAGCTAGTACACTAACACATCAGATCCAACAATTCCTCCCTTTAAACTGGAAATGCTAATCAAGCATCCAGTTTAATCTTCTCGAACTTGTATCCCAAGCAAGCTTCTTAGCTTAACAAATGTCTCCAATTTTACTGGTTTAGTCATGATATTTGCCACCTTCTCTTCAGTCCCACAAAACACTAGCTTCACAACTTCTTGACTTGTAAGATCACGTAAATAATGATACCTCACATCTATATGTTTTGTCCTCTTATGCATCACTGGATTTTTTGAGAGTTTAATGGAGGAACTATTATCGCATAAGATCTCGAAGCACTGACAAGACTTGGTGCTGAACTGTTGAAGAATTCCTTTCACCTAAACACGGTGGCAAGAACAGGATGTTGCAGCTACATACTCAGCTTCGGTCGAGGATAAAGTGACTATAGCTTATTTTCATGAACTCCAACACACAACTACTTTACTTAGTAGAAATGCATATCCTGACGTGCTCTTCCTGTCGTCTATATCTCCGGCATAATCGCTATCAGTATATACCTTTGGTATTGAGTCAGATTCCCGCTTATAGAAGAGACCAAAATCCAGAGTGCCCCTTAAGTACCTTAAAGCCCTCTTAACAATCTGCATATGCTCTTCTCTAGGTTTGGCCATGAAACGAGATATTAAACATACCACATACATCATATCAGGTATGGTGACTGTTAAATACATAAGGCAGCCCACGAGTTGCTTGTATGTAGTAGCATCCACATCTTTGCCTTCTCCTTCAATTGAGAGTTTGGTCCCTGGTACTATAGGATTTTTGACAGGATTGCAGTTCCACATTCTGAATCTTTCAAGCACTTCCTTAGCATACTTCTTCTGACATAGATGGATTCCCTTCATGCTTTGATGTACTTAAATACCAAGAAAGAAACTCATCCTCCCTAGATCAGTCATCTCGAATTCTTGTTTCATTGATTGCTTAAACTCTTCACACATCACATCATCATTCCCAACAAAAATTAAATCATCTACATAAAGGCTTACCATAAGCAATTTTTCTCCAACACTCTTGCTGAATAAAGTGTGATCATGGCTGCTTTTCTCAAGCCCCTTATGTCTGAAATAACTTTCAATTCGACTAAACCATGCTCTAGGAGTCTGTTTTAGGCCGTAAAGAGCTTTGTTAAGTCGATAAACTTTGTCTTCCTCACCTTTCTTGACAAATCCTTCTGGTTGATCCACATACACAACTTCCTTTAGCTCCCCGTACAAGAAAGCACTCTTTACATCCAACTGATACACCGTCCATCCTTTTTGTGCAGCAACAACGAGCATAATTCTTATAGTGTCCCATCGAGCTACTGGAGCAAAAACTTCATCATAATCGATCCCTTCCTTTTGAGCATACCCTTTTACAACCAGCCTCGCCTTGTATTTATCGACCTGTCCATCCTCATTTAGTTTTGTTTTGAAAACCCATTTGACCCCTATAGTTTTTGCTCGAGTCGGTAGAACCACAAGCTCCCAAGTATTGTTCTTCTCGATAGCTTGTAATTCACGCTTCATTGCCTCTATCCATTTTTATTCTTTGGCCGCTTCTACAAAATTTGGAGGATCATTGTGAGAAGAAAACAGCACCATACCTGCGCCTATTTCTTCTTCCGAAAATTCTGCTCCACTCTCATAGTCATGCATCCACGCGGGTCTTCTTCTGTTTCTTCTTTGAGGCATTTCTGGATCAAAATCTGGTGCATCAGAATTTTCAGAATCTGGCTCAGTTGTTGCAGTTTGTTCTTCTTGTTGTTCTTCGCGGTCAGCCTCCACCTCTTCTTCGTGTTCTCCCTCAGTTGTTCTTCCTTCATCATTGCAAGCCAGAATATCAGATTTTGACTCGGTTTCCGCTGTTTTCCAGTCCCATTTCCCTTTCTCTTCGAATATAACATCTCGACTGATGACTATTTTATTTGATATTGGATCAAATAGTCGATACGCCTTTGATTCCTCGCTGATCCCGAGCAGAATGCATTTGTGACTTTTATTATCAAGTTTTATCCTATGTTGTTCAGGGATGTGTACATGACCAATGCAGCCAAACACCCTAAAATGATCAACACTTGGTTTGACCCCACTCTAACACTCTTCTGGCACCATGTCATTTACAGCACTTGTCAGACTTCTATTTAGCACATGCGATGTCCATCTTGCAGCTTCAGGCCAAAATTTCTTTGGCATTTCTTTCTCTGTGAGCAAACATCGAACCATATTCATTATGGTGCGATTTCTTCTTCCAGCTACTCCATTTTGTTGTGGAGTGTAGGCAGCGGTTAATTGTCGTCTAATCCCATGTTCCTCGCAGAATTGGTTGAAGGAGTTTGAGGTGAATTCTCCTCCCCTATCTGTCCTTAAACAACATATATACTTTCCTACTTCTTTTTCGACACGACTTTTGAACCTTTTAAACATGTCAAAAGTTTCACCTTTTTCTGTAAGAAAGTATATCCAAGTCTTGCGGGAAAAATCATCAATAAGAACTAACATGTACCTTTTACCACTATGAGATGTAGGAGATATAGGACCACATAAATCTGCATGAACTAGTTGGAGTTGTTCTGAGGCTCTCCACTTGCTCCTTTTTGATATAATCTCTCGATGTTGCTTCCCAACATTACAAACTTCACATACCCCGTCTGCACTTTTGAGTTGTGGTAACCCTTTGACCATTCCTTTATACTGCATGATGTGAATGACTTTGTTGTTTAAATGCCCATAGCGCTTGTGCCAGAGGTTTTCAACTTCCCCTCCTTCTACCTTCATGCACTTGCTCGAAAGAGGTTTCCTAAATGCAAACACAATGAACAATCGATTCACAGTCATTCTAGTGTTCATAATTAGGCCTCTTTGAGGATGGTAAACTTTGCACATCCCTTCTTTAATACGAATGTCTACTCCCTTCTCTTATAGTTGCTCAATGCTTAAAAGGTTGCTGGATAATTCTGGAACAAAGAAAACATCAGATATCAATTGAGTTATGCCCTCAACTTCAAATCTGATATTTCCTTTTCCCATAACAGCCAACTTTGAGTTATTTCCCAATTTTACAGTGTGCATGAAGCTCTCATTTATTTCACAGAACCAGCCTTTGTTACCTATCATGTGGTTTGAACAACCAGAATCAAGAAACCAAACTCCCTTGTGTCCATCACCTTCAACTTCTGCTAGTGTCATCAGCAATAACTCTTCACTATCATCAAATTCAACATAGTTTGCTTCCCTTCTCATACTCGGACACTCATATTGGAAGTGTCCCAGCTTGTGACACCTGAAGCATTCAATAGTAGTTTTGTCGTAACCTGGCCTGGTTCTTCCACTCCCTCTTGAGTTGTTACTGCCTTCTCTTGGATAGTTGTTCCTTCCTCTACCACGCCTAAAGTAAGAGTCATGCTCTACCTTTAGAACCTGCTCTTCACTTTTCTTATCGCACACCTTCTGCTCGTGTACCAGTAACAAGCTCTGTAGCTCATCAACCGTAAGTTGGTCGATGTCCTTAGATACTTCAATCGAACACACAACAAAGTTGAAATTCTTTGTTAATGATCGAAGTATCTTTTCGACGATTTTAACATCTCCCATATCTTCTCCACAATTTCTCATATCGTTTGCAATAACCATTACTCTTCCGAAGTAATCAGTTACCGATTCTCCCATCTTCATCTCCAACGTTTCGAAAGTCCTTCGAAACACCTGCAGTTGGGCATGCTTCACTCGTGCACTTCCCTGGTACTTGGTTTTCATTGACTCCCACAATTGTTTTGCAGTCTCCTTCTGCGTGATGGTCTTCAAAATGGACTTGTGGCCTGAAACAAATAGTTTTTTGCTTTCAGGTCTTTGAGTTCTGCTTCATCCACTTCCTTTTGCCGGGCTGCCGTCACCACTTCATTTTTCTCAGGTGCTTGACAACCATCTTGAATTACACACCAGTATTCTTTTGAACGCATCAAGTTCTCCATGACCAAACTCCAATGATCATAATCCCCATCAAATTTGGGAACACATGGGGCAGTGAAATTTCCTGATTCAGCTGGCATTTCTCTCACTAATGTTTTCACTCTCAGTGTTTAATCACTCAATCAGGCCCCCTTGCGAGAGCTCTGATACCAAATGTTAAAACAGAAACACTAAGGTATGCTTCTGTAAAATCACACACTGTTTTATTTAATACTGAAACATGGCTTAAATAGCCTACAAAATGAAAACTGAAATAGCAAAAATAACTGCAGAAAAATAGGAACAAAACGTAGAGAGAAAAGACTGAAACAAACTCCTACTAACCCACTAAAATAGAACGTGCTCAGCACCTCCTAAAAGGACTAGGTTAATTTAAATCACTAACAGAAATCCTAAATTGTAGCTAGTACACTAACACATCAGATCCAACAAAAACATCATAGATAGAAGCTGATAAACTAAAGGATCACATTGAGAGCGACCAATGTATAAAAGCTTGTGATTTAGACAGAAAATCACTTGGAATTTCATCAGACTCACTTCTGGAATCACGTTGCACAAAGAAGTTATGTTCTCCACATTGTTACCAGTCCAAGTATTGTTGATCTTTACTTCAATCTTGCAGCGGGTGAAGGTGTGTTTGTTCCTAAGTTGTGCGAAGTGAAAGGTGGAAATGCTCGTCGTGGAATGGCGGAATTGAAAAGCTCTGCTTATGTTGCACCAGGTCCTGTGCATTCAGTGGAGTTTGTAGCTTCATCTCCGCAGCCAATAGGGTATGTGGAGTTTGCAGAAGAACCGGTGGTTGCTCCATCATATCCACCATACTAAATGTACTAGTTTAAGAAACTTAGATAGAAAAAGAAATAAAGAGTACTACTATATATTTAGTTTGTACTACTAATAATGAAGTTTGCACCTACGTAGAAGTGTTTTGAAATATCGCTCTACGGGTATGGACAAAAGTAATATATATGAAGCTGCAAGAGGCATTTCTTATGTGTGTGTTTTGGATACAAATGGATGACGATGAATAATTTGTGTGTTTAGAGTTCCATTTACTTATTATTATTTATGATGTATCTTAATTTGAAAATGTATTGATACATCCATTGTGTGACATGTATCATGCACAACAATAAAAGTTGTAACTACTAATAATCTATCTTGAATACCTATCTGACCGAGAACTTAGAATTTCCCAAGCCACATCCAAAAAAAAATGGTGAAATAAAACTCTTATTTAATTGCAAAGAGTTTTTGAATAATTCAAGTGCTGTAACCGGTTAATACGATATGTCATTATTACAAGTATCGAAATAAGTCAAATAAACAGCAAAAAAATGTTTATGGAGTTGGTGTAACCGGTATGCTAGTCGGTTATCACTATTAGTTAATTTCAGTTTGTTTCAGCTGTAACTGATTACAGGTTTTGTGTAACTAATTACAAACTAGAGTTTTTTATTTTTCTGTTATTTGGTTTATGTTAAATGTGTCTCAATCATTATGTAATATTTGTATAAATAAATGTCTCGGAGGCATCCTCATCCATTGTTCATGAAATACATTCTCTCTCTCTCTCTCCACTCTAATTTCTCCATTACTCGTGGTTTTTGTGCTGTTAAAGGAAATAAATGGCAATAGGCATTAATAGAAGGAAATTCTTTTATTCATTAAGAAGTCGTTACATTTTTTATCCTAAAGATATTAGATAATTTTATTCTTCATCTCACTCTTTTTCCATTGGATCCTCCTTCCTCTTAGGCATTATCATTGTTGTCTCTATTCTTCCCACTTTGGGACCCAACCCCTTCTGAGACTTCCTCAGACTTTTGAACCGCTGAAGCTTCCTCAGACTTCTTATTCTCTTCATTTGCTTTTTTCTTCATCAATTTTCTAATATCCTTCTCAAAATCCCTCTTTTGAACCTTATACTACTTAGGTTTACCCATTTTAGCCTAAAAGTAATGTGATCTGGATGATTATGCAAACATATGCTTTTATAAGAAGAAATCTTGAATAAGTACAATCTGTCTTGAAGACTATGCATCTTGGGAAGTTTTACGTCTCAGAATACTTTGACTATTTAAAATATTATGGATAATTATTTATCTTTTTTCCCGCCATTGAAATTTTGTGAATATTTTATTTTTGTTTTTACTCAAATTCTCTCTTATCTCTTTTTTCATCTTTTGTGTGTAGATTCTTGTTCTTAAGCAACATAAGTGCCTACTTCATATGAAGAACATCAAGAAAGAATATGGGAAAAATGAAAAGGAAAGAATGGCGATGTTGGGATTCGAACCAAGGACCTATAAATTATTTCACAACGGTTATTTGACTAAACCGTTATTATAAGTAGCGTGCTACCAAACTTATAACCACAGTCTCTCGCCCTTTGTGAAAACCAACATACATACAATCACACACTACCTAACAACGGACGTGAAACTGTCATTATATGTGTTCCGCAACCGTCATCATATGGATTTTTCGTAGTAGTGTTAGTCGTTTTTGGATAAGCAATTTTCATATTGTCATCACCTTTCAAAAATCTCTCTTGTATCACTTCCCATTTGGTCAAGATAGAGATATTCGATTACCATCTTTCATGACACCATCATCATCAAACCTAAGCTTTTTCTAGTGACTTCAAACTTCATCCATTCTTAACGGGCTACCAAGTTTCACCCTCTTTGTTATAAGACAAGTATATGGGAGACTGATCCGTTGTTGCACACGGGTCAAAAACGAGTAATAATATATAGTAAACGGAAAGCGACACCTCGAGTATCGTATCGCAAGGACTCTTAGCAAATTAACCAAGTATGAAAACAAAATATGGGGTTTTTGATTCGATTTAGAATAAGTGATTATAAAAAGTGATTAAAAAAAGAGATTATAAAATAAGTCAATCTATTGTTTTCGGCTTCCGGCTAATCACTAGTTTTTACCTACCAATTCCCTAAGCGGCTTCGATCTCTATTCGATTCAATTTCGATTGACCAGCGCAATAGATATATGACAGATTTATATTCCTATATTCCGAATTAAGCAAACGGATGAACACAATCGTGAATTAAGCAACACGATTTACAAACGCAATTTAACGACAAAGCGATGAAAACGACGATTAACCGTTAGGAATACAATCATACGAATTTAATCAAAACCATTCCATAAAATACAGATTAAGCAAATGAATTTTCATAGAATAGAATTGAAATAGAAACAAAATTAAATTGATAGGATAAAAACCTCAAAGCCTTGGAAATTCGGTTACAGCAGATTGACTCTAGAAGATTAGTTCCTCTTCATGATCGCACAAAACAAAAATTTATCGTGAATAAGGTGTAAAATGCTATAGTGCAACGGCTGCTCCTTTTAAACAAAATAAGGGTTGCACTTATAATTCAAACTGAGCCGGAAAACCTAAATTCGGCCCAACAAATGGCCCCAAAGAAATTATTTCCTAAAGTACGAAACTTCAACAAATTATTTGATACTTCTGATCTCTGAATCAACTTTTGGCTTCAACACAAAAGTTGTATCTCTTTCTCTTATCTTTCCAATGCATGTCAGAATGCGCAAAACGACATCCCGTAGCTCAAGTTATGATCCGAGCAGTGAACAGGTATCAAATAACCACTAAAACTGAAACTAGCAAACAAAAATAGATTAAAGGCAATCATGAACTTAAATATAAAAACATAATAAAATAGTAAAATAAGCAAAATAAAGTAGATAAATGTCTAAGTACAATTATAGAAGAATGTGCATCAAAATGCACTGATCAAATTCCCCCACACTTGAACTTTTGCACTTCGAGCAAAATTACAATTTCAAAACAAAAGGAAAGAAAACAGAGCATCCACTTCCAAAGGTTTTCAAGATACAATGTACAAGCAGAATTCTAAGTTTAAGCTTCAAGAATATGGTGTTAGTAAGCAACTTTTTGTGACATTTAAAGCATATAGGAAGACAAATTACTAAAGAGTACATCAACAGCAGTAAGATCCTCACAGAATATAATTCACTCAACTCTCAAGTGTTTAGATTAACTGTTTACACTCAAAGCACAACATGAAAGTTAGTACTACCATAAGCTTGAAAAGACTCTAACATCCACAATTGAAATATATGCGCACAAATATCAAAATGACTTTTATTTGGTTGTAACGTGGCCAAGGTAAGGGTGAGATAAATCCTAAGGGACTAGGCTAAAATTCAAAGAGACAAAAGAGACTTGAAAGAAACTGCGGGAGTTGAATTTACAAAATATTTCATTCACTTCAACAACTCTATAGTAACTGTTTTTATTCATATTTTTCTTCTCCTTTCTCTTTTTTTTTCCTTTTCATAAGGAGTATATATTGACATGTATACATCCTTCTATTCTTTTTTTCATTCAGTTTTTTCTTTTCTATTTTTCTTTTCTTTTTCTGCCAACTTCTGAAATATTACCAACATACTTATTCAACCCACACAACTCTAAACAAGAATCTTGCAACCCTTTGAATAAGGTGATAACATTGTTTTTCACTTCTCGGTTTGTAATGAGTTTTAAACAAAAAAAAGGATAATAGGCTCAATGGGGTTTCAAACAAGAGATGATATTATTCAGGGTTGGCTTTTTGGCTAACTGGCTAAAAAAAGTAAAATTGCCTTTATCATATCAGTGTGCACAAGTAAACAACAATATCAACAAGAGTCAATTCAAGTTCTAGAGACTAACAGACATGGGTGAATCACACAAGAAAGAAAGAGATGCATTTTTGAATGTTATCCATTAAAAGGCTCAAAATCTCACAAGGTTAATTGATCTACCACAAATGATGTACAATTTAGAGTTTGATCATACATATCATACTAAGGATGCATAAAAAGAATCAATCACATCACACCACAATTCTTTAATCAAGAGAACAAAGAAAATACTCACAATTGTAACTCAAAAACCAAAGGAAAAAGCATGCAATTTTTTATTTATTTTAAATTTTAACCAAAAACAGAGACAGACTGAAAACAAAACAAAGAAAACAAAACAAATAAATGGTTCCCTCTCCCACACTTAAAACATACATTGTCCTCAATGAAAGAGCATAAATATAAAATAAGAGTGAGAGAAAGGAAAGAACACACCCGAGGAGTCAAGGCAGATAAATGATTGCATAAGCAACCTTTCCCAAAGAGTGCTCTTCTACAATTTCTTCTTCCAAAGTCGGGTTCTTATGGAGTAACTTTGGAAAATGTCCATTGAACTTGAAATTTTGATTAGTGTCTTCGCCTTTTATTCTAGGATCAAAGAAGAATCTTCTATAAGTAAAAGTGTTGAATGAACACGTGAAAGTGATCTCCTTTTTCACAACATCAAGAATCAAAGGATTACGGGACTGTCTCACTACTTTTATTTCATATTTAAGTGAGATCTTATGCATATATATGGATGGGCTAATATCACGAGTGTCAGCCAAGGTCCATCCAATTCTCTTCTTATGTTTCTGCTTAAGCTGAAGCTTTGATGAATAATATGAATCCTTGGGAAGTGGTTTAGGCTCTATAGAATGTGGTTGTTCAATGGATGGTATGTTTGGGACAACCGGAATGTCAAGATTTTCAGCTACATAAACAACTTCGTTTACACTGTCACCATGCAAGGCATCATCAATCTCAGCACAAACAGCATAAAGGTTAGTGTTAGTACAATCATCACATGAGTAAATATCATCAAAACTAGATAAAGTTAGAAAATCAGTTGAAAACAAATCAGAATAAGCTGCATCAACAACTTCAGAAAGCAACTCTATTTGAAAAATAGAATGCTTTTCCAAGGGATGTTTCATAGAATCAAAAATATTGAATTTCGCGACAATGTCACCAAATTCCATGGACATGGTCCTATCGTCAACATCAACTTTGGTTTTAGCTGTTTTCATGAACGGTCTACCCAAAATGATTGGTGATCTGCTTGAATTTGTTTCTCCATGCATCTCTAGAATGTAAAAGTCTGCAGGAAAAATCAAGTCATTAACTTGAACAAGCACATCTTCCACTATTCCGGCGGGGCGGGTATTGCTTCTATTCGCCAGTTGAATGATTAAACTTGTATGCTGCAAAAGACCAAGGTCAAGATTATTATACACAGAATTAGGCATAACATTAATGCCCACTCCTAAATCAAGCATGCAATTTTCGAATTTACTATTCCTAATGGTACAAGGAATAGCAAAAGTTCCTGGATCCTTGCACTTTTGTGGCATGTCCTGAGTGAGGGCTGAACTAATAAGTGAAGTGTTAGGCTGAATAAGGGCTAAAACATTTCATCCCAAATTCACTCTCTCATTTCTGGTAAGCCTTCTCTTGTGTGTACACAAATCCTTCAAATTTTTTGCATATTTCAGGACATGCTTAATCACATCAAGTAGTGGAATGTTCACTGCCACCTTTCTGAATACATCCAAAATCTCTCTCTCTCTCTTTGTCTTCCTCATCAATTTTCTTATTTTTCATAACTCTTTGTGGGAAAGGGATTTGTGGTACATACTCTTTTTTAGCCTTAACAACAACAAAAAGTTCAGATGTTGCACGAACAATTTTTTTTTTTTTTTTGGGGCTGGTTCTGCAACTATTTCGGATCTCAAGGAAATTGCACTCAGATTGGGGACTTTTGGATTCACTACTGTTTGGGCAGGTAGTTGGTTCAATCCTTGAGCTTGCTACATGGTATTCATTGAAGTGGCAATTTGTCCAATTTGTGTTTGCAAAGTCTGAATACTAGAATTAGTTCGTTGTTGAAACTGAAGATTATTTACAGCCATTTGCTTGACAAGTTCCTCTAGTGAAGGTTCAGAAGGTGAAGAGGTGGTTACTTGTGGAGAGTTATATGGTGGTGGTGGTGGAATGGGTAGCATCAATTGTTTCACTAAAGAGGTAAGTTCATCAATTCTGGTTTCTAGAGCTTTGTTGGAAGAAGAAACCTGAATCTCATTCACACCTTTTGCTTGGACCACAAAATTATCCCTTGTTGTGAACTGTTGGGAGTTAAGTGACATCTTCTCAATCAAGGATTTAGCAGTAGCTGGAATCTTATCAACAAGTGCTCCACCACTAGTAGCATCTAAAATGTTTCTTTCTATTGGTAGCAATTCCTCATAAAAGTATTATATTAGCAATTGTTCAGAAATCTGGTGGTGAGGACAACTCGACACTAACTGCTTGAATCTCTCCCAATATTCAGCCAATGATTCCATGTCAACCTGTCTAATACCACATATTTCTTTTATGATTGATGAAGATCTTGAAGTAGGGAAAAATCTTTCTAAGAAGATTTTCTTCATATTATTCCAACTTGTAATAGAATTTGGCTCAAGATAATATAACCAATCTTTTGCAGCACCTTGTAGTGAGAATGGAAATGCTCTAAGATTGACATGATCTTCAGTAATTCCTTGAGGCCTCAATGATGTAGAACACATAATCTGAAATTATTTTAGATGCCTATGCGGATCCTCACCTGCAAAACCATTAAACCTTGGCAACAAGTGTAGTAAATCAAATTTCAATTTGAAAGGTACAACAACAACAGGAAATTCAATACATAAAGTATTATAATTAACATCAGGGGCAACAAGTTCTCTGAGGGTTCTTTGGTTAACCATGTTAAACTCAATAGAAAAGAAATAAAATCAACAAACAATGAGAAAACACAACTAATTCAGCAATGCAGCAACAAATAGAAAAATACCGATAATGTCCATATTAAGTAAAAACAATTGAAATACAAAAAAAACGATTAAAATAAAATACAAAAAATACAAAAATACAAAAATTAATCTAATAATGTCAATTAAGAATTTTGAGAATTTTTGAGGAACTTTCTGAAACAACCAAAACAGAAAATAAATCATAAAAAATAGAAAAATAGGGAATTTCAATTTTTTAAGGCGGCGTCCTCTATTTAGGTCTCAATCCTTGATTTTTTCCTAATGAACCGACAAAGAATCAGAGTAATCTGATACGATTTTCTTAAAAACATATTTCTTTTTATCCTAAACCGCAAAAAGACCCGAAAGCAAGAAAGTTAAGGCAAAAAAATGCTAAAAAAACAACACCTATGACTATAATAATGGTTAGACTATAACAATGGTTAAAATCTACAAATTCCCCGGCAACGGCGCCAATTTGATCTGTTACGCACACGGGTCAAAAACGAGTAATAATATATAGTAAACGGAAAGCGACACCTCGAGTATCGTATCGCAAGGACTCTTGACAAATTAACCAAGTATGAAAACAAAATATGAGGTTTTTGATTCGATTTAGAATAAGTGATTATAAAAAGTGATTAAAAAAAGAGATTATAAAATAAGTCAATCTACTGTTTTCGGTTTCTGGCTAATAACTGGTTTTTACCTACCAATTCCCTAAGCGGCTTCAATCTCTATTCGATTCAATTTTGATTGACCAGCGCAATAGATATATGACAGATTTATATTCCTATATTCCGAATTAAGCAAACGGATGAATACAATCGTGAATTAAGCAACACGATTTACAAACGCAATTTAACGACAAAGCGACGAAAACGACAATTAACCGTTAGGAATACAATCATAGGAATTTAATCAAAACCATTCCATAAAATACAGATTAAGAAAATGAATTTTCATAGAATAGAATTGAAAGAGAAACGAAATTAAATTGATAGGATAGAAACCTCAAAGCCTTGGAAATTCAGTTACAGCAGATTGACTCTAGAAGATTAGTTCCTCTTCATGATCGCCCAAAACAAAAAGTTATCGTGAATAAGATGTAAAATGATACAGTGCAATGGCTTCTCCTTTTAAACAAAATAAGGGTTGCACTTATAATTCAAACTGGGCCGGAAAACCTAAATTCGGCCCAACAAATGGCTCAAAAGAAATTATTTCCTAAAGTACGAAACTTCAACGAATTATTTGATACTTCTGTGCTCCGAATCAGCTTTTGGTTTCAACACAAAAGTTACATCGCTTTCTCTTTTCTTTCCAACGCATGTCAGAACGCGCAAAACTCCATCCCGTAGCTCCAGTTATGATCCAAACAGTGAACAGGTATCAAATAACCGCTTAAACTGAAAATAGCAAACGAAAATAGATTAAAGGCAATCATGAACTTAAATATAAAAACATAACAAAATAGTAAAATAAGCAAAATGAAGTAGATAAGTGTCTAAGCATAATTATAGAAGAATGTGCATCAAAATGCACTGATCAGAGACCACATTATCGGAGCCTACATTATCAGCTCATTTTGCTTTGTGAAAAATAAAATTTAAATTTGCTCGAGATATGTTGCGGACCAACTGAGAATAAAGATTGTTATCTTTAAATCCAGGCTCCAAAACTATGATGCTCTGACATAATGATGTTTGTATCTCATTATGCTAATTCTGGATCATTTGGTTCATAGAGTCCCAATATCTACACAAATCGCCCTTACTATTTCCCATTCAATTCTACAATGCAGTATGGGCAGACTCAAATCGGTTTGTTGTTGTATTCCCAAGGTGTCTAACCTGATCGATCCATGCACAAACAATTTTCTTCTTCACTTGGTTGTGCTTTCAACATATTTCAACACATCTTGATATCTCTCGCACACCTTCCTGAAATTTATAACGAAATCGGTATTGTTGATATGTATATATAGAAAAAGAATATTCTCTATAATATTTCTTAATGTATTCTAGAATATAATATGATAACTATGTAATTAATAGTATGAGTTGTACTTTTTCCTATATAATACATCTTCCACAGTGCTATTCAAACACATGGTTTAACCTAAATGTCTCTTAGTCTCTCCTAATTTAATATGGAATCTAGAGCCTACTAAAAGGAAACTTTTCGTTGTGCTTTACCCAGTTGACCCACTGTCTTTTGGTGAGATTTTTTTTTGCAAACCGTGTCATCATTCTGGTCTGCCCCTCACTTCTCAAAGTTCTTTGGTAACCACCTTGCGGCCACCATCGCTTAACTGTTTCGGAAGCCTTCCGGCGATGTTTCAGAAACCCAACCCCACCATTTGACTCGCCTCCCTCCGATCCGACCGTCTCACTTTCGCCCGTCGCCAGCCGCAGCCTCACGCGCCCCATGTGCCATCAGCATTCCCGTGCATGGGCTTCATGCGTCGCCTTCCACTAGCTTGTGACCATGTGTCCTCCGCCCGATCTGATTGTTTTTTTCCGGCCTCCGCACTCGACTCTCTCCGCCGGTCACATATCCAGTCTCCATTTTTCATTTTGACTCTCAGAAATTGGTGCTCCAGTTCAAACATCCCCGATTTTGTTTCTTTAAGCCATGTGAGATGTTGATTCTATCTCGTTTACTAAAGTTTCTCTTATCCCATGTGAAAAACTAACCAGGTTAGACAACTACAACATATGGGCTTGTGTTGTCGATATATGGTTTCATGGTCAGGGATATAAAGATCACCTAACCATAAAATTGGATGATGTTATCACCGCCAAACTCGTTAAATGGAAGAAAACTGATGCCTCTCTATGTACTGTGTTATGGTTTTCCATCGCACCTAACCTCAAAGCGCAATATCAAGCCTTTTTCACTTGCAATGTGGTTTGGGAAAAGGCCAAGAAAGTATTCTCCAACTACATTCATTGTCTATACAATGTCATCCTCAAACTCGACACATTATAGTTAGAAAATATGGATATGCAAATTTATCCGAGTAAGCTTGATGTCTTAAAATAAATTTACGCAACCCTCATGCCTTATGCAAAAGATGCAACAACTCATTCCGAACAACATAGTAAATTTTTCATGGTCATGACACTTAAAGGACTACAACCAGAACTCGATTTCGTTTGTAACCCGATTTTATCAGGTACTATTATTCCTAACTATGATGCAGTTAGTGAATAAATGTTGTGCTTGGCTACACCTCATGCGTTTGGTACGGTTTCCCCTCCATCTTGCTCCAACACCAGGTGACACTGCTGCCCATGCATCTCTTGGTAATAATCAACATCGCCTTCGAGGAGGACCATCCAAACCTTGTCCCAAGTGTGACCATTGTAACCGACTTGGACATACCATCGACCGTTGTTGGAAGTTACATGGAAGACCTCCGCTCCAGGTAAATGCAATTCAAATTGATAACCCATACACTATGCAGACTTCACCTTTTATTCAGAACCCTACGCCAGGCTACGAGGATTTTCTCAGGTGGTGTCAGACTAATCAGACCTCTAGTTCCATAGTTTCAGTTGCACACACTGGTAATTCATCTGTTTGCTTCTCTTAATCATCTCCTCTTGGTCCTTGGGTCCTCGATTCTAGCGTGTCTGATCATGTTACCGGTAATAAAGATCTTTTCTCTTCCCTCTCTACCTTTGGTTTCTTACTGAGCATAACTACCGCAAGTGGTTCTCAAACCCGATCTCAAGGAATTGGTATTGTTCAAATACTACCATATCTCTTTGTTACTTCTGTCTTATATGTACCTAATTGTCCATTTAATTTACTGTCATTCAGTTACTTTCCCCTTTTGCTTTAGTTCACTCCGATGTTTGGGGTCCCCCGCGTATTGTGTCTAGTTTTGAGTCTAGATATTTTGTAAATTTCATTGATGATTTTTCACGTTGCACATTGCTATTTTTAATGAAGAAGAGGCCTGCATTTTTTTTCTATTTTTGAACAATTTTATCGAGAAATAAGAATCCAATTTGGTTTGTCTATTCGTACCTTAAGAAGTGACAATGCACGTGAATATTTATCCTAACAATTTCAAACCTTTATGTCATCCAATGGTATTTTGCACCAAACATCTTGCTCTCGCACACCCCTAACAAAACGGGGTAGCCGAATGCAAAAATCAACATCTTCTAGAAACCACTCGGACCTTACTTCTCCATGTTAATGTTCCTCTCCAGTTTGGGGGGATGCGATGCTTATAGTATGTTACCTCATAAATCGCATGCCCTCATCTGTCCTTAATAACAAAATCCCTCATTCAATCTTGTTTCCAAACTCTCCTCTCCACCCAATTCCTTCTCGTGTATTCGAGTTTATGTGTTTTGTACATAATTTCTGTTGGTGTAAGCCCTAGAAGCTAATACTTTTGGTACTTGTATCGAATTATTTATTAATAATAAAAGGCTTTTTTTTATTATGTTTGTTTAATAAAGTCCCTAGAATAGCTAGTCCGTTTAATGTATCAAGTGTGACTTAATCATGAGATCACATTAAACATAAGGACATTATTCTTAAAGTATCCATAGTCGAGCTTTATTGCAAAGTGGGATAACATTAAATCATTAAGACTATTATGTATATATACTAATGATCACATCTCATGGATCATGGATAAGGAGTTATCAAGTCTTAAACATAGGCATGAATATTAAGAGTAATATTTATATTGGATTGACCTGCTATGAGAATACTATATAAAATGTTATGCAAAGTGTCATAAGTTATTCTCATGGTGATAATGGTGTATACCACCCTTCGACCTGAAACCACTATGGACCCTAGATGTAGAGTCAAGTGCCTTATTGTTGATCAAACGTTGTCCATAACTGGATGACCATAAAGACAGTTGATGGGTACTCCACGAATCATGCCGAGGGACATGAGTGACCTAGATGGAATTTTCCTATCCTGCGTAACAGGATAAATGTCTATGAGCC